>NW_017729024.1:72220421-72224703 GCF_001723915.1 Gavialis gangeticus | reverse complement strand
TCCAGGCTAGGTCTTGCCCTTCCACTCAGGGTCAGACTGATCACCATATTTGGTATCAAGAAGGAGTTTGCATCCCATGGTGAGACTGGTACAGAATGTGGGGAGTTTTGCCTTCCTCTGTAGTGAAGGGGTGGCACAGCAGGAGGAAGAGGAGGGGGAAAGATAGTGGGTGGGAATAATACCAGCCTGTGAGGTTTTCTTCTAAATGATCTTCTTTCATTGATTGATGCTACTTGGGTCATAAATGAGCTCCTTGCTTAGGGAAGGTTGTAGGTCAAAGTGTAGTGCCAGCTGCCTGGCCTGCCATCAAACAATGGTAGTATCCTTCTGTACAAAAGAACGGAGCATTCCAGCATAATGTTTTCTTAGTCTTTAGACTAACCCTTCCTTTTGCAAACCTCAGGATTCTCTTGGACGGGAATTATACAGTGTCACTTATAATTAACCTTTTTCTTGCTAACAATTTGCACGTAAGTGTTCCTTAAAATCGTTGATAAATATCTGCATTAAACACTCAAATCTCTCCTCTCTTTTTCTCTATTACCTTTCTTGTTGTAAATTAAGATGATTTTGAATGATTCTGATCTTACAATGTAGGAAAACAAAACAAAAAAAAAGAGTATAGCTTTAATTTCTTTTAGGCAACTTTATAATGTTATTGTTGAATCATCTAAAGGCAAAAGTTTTGGCCTACTCTATTTTTCCCTCAAAACAGGTAAGTTCAAATAGATTTTTTCCAGTATAGTCATGTTTTCTATACCAGGAACATAGATTCTCTGAAATGCAAACTCTTTTGGACAGGGACTGTGTCTGCTTAGGCACGTATGGCCCAACACATAGCAAGCAAGCACTACCACACCATAAATTGTAACTAACCGTCATTATAATTAAAGGGATGATAATGTAAATCAAACTGAACTGAATAGCATCTAAACATAAATTGTTTGAATTGGATGTTAAAGGTGTGGTGTTCAACTGCCATAAAACAGTAACTGGAATTACATGCCATATTTCCCAGCATTTTGTTTAAACATTAACCTTGAGCTGTTTAAAATCCTGCGCAGCAGAAAAATTGCTCTTTTTGACAAATACCAGCTTTACTATGGAAGTCCAGAAAGATATTAGCAAAGAAAATAAATGATAGCTTGTCATTTACATAAAGATTATAATGAATACAAAAGCATGAAGTATGCATACATCTCTCTTGTTTTTCCTGAACACCTTCTGAATATCCTGATTAAATTGGAGGTTGTCCCTAATGTACTTTGTGGTCTTTTTAGTTACAGAGATTTTTTTTTTTTTTTATTCTTTGTATGGTTTGTATCCCACGTTACATTTATTTTCCTCCATTCCTTTGATTCTCAGATGGAAACCGCACAGAGCTTTCCGTGGGGTGGGGAACAGAGCATTGTATCACACTTCCTGCACAGTGCCAATTAGTTCCAGTATGGACTTCCTTTGTGGCTTTCATTAGAACCACTATCACACTATTATTGGTCCCTAAACCTGCTGGAGCAGCTACACTTTTTTTCCAGCCTCAAGCCATGCCAAAGGTCACGTTATGGCTAACCCCAGAGAGTAAAAAAAGTAAAGAGTGTACAGTTTCTCAAAGAAATGACCCTTCTCTGCTTGGCCTCTGGTAGGCTCTAATATAATGATAGAGCTTAACAGTTTGTAAAAAGCTCCAACTGCTTGAGGTTACCCACGTTAAACAAATGGCTGACTCAAATTACTCTTTCTTCCTATCAGATTTATAACTTGCTATCTGAGAAGGGCTCTTTAGGAACTTGTGGAAGGTGAGCAAACAGCTAGGAGGATCTGCAGGGACTCAGCCCATTGTTACCTATAGGCATTATTTATAAACTTGACTAGATACTCTTCTCGAAGCCTCATCTGAAGAGTTTGGCAATTTGGACAAAAGTGATAAAGTAATATTGATATACTTAATATCTATGTCAAAAAGGAGCTGAGTGCAAAATGGCATTACTTTCCTTAGAATTTGGTGAGATTTCTAGTCAGACTCTTAATGAGAATAAAATATGAAACGAGACTGAAAAGCAGTTCTTAGGCTGGAGAAAACTGCCTTCCTGATGATTAAAAAAGATAAAATTCAGCTCTTCAGACTCGGTCACCACTCAGCTTCTCATTACAGTTGCAGTTTCTCCTCCCAAATTATAATGAAGCATGCATAGAGAAAGAGACCTTTTACTTATTTTCTCTCACATTGTTTTCTTTCAAGTCCCTTGGTATCTATCTTGTTTTGGTTGCAGACTGGCTGAATACTAAGGTTATATTTACTGCAATTACTAGATCAAGCTCAACTGCAACAGTCTTCAGGACCTGTTGACAGATCAGGTTTGGTTTGTATTCATATCCAAAACTTTTACTAAATTTTCCATGCAGCAAAGTTCTTTTTGAGAGAACCCAGTATCCGGGAAAAAGTGAAGCTCTGCTGCTTCTCCAAAAATATGAAATGATATGCTAGACATTGTCATATGCCTATCTAGAGGTGATCTAGAGTCAAGTAGGAGACAAATCTAGGAGACAGCTCCAAGTGTGTCAGTCTTAAGGACTTATAGCAAGGTATCTGACCAGTTACTGAGAACTTGGGAGATATGCTAATTAGGAAAAACTTTTATTGATCAGATATAAGAAGCAAGATGTACTTTGCAAGGTATCAACGAAGATAGACGTTGATAAGTGGCAATTTATCTGTCTCAGGGTGGAAATCCATATTCGTCAATTATGTGAAATAGAGAAGCATTGTCTCTATTATAAAATTAGAGAAAATCTTCATTACCCAACTTTTTATTCATATTTTAGATATTTCACTTATCCACTTGCCAAGGGCAGGGGGCATCTAAGTTTGTTGCTTGTTTATTTTTTTAAGTGGACTATATCACTGAATACAAAAAGACTTTTTAGTGTGTATAGCTTACAAAAATCCTAAAGCATGACATTTGATTTTCTCACCTCTTAATGTTTTGCTCACAATGGTGGGGGCAGAGTGGAGTATGTGTGCGATAGGGGTCCCCTAGAGGGCCACTCCCATGATGTTGGTCTGTACAGCATGCTTCCCAGGAGTTTCTGGGCCCCAACCACCCAGAGGTTGGACAGTCATAAATCATTTTAGTAGCAGTTCTTAATGCAGGGAGATGAAAAAAATGGCTGGTACCAAGTACAGTTAAAATACTGTAGGCAATACCGAGTGTCGCATTGCATGCCCGAGTTGAGATGATTTTTGTAACATGCATTAAGTTATGTGGATTTTGTCTTTCTAACAGAGCCAGCATTGAAAACTAAGGGCTGAATCCTGATTTGTAATGGCATGGACCCTTTGGGCATAGGTCTGTATCAGTGTTTACCCCACACAAAGCATGGGTACCTATGGGCACTCCTGTGATAATTACTTAATAATGGTAATAAAGGGGAAGAGTCTGCTTGTTCCCCCTAGAGGCACAGTACAGAACTTGAAGTGAAAAGTGTGGCAGGAATAGAGAAGCCACCCTTTGGCCTGTCAATCCAGGGCTTCTGTGGGACTTCTACAGAAATTTAGGCCCCCAAGAGTTAAGCCTTCCCAGTCCTCCACCAAATAGGCTGTGTGTAGCAGCACTGTCTAAAATACTGCTTTGGTTTTTAACATTTCCCTCCCTCTCCAAACTATATTTCCTATATATTCACCACATCAGAACTTGGGAGGGGTCTTCAGAGGCTAGCTCTGTAGCTGTCTACAGCACATGAAAACACATGGAAAGCACTCTGTTCAGATTTGCAGATGACTCCAAACTATAGGCAAAGCAAATACACTGCTGATGGGAAGAAACTGAATACAGGCAGACCTGGACAGGTTAGAGAAGTGGGCAGAGAACAACAGGATGCAGTTCTACAAGGACAAGTGCAAGGTGCTGCACCTAGGGAGAGGGAATCACCAGCACACCCATAGGCTGGGGGATGACCTCAGCAGTAGAAAGAGATCTCGGAGTTGTTGTTGACTGCAAGATGAATACGAGTCGGCTGTGTGATGAAGTAATTAGTTAACTGCACTTTGTCATGCATTAATAGCTGCATCATGAACAGATCCAGGGAGGTGATGCTACCCTTCTATGCAGCACTGGTCAGACTGCAGCTGGAGGGGGTCCAGAGGAGGGCCACTCATGTGGTTAGAGGCCTACAGGGAAGGCCTTATGAGGAACGGCTGAGGGATTTGGACCTTTTCAGCCTCTGAAAGAGAAGGCGAAGTGGGGATCTTGTGTCAGTGTATGAATTCACCTGGGGAGGGGAG
>NW_017729024.1:72219027-72220410 GCF_001723915.1 Gavialis gangeticus | reverse complement strand
GAGAGGGAATCACCAGCACACCCATAGGCTGGGGGATGACCTCAGCAGTAGAAAGAGATCTCGGAGTTGTTGTTGACTGCAAGATGAATACGAGTCGGCTGTGTGATGAAGTAATTAGTTAACTGCACTTTGTCATGCATTAATAGCTGCATCATGAACAGATCCAGGGAGGTGATGCTACCCTTCTATGCAGCACTGGTCAGACTGCAGCTGGAGGGGGTCCAGAGGAGGGCCACTCATGTGGTTAGAGGCCTACAGGGAAGGCCTTATGAGGAACGGCTGAGGGATTTGGACCTTTTCAGCCTCTGAAAGAGAAGGCGAAGTGGGGATCTTGTGTCAGTGTATGAATTCACCTGGGGAGGGGAGGGGGAGCAGGGAATAGGGGATGCTCTGTTTACCAGAGCACCCCTTGAAATAACCAGAAACAACAGCCACAAGCTAATAGAGAGTAGATTTAAGTTGGACATCAGAAAGAACTTCTTCACAGTAAGGTGGCCAGAATCTGGAATGGGCTTCCAAGGGAGGTGGTACTCCCCCCCTATCTTGGGGGTCTTCAAGAAGAGACTGGACAAGCATCTGGCTGTGGTCACATGAGTTCATGCCATGAGCAGGGGCTCAGACTCTATGATCCATTTTAAAGTTCCCTCTGACCCTAGCATCTATGAGCTTGAGGGAGTCCTTCACCAAACAGGCACATAACTTATCAGAATGCCAAAAAAAGCCTGATCCCTTTGCATGTGTAAAGAGACTGTGTAACATGAGGAGTTGTCCAAAAGTTTTGAAGGATATCCTTACTGGAGCTGAAATGATGTAGTTGACCTCCTGTGAATGTTGCGGTAGGTAGCAGTATGATCACAACGAATATGAAAATAATTAGGGTGAAATTCAGTTGATAGTGTTTAAAAAAGAAGTTATGTTAAAAAAAAAAAAAAAAAAAAGTTTAAATGTGTTTAAATTTTGTTAGCATCAATGGCACGATCTCTCACCCCCTCTTCTCCCCCCCCGCTTACAGCATGAAGAAAGTTTTCCTAACTGTTATTCTTAGCTAGAGATTATAACAATATTATATCAATACCATAAAGACTAGTGCTTCTTCAGTTATTACAATGGTCAAGAGTAAAATACCTTACTGTTGACCACTGCAAATATATTATTTTCCAACTCTTGGCTCTTGGCAGTTCCTTGCATTCAGCTGTTAATTAAGTTGTTATAATTGACACAGTACTTAGCAGGCAAAATAAGGTGACTGAGCTTTAAGATAATAAGGAAAAAGCATTTAAACTGTTGTTGTTAAAAATCACTTGAAAGCAGAAGTCAAAGTAATATTGCAACTTGCAATTTTACTTACAGGACAAGGATGCAGTACAGTGGGGAAGGGAGGGA
>NW_017729024.1:72212408-72219016 GCF_001723915.1 Gavialis gangeticus | reverse complement strand
AAAGAAGTTATGTTAAAAAAAAAAAAAAAAAAAAGTTTAAATGTGTTTAAATTTTGTTAGCATCAATGGCACGATCTCTCACCCCCTCTTCTCCCCCCCCGCTTACAGCATGAAGAAAGTTTTCCTAACTGTTATTCTTAGCTAGAGATTATAACAATATTATATCAATACCATAAAGACTAGTGCTTCTTCAGTTATTACAATGGTCAAGAGTAAAATACCTTACTGTTGACCACTGCAAATATATTATTTTCCAACTCTTGGCTCTTGGCAGTTCCTTGCATTCAGCTGTTAATTAAGTTGTTATAATTGACACAGTACTTAGCAGGCAAAATAAGGTGACTGAGCTTTAAGATAATAAGGAAAAAGCATTTAAACTGTTGTTGTTAAAAATCACTTGAAAGCAGAAGTCAAAGTAATATTGCAACTTGCAATTTTACTTACAGGACAAGGATGCAGTACAGTGGGGAAGGGAGGGACAAATAAAGAATAAATCACAATAAAAAGAGCTAGAAAGCTAACAGAAGATAAACCTTAACTCCAGAGACCACACAGATTTGTTTTCTGGATGTTCTACCAGATGATGTAGGAGGATAGCTGTCTTAAGGTTTTGAAGGTTTTATTGGAGCAAGGTAATGGAATTGACTGTCTGATTGACAATCTGCTTTGAGAATTCCAGTCAGCTATGAACTGGTATGTCGACTAATACGTCAGTGGCTTGCTAAGCCTTGTCATTACCTAATATGTTTTTGTTTAAACAACCTGAGGCCTTTTAGGAGATTTCTGTTTACATTGTTGTCTCTTGTCAGTTTTATTCTCTTTCCTGTTTTAGAGCTCGGTGTGGTTTCGAATCTGACTGTGGGAAGGTTCTCCAGAAAAGTTTTGTATGCTTACCATACAGCCCTTTACTTGTGTTACTGAGTCACAGTAGCCTGATTCTTTCACTCCATATAAGTTAATCAATCTAAAAATTGGATGCAACAGTAAGGTCAGTGTTGGGACACAGATTTTATAGATTATCTCAGCAATGAGATTGCTCAGTTCAGTGTTGTTAAAACAAACTACTTTAATAACTTCCTAATTTCTATAAAAAAATAAAAAAATAAAAAAAAAATCAAAGACTGAAAAGGATGTTTCTTGTTGTTTGGATTTAAAATTTACATTAGAATTGTTACAATTCATAATCTAGCATACTAGTGATATCTTTTCGTAGACACTATAAAATAGTTTGGACTAAAATGGTTTTTCAGAATGCCCTTAATTTTATGGGTAAAATTTTGCACCCACAAATAGCTGTGATTTCTGTGTTGTGGCGTAAATGATAGTATTTTAACATCCAAATACTTGCTTCCATATAAAAGTCTGATGACTTTAGTACTACGAAATTTGCTAGTAGTCCATTAGAGGCACAACACTATACAGGCAGTTATTTATGTTTGCAAAATTTAAGGCCTGGTTGAGTCCCAGTTGGAGTCTCAGGGTTATAATTGTTCGTGCTCTCTTGAACATAATCACTTCCGCTCTTGGTTCATCCCCTCACTTTTTTTTTTAATTCATTGTCTGTTGCTTAGAAATGCATTCTCCTACCTATGCCTACCAAAAAACTAAACCAGCTTCTCTCTTTCCTCCCCCACCCCTCCTTTAAGACTTACTATTGCAGATCTATGCTTGGTTTTTTCTGCTATTGAAGAGGAAGGTAGCCAGCAGAAGGAGCTAAAGCTTAAAGGGATTCTGTCATATTAAAAATCTCAATGGTTGATATGCAGGATATATGGGATGTTGAAAATCCTCAAAACAAATTCTGTAGTCAATTAATGTATTGTCATAATATTGAAGCAACGTGAGGATGAAGAAGTGCACACATCCTAGCAAGCAATTGCATCCCAAAAATAAAACTTAACTTGCTATTTACTAATTCCTTTTTAGATGAAGATATGAACTGAAACATTACTTGAAACAAATGTGTTCAAAGCAATATAAATAATGCAGATATCATCTGAACTTTATTATTTTTTTTCCAGATACATCTTGTTAAATAAAGCACTGCATATACGTTCCAAGGCATACTTTCATGAAAACAATTCTTTAGGGTTTGGGGGAAGATGAGAATGAGAGAGACATGTGCATGCAGAGTCTGAGAACTTGACTGGGAGCTACATGTTCCACTTATTTCAACCTGCACAGAACAACTGAAAGAAAGGGGCCCTAATTACCCATCTGTAACTGGGTTGAATAAATTTTATGAACAAATATTATGAACCTTACAGAAATGTCCTGAAGACTAATTGTTTAATGACAATGAAAGACTTCCAAGATGGAAAGGTTTTTTGGTTTTTTTATCAATGGGCTGGTTGTTATTGTTAAGAATAACAACAATAGTTTTTGCTGTTGCTGCTAGTACTGCTACTGCTGTTGTATTTAAGTCGTCTTCCAATTTCAAAGTTTGTGTGTGAAATTTTTCTCTCAAATTCATATACAGTACCATCTTTAGTTATTATGTATTTGAGTTCTTAATTATTCATATTTACAGTCATTTTTAGAATTCCACATTTTGACTCAACTTGCAAATGCTTAAACATGAACATAACTTCACTTACATGAGTAATCTCACTGAAAAATGCCAATTCTGACAACTCACATGAGCAAAGTTGCATATGTGCTAATAATTAACAGGATCAAGGCATTTATTGATGCATTGAAAGGAGCAGCCTGTGAAACATGCAGGAGTTGGAGGAGACTTGCCTAACTTACTTGATGTGAGTGCTGCTAACCATGGAAAATGGTTTTTAATCATGGTTGGACTGGGTTGGATGCAAGTAGGCGAAAGCCTGCAGGTAAAATTGCCTGTAGCTTGTTAGCAGTGCCCTGAGGTATTCAGCCACCCAGTAAGGGCTAATGTTAAACCTTTGAGAATGAGATCTGCTT
Source organism: Gavialis gangeticus (assembly GCF_001723915.1). Taxonomy (NCBI): domain Eukaryota; kingdom Metazoa; phylum Chordata; order Crocodylia; family Gavialidae; genus Gavialis; species Gavialis gangeticus. The sequence goes on along the minus strand of NW_017729024.1, from coordinate 72,216,091 downwards.
TCTTGACAGACAGATTTATTAAATTAAGTTCTGACCTTTTTAGAGCCTAGAAAGGTAAGATTTTCAATTGGATAAAAAAAAAAATCTCCTCTAGTCTTCTGTCAGAGTCTTGCAAACACACTCTCCAATCTAGTTCCCCATCCTTTTTTTTTTTTCTTTAAAAGGGACACCTACCATTAATCAATATAATGATAAAACAAATACTAATGTCAAAATCCATTTCTAAATTCAATATCTCATATTATAAAAGTGTTCAATCAGTATTATCTCCCATGACCTTCCATTCCACAACAGGCTTTCACTTGCACTGCAAAAACAACTGCTAGAAGTAGTTTGACTTCTACCTGGGCCAGTCCCTAGAAGGGGCCATAAGCTTTTGTGGCATGTTACATGATTGTTTTTTAAAAAAGCAGTAGTAATATTGATTGTCAGTATTTATGGATTCAGAATTGATTGCGGGAGTAGTGTGTGATGTGGTTAGAGCAGTAGTTAGATAAGGCTACTTGAACTAGTAGAAGAATTTTCAACCTTTTTGGATCAGTGTATCCCTGGCAGCTGGAGCGGAGGGGGGGAGTGGCATGGCACAAGGCTGAGTGGAGGTTGGGGTGGCACGCAGCCAAATGCATCCATGTGCAAACTTCCCCTGCCCCCGCATCCAGCTGGGCAGGCAGTACCTGTGCAGCACCGCGGGTTAGTGTGTGGTGGCAACCTGTCCCCATCACCCGCGTGTATCCCCCAGGGCCTTCTCAAGTACCCCCGGTTGACAACCCCTGAACTAGTAGGTTGGGAATACTCTTGACAAAAAGCAGTGGTCCTTGTCATGCTAAGAACCCAGATTCTTTTTTTCAGCTTTACCTGAAATGAACTTCCTCATTCTTGTTTCTAAAATGAGGAAGTGTTAGCTGACTATGTCCAGGTTTGCAATAATAGAAGTTTGAAACAAATTTTATGTCGGTTTGGTAAGGCTAGTCTGTACAGCAGTATTGATCTTACTCAATAGAAGATGTGAGACCTAAAATCCTGGTTCCCAACTGAGTGACCTTCCACTGGGAAAGAAGGGAAAAGCATCTCTCAAATGAATGAAACTTTACTAAGACACAGACACTCATCAGTTCCTTTTTTAAACAGACGGTATTTCTTTTGATATTAATGCATGCTTACAGGACAAAAAAGGGAAATCTGTTGCATACAACACACGCAGCACAATGCATTATGTACTTGTCCTTAATTATCTTTTAAGTTCAAATTATGTCTACCTCACTTGTGTGAGTAATCCTGCTAAAGCAGGGGTGGGCAAAGTCTGGCTCGCAGGCTGGATTGGGCCCGCTCCCTTTCTCAGCAGCTCTGCCTGTGTTGGTGTGGCTGGAGACCCCAGGAGTGGTGGCGCTTTGACGGTGCAAGGCCAGGGTCTCAGTGGAGACTAGCCCGAGCAGTGCTGGCAGGACAGGGAACTGCTCTGGGGCTGGGGCCAGGATCTTACAGCAGTGACAGCATGGGGCAGGGCTGTGATCTGGTTCCTGCATGCCCTGGGCAGCGGCATGCAGGCAGCGGATCATGGCTCTACCCTGGCTATAGCCCATGCTGTCATGGCTACAAAATCCTGGCCCTGGCCCTGGAGCAGCTCCCTGCCCAGCTGTGAGCCCTACCAGTGCCACTCAGGCTGCTTTCCATGGTGACCCTGGCCTCGTGCTCTAACAGCCATGCCGGGCCCGGGATCTCCACGGAAATTGGCTGGAGCAACAGGGGCAGGGGCTGCCTGGAAATGGAGTCTGGCTGTTGGCCAGATCTGCCCTTTTGCCCACCCCTAAGCTAAAGTTAATGGGCCTTCCTGTCTGAATTAGGCAAGTAAAATTTGGCTTTAATACTGCAGGTGTTACCTAGTCCTCACACAGGCACAAGATTTGGGAAGACCAAGAAAACTCTGCGTGGAAAAGCTGTGAAGGTAAACTAAATATAATGCAATTCACAAGATTACCTGACATTCAGGGAAAAAAAAGTAGAGCTCTCTCTTTAAGTTAGTGCAAATACTTTATAATGAGAGCGTTTTATGCTTCATCCCCTTTGTATACTTGGACCATTTATTTCCCCCCAAGCAGTGTAAGGCGATAATATGAAATGGTTCTGGCCCTTTGTCCCCATCCGTATTAGTGGTTAACAGAGTGAGTAATGACTTCAGGTACTTGTGTGGCACAATGATTGTCCAAATTTAATCCTGCCTTGCTGAAAGCACCAAAAAACTAACAATCCTCAAGCCAGGCTCAAAAAAAAAAATTTTTTTTGTTTTTTTTTAAAGTCTTGTTTCATGCACAGCATCTGTGTGAGGTTTATGTACTTTATTCTTTTTTATTTAAAATGTCCCGTAAAATATGTATTTGGGAAAGAACTCCTTTTGAAGACTTCAGACAACAAGTGGAGAGGGATTATTAATTCCCAGAGTTTTCCATGGGTTTTTTTTTCCAGTTTGTTCAGTGAGCAAGTTATTTCCTGGCACGATTTTATATTTTAAGGAATCTCTGAATTCATATTGAGTTAATGCAAGAAAATCTAAAATGCTTGTGTGCTCAGACTTTGGAGGATTTGATCTATGGAGAGGGAAGGAGAAAAGCAGAAAGCTTTATATTTTGCATTATTAAAGTATCATCCACATAATGGAAATTCTGCTTGTAACTAGAGATGCATGCATATTTCTACACTATAACATAGATCTGTTTTTAATAACTCAACATGTTTTTATTTCAATAACTTGTGCTCAAATAGCGAGAATACTTTGAACTAGCATTGAACCTTGTGTCTGGCACTGATCTGGGTTAGAATGCATCACATTTTATGTACTCCTCACATGATAGGCTGTCTCATTAGATGTGTATTATCTGTTTCACCATCCAACACACTGCTGAATTAGGATCTGCTTTTGAAAATCAGGTGTGCCTATGCTGCATCCATAATTTGTGCAGAGAGTATGTCATTATAGAAGCAAACAATCAGCTATGTTTACTGGCCATTTGTATGTGTAATTACTTGGTTTCTGCATACAACCATAATAGCTGTAAGCTAACTTTTGTTTGGGGAGAGGGGAAGGGTGGGAATTGATAAGATTTTTCTTGTAAAGAAAATCTGGAAGGTCTGGGGTGAAGTTTCCAGGAGACTGAATTCTTTATTTTGTGTGCCGAGTGAATACACCACAAACTTGGAAGTATGAGCTTTCAAATGCTATTAATTTTTGTACTCCTGATCTAGAAGGACCAATGGGGGAAGCAGTAGGTTGGTCTTTGTGGCTTGTTTATTTGTTGGAATCTGTGTCTGGGCTACGTGCCAGGATTCTAATTAGTAAAAACCGTGGTGATGGTTTCTGAGCTACAGACACCTGCCCAACAGGAACTGGATGAAGACCACCAACTTGCATCCTACACTTGTGAACTAGCTGCCAAAGGGTGATATATTTTTTTTATCACCGTGTACAAGTTGCTTATTCACATATACGTAATACAGTGTTGGTACAGTTACTGCAGCTAAACGTTGCTTTCCTTTAACTCCAGCTGCGGCCTGACCAGTGCCGCATAGAGGGGGAGGATCACCTCCTTGGACCTGCTCGAGATGCATCTGTGGATGCACGACAAGGTGCAGTTGGCCTTCCTAGCCGCCTCCCCACATTGCCGACTCATGTTCATCTTGGAGTCAATAAT
>NW_017729024.1:72200637-72211316 GCF_001723915.1 Gavialis gangeticus | reverse complement strand
GTGAGCTGACCCAAGAATTCCTGGTCAAGCTCCTCTGCTTGGGTAGGGGGTCTATAGTAGACTCCCACCAATAGGTCCCTTTCCCCTCTTCTGCCTTGAACCCTAACCCAAAGCACTTCAGAGTGCTTCTCCCCTGACTCTTTACTAATTAACGAGGACGTGTAGTCCTCCTTGATATAGAGTGCCACTCTTCCCCCTCTCTTTCCTATCCTGTCCCTCCTGTACAGCCTGTAGCCCTCAACATTCATTTCATCCAGAGTCATCCACTCCCTCGTTAATTGTGTTCTTGTATTCTACATTCCACCTTCTTTCAGGAAAAAGTTGTAGTCATCTTGTTTGTCAGGAATTCTGTTTAGAGGTGTTTGGAACTTTAAAATGAAATGCACTAATTGCAAGTCTCCATGTACACACAGAACTTAAGATAGTTACTGAAGATGCTGTAAAATTATATTCGCGCCAACAAAGGGCTTTCTTAGCTGCCAGCTCTGAAATTTCAATTTCTACTCACTTTCATCTCTGGAAAAAATTGGCAAAATGGCTATGCCCTGAAGGTTATCTCAGTACGCTATTACAATGATAATGTTTTAATTAAATCATAGAAAGAAATGTACCTTCTTCTTATCTTGTTTAGAAACACAAAATATGCAGCATCCTTCCTTCCATGTCTGGACTATGTGTTTGGAAGGATTTAAGGTAGAGGGAACTTTGAATTATAGCATAGACTTATTTAGTCCACCTGACTACAGCTAAGAGGTGTTAACTAGGTTCTACCCCTTTTACTTAAGTCGAGTCAGGGAGTAGCAATTATGCTTGTCTCTTCTCAGTGAGACATTATTTTAAATATTTTCTGTGTAATTGCTGCATGGACCCAATACTAAGGCAGCTGACTTTGTTCCTGAAAGCCTAACCAGTCTCTAGATGGTGCTGAACAGCGATGGTACGTTTTGTGTTCCTATCTTCTAGCCTTGGCTTTTGAAGATACTGCTGCCTTGGTGTTCCCTCTGCCTGCTGTGTTAAAATGGTGAACAATGTTAATGGACAGTAGAATAAATCTCCAAGGAAAAAGTTAATTGGATATTGTAACACGCATTCAATTCATGAAAACTTGTATTACTGGTAATTGGCCTCCATTGTGCCTTATCCTCCACTAACTGTAACTAAAGAATACTGGGGAGTTGCAGAACATAGGTTACATTGATAAAAATCAAAGTGGACTGCATATGAATATAATTAATTTAGTTTAAATGTGTGGTGGTGTTGTCTGCATTTGAACCAAACTGGAAAATTTGTGGCTCTCTCATTTAGGTGATGGCATATAGACAGTCCAACTGCTCAAAACAATAGAAATTATTTGGCAGTCATATACTAAGCGAATCTGAAGTGCGCTAGTATCATTGTCTCTCAGCCTGAAGATGCACCTCACAGGTCGAGATATATATGAAGCTACTTTTTTTTCTGAAAAGATTGTTCTTTCTCTGGAGTCCTGGAGATGGGCAACATAACACAAATGAGAATCCATTCCACAATTTTCAGAAGATAATGGTGCAGCATAGCCATGCTCTTTGTTTTTAGTTGAGGCAACAGTAGTAACACAAAAAGCTACTACTTCCCTCGTAGTTTCTTTAAAACAGACTCACTTGCAGCTGCTTTGTTGTCAGCTTGAGCTTGTCTCTGACTTTTTTCCAGCCTCATTCTTCCATCCATCATTCCCAGGGGCGTAGAAAGGGGAATATATATAGTGTTCTGTGCTTGCTTAGGCCTTGGCAAATAACAATTCATCACCATCCTGAGCTTTAAAAGAGGCCATTCTTTGGCCTTCTGGAACATTACAATTTACCCAGTGTTCCCTGGTGTCAAGAGAGTCATGTGACCGGATCTAAAAACAAAAAGAATCCTATAGTATGTTCTTACAGTTATTATTAAAAATAACTGCTGTGTTAAAAGGAAGGCATATGAAACTTTTGTTGCATGGCCTCAATATTTTGTGGAGAGATTCCTTTTCTTTTTTTCAGAGAGAATTGTTCAAAATAATAAGTACTTATAACCCCAGAAACCATTGTTAAACTGTCTTCTGTCTACATAGTTCCTTATTTCAGGACCTTTGTAACCCTGGGAAGGATAAATGTAATCAAAGCAATTGGCTGCCTGCGATCTTTTTTTAATGCACTGCTTTGGACGCAGTACATATGCTCTGCAAATAAATACAAAATTAGTGTTCCTGTTGCAAGCGTTCAGTGAGAATGAGTGATTTGTCTTGCTTATGAAAGGTGCATATATTTTCCTCTCAGCTGTTTATCAGACTGCCGTTTTTCTGCTTATGGATTCAGAGATGGAATTCATCATTTGTCAGCTCATGAGCAGATGTGCTGGAGACAACCAAATTGATTAGCGAGGACAAACAGAACAGCAGCCCAAGTGTTAGATGGGTTGCCCTTAAAAATAGTATTTTTCTCCTATGTTCCCTGCTTTCATTAGACTCTTTCTATGAGCTCCTCTCTGGAAAAAAGAAAAACATGTCTTTGTTTTGTTTTGGGTCTGTTGTTATCTGCTTGTTTTCATTTGGAAATGGGTGCTTCAATATAGCAGAATGAGAAACAAGGAAAAGTGTGACCAGACTGAAATATGTTCACTCCAGACCCAATGTCAAATGCCATCAGGAAGGCATCATTTAGTGCCTTTGTCAGTTTAAAAAAAAAAAAGTAGTGTCCGTCTTTAGGATAGATTCCTTGGTATTTTATCAAACTTACCATGATGAGTTATTTTAATTGTTGTCTGTCTTCTGTACAAATCAATATTTGGATGCAGCTGATAGGAGGTGAAAGAGAGCATGTTACTTGACAAAACTGATTGACTTTTAAAACTTTGATTTGTTGTTAGCTAATACAGGAAGGACTGCTGGAGCTGGGTTGATTACACAGTCATCAAAGCCCTGTCTTGCCAAAAAGCCCTCTTTTGCACTTGTGCATTGCTGAAAATTTTGTTCTGATGCCAGAGGACTGAAGAGCTAAACACATGCTGCTGAAGAGCTACATGTGGCTTTCAAACCACAGGTTGCTGACCCTAGCCTTAAGTAATTAACAGCAGTCTCTGGAATGATGTAGTGGTCTCTAAGAATCAGGAAGGAAAAATACCTGTCTTTCTTCAATAAATAAAAAGGTTGAAAATATGCATTCTTTTTACTTAGACAGTGGGCAGGGATAGAATTCCCTCAGAGGATTTGCAGATGAGATGTGGTTGATTTCCTTTTTTCTTTTTTGTATTACCATAGGACCCAAAAGCTCTGCTCAAGCTTGGATGCCCTTTGTGCTAGGTGCTATTTAAAGATGTGGAATGAAGATCATTTGCATAATTATAATTCCTATATGGAGATTTTTTGGTGGAATATTTTTTTTCCTTCAGCAAGCAGTGTATGCAATGTTATTTCTTACATGAGTGGAAACTTTTCTCTTGGGTATGGTTTGGTTGGGAGCTTGTTTTTTGTGGGGGGGTGTTATTTTTGTTTTGCATGATGATTTTTACTTCAGCAAAAAAACCATTAGCTCATATTGATGTATTACATGTTATGCTTAAGATGATATAGATAGAAGGTCCTTTGAAACTGCTGCTGATGGATTAAGTATGAATGGCTGGCAGCTGAGATCACAAAATCAACACACCATTTGGCATGCCAAGGCCTGATATCTTGACAGGCAGGTAATGTTTGTGAAAGATGTGGTTTTGATGCATTAAGGAAAGTGAGAGGTTCAATGTGTAGCTTTTATTTTCCCATTTAGTGAGGACTGAGGTAGGGCTTTAGAAGACGGAGAACATACGTTCCAAGCATGCCATTCAACTTGTAGTCGTCACTGCATGCTGTCAGTTAGGCTTGTCATCCATATGCTTACAAGCCCATGGCTATTTAAAAAAAAAAAAGAAGGAACTACTGTAGAAATATAATTAATAAGATATACGAGGACAAGTTTAAAATTAGAGGAGGAGATTGTCAGTATTTAAGTACTGAAAAGCTGGGTTTCATTGCACAAGAATCAATTTTTTTCCAAAGATTTTTGCAGAGTTTTGTTCAACAGTCCAATTTTGAAAAGATTCAGAAAATGATTTGTGTTCACAGGGATCCAATATTTGTATTTTAAAACCTAGAGGCTTGAGTTCGTTGGTTTGTTTGGTTGGCTTTAGTCTTTCAGTGTGTCTCTCAGGAACAAATTTCTTCACAGTCCATGAGAGGTAAATGTGATTTGGTACCTGCAGAGGTCACAGAGGGAGAAGCTTATCCTTGTTCTGATTGGTTGTCAGGTGTTCAGAGTTGCTGTGGGCACTTTGGTTTAGAAGCTGTGTACAGCTCAATGCTAGCCTCATAAGAGATCCCAAAAAAAAAAGAAAAGAAAAAAGGCCTCTTGTAAGTACAAACACTTCTTTTTCTCTCCTTTTCTTACTCAGCAAATACCAGACTCCATCTGCGTTGGCTGATCTGTGCTGATTGAACGAGTTAATACTTGCTACCTCTTTTGTAGATCTTCTCTTCCTTTGTTTCCAATATCAGCTTAGTTGCCTAGTACAGAGGCTTTATTCTAAAGCTTTCTCCTGCACACCACTCTCTTTTCCTATATGTAATAATGTAAAATAAAACAGAATACTATATTCTTTTTTAAAAGATCCTAGGTAGGCTACCTCTGCTGCTGACTTGCACACACTGTGGCATTCAGCAAATCTGATTAGAGGCCAGTTCTTATAATTTTGGTGCTTTCATAGCCCAGTGCCCAACTTTAGACACTAAAAAGGGCGCATCTACATATGTGGCTTAATGCACATTAGCCTATTTTAATGCGCATTAGTGTCACTAAAACATGCTGTTTAGTTGATGTGCCTTAAAATAGGCTAATGCTTATTAACTGTCACTTAAAAACCATGCTGTTTAGATAATGCACACTATGACAAGTTAATGCACATTTTCCTAATACTTCACAATAGAGGGTGCTTATACATGAGCCCAAAGGCTGCTCCGATTCACTGTGTGTTCCACTGTGAATTCCAGTGTGTTAATCCAGTCTGTTGGAGTATGGTAATTACTGCGCTCCAGCAGTCTCCTGTGTTTCATGTATTAGCATCCCCATGCTTAAATGGTGGCAGGGGCGCGTGAGCTAAAGCTTGCTGAATGAGCTTTAGTTCAAGTGCCCCCGCCACCATTTTTAAGCGCAACAGTGCTTTACTTAAAGCAGCTCCCAGAGCTGCTCTAATTAAAGCGCCCCCTCCCTGTGTCTTGAGGGCACATGTAAAAGTGCCTGGAGGTACTAGATTTAATGCACTGTAACTAAAGAAACCTGGATTTCTTAACTGGAGAGAACCTATGACTCCCACTGACTTTATTTAGAGTCTTCTGTATTTCCAAGGGCCTGTTTTTCAATGTCTCAGCTTAGGTCACCTCACAGAATTAATTGATGCTTTTCAAAATATTGTCTGCCTTAGTTTCCTCCTGTAAAATGCAACTTTATAATATTCTCCTATTTTGCAGGGAGAATTGGCATTCATAGATCCATAGATGCTAGGGTCGGAAGGGACCTCAACAGATCATTGACTCCAACCCCTTGCCTAGGCAGGAAAGAGTGCTGGGGTCAGATGACCCCAGCCAGATGCCTATCCAGTCTTCTCTTAAAGACCCCCAAGGTAAGGGAGAGTGCCACCTCCCTTGGAAGCCCATTCCAAATTTTGGCTACCCTTACTGTGAAGAAGTTCTTCCTGATGTCTAGCTTAAATCTGCTCTGTCAGTTTGTGATCATTGTTCCTTGTTACCCCAAGAGGCACTCTGGTGAACAGAGTATCTCCGATCCCTTGCCGTGTCCCCCTAATGAATTTGTAGGCGGCCACAAGATCACCTCTTAGCCTTCTTTTTTGGAGGCTGAAGAGGTCTAGGTCCCTCAGTCTCTCCTCATGGGGTTGGCCTGTGAGCCCCTAACCATACAAATGGCCCTCCTCTGGACCCTCTCGAGTCTATCAACATCCTTCTTGAAGTACAGCGCCCAAAATTGGATGCAGTACTCCAACTGCGGTTTGACCAATGCCGCCATAGAGGGGAAGCATCACCTCTTTGGATCTATTTGTTATGCATCTGCTGATGCATGATAAAGTGCATTTAGCTTTGCTGATTATTTTGTCTCGTGTTCATCTTGGAGTCCACTGTGACTCCGAGATCTCTTTCTGCTTCTGTGCTGCTGCAAGGGTCACTTCCCAGCAAGCAGGTGTGCTGGATATTTTTGCGCCCTAGGTGCAGCACCCTGCACTTGTCCTTGTCGTACTGGATCCTATTATGTACTGCCCACTTCTCTAACCTGTCCAGGTCTGCCTGCAGTCATTCCCACTGTAAGGATTTAATTAGTTATTTTTAAAAATAGTCTTAGAAAGTGCCATATACATGCTGCTGATTCTTTTTGTTGATGCGTCCTGTTTGTGCATCTGTTTTACCTTTCTTAAGAGTTTTATACTTTTCATCACCTATACTGTGTTAGAGCCACATAAATTCAGTAATGATAGCAAAGTCCCTTGAGCATAAGATTTGTTCTTCTCTTTTTTTTCAAAGTAATAATGCTGTTTGGGGTAGGTAAGTAGGTTTTCTTATATAGACCTTATTGATTTTCTTTTTGGGAGGGAGAGGGAGTCTGATGGGGCAGGAGGGGAGTCAGTGTTACGTTGTCTTGTGCTGGAAAGGTCTTTTCAACAAGGAAACTTTTTAAAGTTCAAAATCTGGTTACTGTTTAAGTTTGTTTCCCTACCTGGATACGTTTTGCTCTCACATGCTTTGTCCAGGGCTTTAGAACCTGCATTGTCCCAGAAGAAAGTAGCTGTTACAGCAGTTTCATGGTACCCCAGATCATGTGAAGAGTCTGTTAAAATTTAAAATTCGAAAACACACAGTGAATTTTTCTCCAAAAAAAGTCTTTTAGCTCTATGAAATTTTGTGGGTGCATATCTATATCAGTCCAACCCCCCCCCACACACACACTCCCCAGAAACAAACAAACAACCCAACAGCAACATTAAGGCAGAAAAGTCAATTACTCTAAAGATCAGGAATGGCAGAATTAAATGTGCCAGTACAAACTTAGTTTGGTCTTGTCTTATGTATGCGTTTTCAAACCATCTAAATCACATGAAGCTACTTTTTCTGTAGGATTCTCCTTTTGTCCACAGGATGAACTTGTTCTAGGGATGAATCAGAGTTGCAGTGTGAAAGAAACTGTTATCTGTAGGACCCCTGCTTCTTTTGTTGCAGTGGTTGGAAGGTGAGTAGTGAGTGTGGCAGGAGATTGCAGGAAAGGAAGGGGTGATCTCGGGGTTAAAGCTATTAAACACTGCCCTGTAGAAATGGAGTCTGCCTATAGCTTGAGCCCAGCTTTCCTGTGAGATGTTAGGCAGTTCACTTAAACCGAACTTTCACAGATGGTTGCTAATTGTGTGTTCTTGGGTGGCTGATGAAAGACCATGGGGTTTAATTTGCAAAAGTGCTGAGCCCTCCTGCAACTGTTGACAGTGGGAGCTGTGCTTTGCTGTATAAAGTACTATATAATGCTAAATACTCTAAAAATACGGGTTGTAGAAATCTTAAACTGTGCACCCAAAATTAGTAGACCCTTTTAACATTAATCTCTTAGGCTGCTTGTACATGCCATGGGGTTTAATTTGGTTTAGTTCTCCCTAAATTGAAATGGTGGATTTTTAAAAACACTGTTTCAATTTAGGGAGAATTAAACAGAACTAAACCCTCATGGCATGTACACAAGGGTGGAGGCCCGATCCTTACCTGCCTCTTTTTGGGGTGGGAGGGGGTGAGCAGCTGGTGGGCCATGCGGTCCTTGAGATGTGTGGGGGTCCCCAGGGCTGCACCTCCCACTGGCACCTAGCCCTAGCAGTCCTGGGGGGCACCGCAGCCGTGGAGGGAAGCACTGTTCTCTCCGCCACACATGCTCTCCCTGCAGCCATGGAGGGAAGAACCATGGCTGTGGGTACACAGCTCAGGCAGGCTCTGGGGAGGGGGGAAAAAAAAATGATCAGGCTTGCCGCTTTCTCTTTTTTTCCCTTCAGTGAAGCCTGTTTGCATAGGCTGCCACCAGATTCCACAGCCCCTGCGCTGTGTGGGGCTCACCAAACCCCAAGCATGTCAGCTTCCAGCGCCCCGTGCACTGTTGCACTTTGTTAGGTAGCAAACTAAAACGACTTGGAGGTGTTTTATATTGCTATGTACCAAAGTCATTTAAAGCAGAATACGCTGCCGACATTGCAAACACTAACACCATTAAAGCAGAATATGCTGCTGAACATGCACACAGCGACACCGTTAAAACGGTGCAAAAGGGCATTTAAGCTGCTTTTAAAGGCCAATTTTGTATTGTGTATGAAGGCCCTTAGTTCCTGTTTGTATTGTGGGGTTAATAGTACCTCTCAGCACATAGGATGTTGTAAAAATAATCATTAATATTTGTGATGCATTCAGATACCAGAGTGAGTAGCCCATGATGAAATTAATAATTCTGTCTTTAGAGCCAGAGTTGAATAATGTACAGTAAATAAGGCACGAGGCTACATATTGAATGATGACAAGACAGTATAACATTGAATAGCTGTAGATGGTGAGCAGTATCCATCCTGTACACTGCATGAGACAGCAGTCCTGTGGATAAAATGAGATGCGATCATGTCATTAAAGATTTTCGTAATGCCTAAACCTGGGAGACCAAGATAAGGTTGCACAGGCAACCTTCATTCTGTCATTTCCTAATTTTTCGATACTTGAGTTTGCAGCTTTAATCATGTTGTTTTAACATAGTTTTCCAGGTGGTTTTTTAAAACAAAAAACAAATGAAAAACTGAAAAAAAAGAGAAATATCCATCATAGTGGTACTGTTGTGGGTCACCTTCTGTTCCATTGCAGTCTCCTACCACCTGAACTGATTAACAAAAGTAGCAGCAAGTAGTTATCTGGGAAAACTCACTGTGCTGTTCCACAGATATTTGCTGAGAGCACAGGAATGGTGAGATTTAAGAGTCTTGGGTTCTGTAATAAGCTCTGTAGGGGTACAAGAGACTCAGACTCTTCTGCCCATTTCCTGTAAGTGTAACATCTCCTAGTTCCAGTCCCATCTCTTGCCTGCTCCTGGGTTGTCAGCACAGTTTTTTGTCTCTAAATCTTCCAGTAACAGCATCCACTGTGGGTTCCTTTATCTGAGTTCCTTCCTCCTTGAAAAGCAAGTCCTAACTGCGCTTTCTGTATTTCACTTTTTCCCCTCTAGCCATTCCCAGTTCTTACTTTGCACTTGTGCTCTTCACCAGTTTTGCAACTGCTCCCCTCTTATTTTCTGTGTTCACTTGCCCTTGCTGCTAATCCAAATTCAGTTAGTTTGCTACATTTGCCTTCCTGTCTCCAAGTCTGAGTCTGATTGAACATCAATTCCTAGTCTCAGTTTTCTTCTAACCCTTTCTTTAAGATGTAATTTCTACTCTTGCTAAAAGACCTGATTCACTGAAGAACACAATTTATTTTGCATCATGCTGTTCCATCTGGCTACCAGAACTGTAATATTCAGCAATGGATCTAGGAGATCTCAGGTGAACTGCAGCAACGACATGATGTGAAATGGAAATTTCGTAAGGAGTGGAAATGGGAATGGAAATGGGGACAACAGGCAAATTCATATGACTTTCATTCTGTCATCATGCGCTGTAGCGGCTGATTTCTCTGCCATAAAAATGGTTCATGGGAAGAATGGTTCAGGAAAAAACATCAAGGGTCATATAGTCCAACCCCCTGCATAGATGCAGGGTTTGCTGTTCTGAAACCATTCCAAACATTGCTAATCAGTCTTTTGAAATCCTCCAAAAAGAAGATTCCCTAACTTCCCTGGGTAGCTTGTCCTTTTGTTCTTACAGCTGGAATATCTTCTCTGGGATTTGATCTAAATACGTTTTGTTGTAATTTTAAAACCTGCTACCATGCATCCTGCCTTCCGTAGCAAGAATGGAAAACATTTCTTGCATCTTCTTTGTGGCAGCTTTTCAGATATTTGAAAACTGATGTTTTGCACCCCTCCCATCCTCTAATCTCCTTCTCTGCAAACTAGATGTACCTAGTTCCTTTAGCCTTTCCTCGTGCAGCTTGAATTCCAAGCTCTTTATCACCCCTTGCTTGCCTCTGGACCCTGTCCAGTTGCTCCATGCTCTGTTTAAACTGTGGTATCCATTATCTTTTCAAATGCCTCTGGATCTCTCTGAACTTTTATAGTTTTTACTAGCAGAGTTGTTTTAGTTTTTTAATTTTATCTTTGTGAGAACAAATATCTAGTAGTATGCCTCTCTGAAAATGTACCTGTATGGACACTCCAAATGTTATTTGCTGAAGTTTTTTTGGGTTTAAACTACTTACCACATACACGTCACAACTGTACACTTCCTAATAGGGCTGTGTGGTCCCTGATTCGATTCAGCCCAATTTGGTGGCTGAATCTCTAAATCTGAGATGGGGGTCAGACCTGATGATCTGTTTAGGTCCCTTCCAGCCCTAAGCACTGTGATACTGTGATGCTATGAATTGAATCAGAGGACCCTTTAATCTGTCCGAATCGAATTGGAACCCTCCAGAAAGATTTGGAGATTTGGAAATAGAGACAGCTTTAAATCTTTAAATGTTTTTTCTACAT
>NW_017729024.1:72198839-72200456 GCF_001723915.1 Gavialis gangeticus | reverse complement strand
CCCCAACACCCTCTCAGCTAAGTGACTGGTGCCCCCTGTGTCTGGGGGAGGCACCTGGTGTCCCCCTGCAGCCAATTGCCAAGCTGGGTGTGGGGGTCCCCTTGCGCACTACCTGGTGGACCTGGAAGTGGACTGGAAGTACTTCCGGTCCACTTCCAGGTTAGCCACTGAGCACATGGAGGGCCCTACTGCACTCCTGTGGGACGCTCCATCTGCCCCAGCATTGCAGCATTCACAAGTTGCGCAGGTACCTTGAGGTATGTAGAAAAAATATTTAAAGCTGTTTCTATGTCCGAATTGCTGATTCTCCAAATCAGCATTGAATCTTCAGATTCAGATTCGGCCAAATCGGGGACAATGATCCAAACCAATGAATCGAATCACTGTCCTTTATTCAGGCCGAATCTGAATTGAATAGGGCCCACTTCACACACCCCTACTTCCTAAGCACTTTTAATACAAAGTTATAAATATCTCCTTCCTTTAGCAGTATGCTGTAGGAGTATGTGATTAAACTTGAAAGACTGGGGTAGGGGCGTTGGGAATTAGAATTTAGAATGTGAAGACTACCTGTGTTTTATACTCGCAATATTTCATTTTTTTTAGACATGAGAGTTTGGTATGGAAAATAATAAAATTATGGTATTTTTAAATAGAAAATGATCAGCATTGTCACTTGAATTCAAATACAAACTTAAACTGCAGTTGCTAATACTACTTTTAAGATTTTGAAGGATGCGAATGATCATATTTTCCCCTGTTGCTCTATTTTTAAACATGCAAGTTAATTTATTATTCATAAACGTGAAAGACTAAGAACACCTGTGTAAGAGAGACCTCTGCCAATGATTTGCAGAACCCCAGCTATTTTGGTCCTGGACTTGTCCTGAGCAGAGAATGCCAGCTGTCTGGTCTCCTTGTGGCAAATACTATTGTGCTTTTATGATATGTTCAAATGGGGATTAGGATTTGCTGATCTGATTTATCACTTGTGACTGTCTAAAAGCCTCAGTCTTCTAACTGCTTATGCACGTGCATGACTGTTTTTGTAAGGAGTACTGTTGAGGTCAATAGGACTTCTCATGCGACTAAAGTTTAACACCATGCCTAACTGCTTGTAGGATTTGAATAGAAATTAAGAATAAGATTTGAATTTGGCTCCACAGTGTTGAAATGTTAGTTTATTAACCTATTCTCTCATCCTGGTTATGTAGAAAAAAACTTTTTTTTTTTCTTTTCCCTGAGAATATTTTTTTTCAAATAAAACCACATTTATTATGAATTGTAACAAAATAAAGATTACTAGCACCCAGGTCAAAAATATTTTGCATATTGCATTTAAGATACCTCCACAGGTTGCTGAATGCTTACTGCATTAAAGTATCAGTCAATTTGGAATTGGACTGTCTGGCAACCAGGAAGATGTTATTTTTGCATTCTTTTTACTTGACCCAAGCACACATTAGGTCTTTTTGCTGTCAGGAGAGGCATGTCTCTGTATCTTCCCTAATGGTGGGTGATTAGCAGTTCAGCATGTAGATTTCTGAAGAACACTGGAGTTGAGCATTCTCATACGTTGGGCAATCTGGTGGTTGCGTCAGAGGAGAAAGCAGACCT
>NW_017729024.1:72197522-72198780 GCF_001723915.1 Gavialis gangeticus | reverse complement strand
TCCTGCCGTGGCAGGGGGTCGGACTAGATGATCTACTCAGGTCCATTCCAACCCTAGAAACTATGAAACCCCAAGGCAGGGGAGAGCACCGCCTCCCTTGGAAGCCCATTCCAGATTTTGGCCACCTTAGTGGCCAAATGACTAAACCTAGTAGTCAATGACTAACTCCACTAGCTCTTCCAAGAGCTCCAGTTGTCTTCATTAACAGAAGAGCCTGCTACCTTGTTCCGCTTGCTCACCCATCAGCTGAATGGTGAGGGCAGAGAAGTCAGAGGCTCTCAACCTGGGATCATGAACAAGGGGCAAAGGTTGTGATCCCCCTGGACTTTCCCACATTGCTCAACCAGGGGATCAGAGAGCGGGTTTAGAAGGTAAGAGAAACTCAACACACCTTTCGAGTGCGCTTCTCAGCCCTAGGGCAGTGGGTCTCAACCTTTCCAGCCTCGAATTGATTCAGTCTTTGCAGGTTAATCTAACAAGCTAGGCTGAGCCAGTTTGTATCCATACATGCATCCTCTCTGCACTGAAGAAATGCAGGCATATGGCTGCAGTGGCTTAGGCTAGAAGACGGTGGGGGGGTTCTGCTAGAGCAATCCTCCCTTTCCTTCTACAGTGTTGAGCTGAGGGGCAGGGGTGTGGCCAGGCCCTGGCAGGATGCTCTGGTTAGGGAGTGGTTTCTCCCTTTCTTGCTGCTGCTAACCAGTGATGGAGCCAGCAGGGAATTGATAACAGAGCATTTAGTTACACAGCTAGGAGTTGAACTGATTTGTTGATCGCATTTAGCACCCCATCAGAAAACAAAAGCCTTTCTCATTAGTTGAAGCTCTTCTTAAGCAACTTTTTTCCAAGGAAGGAATGGAAGGAAGTTACCAGCCACTTGTTGATTAGCTCCAAAAAGCCCTAAGCAGACACTATCCTGTGTGCTTTACACAGACACCTGTCAGCATTAGCTAGCACACCACATGCTGGCTATGGGTTTGTGCTGTGTGGGGAAATCTCCACTTGACTAGGGAATGGGCAGCGGGAAGGGAGGAAGCCAGGCAGATAACTGCTGTGCCTGCAGTCTCTGTTGGAGCTCCAGCCAGGGACCAGAGGAGCAGGGCCAGTCTTGCTGGGTTGCAGACAGCTCTGCCCAGGGTTGCAAATCATCTGGGATACTGGGGGACTCTGGTTTAAGTTAAACCTGGAAGGGGTCTGGGACAGATGTTGCAGAAACCAGTTTGGCACAAATCAGTTAAGTCTGATACTACATTCAACC
>NW_017729024.1:72192596-72197025 GCF_001723915.1 Gavialis gangeticus | reverse complement strand
TTCTGTTACAGGTTTAAACCAGTTTTTTATCACTTAAACCAGTTTGTATAATGTCTATCCCTACCCAAAAGGTGGAGGGGGTGTGGGAAGTGGGGAAAGCAATAGGTTGTTTTGAATCTAACTGGTCCTCTAGCCATGTTTAATTGGTTAATTTATTTTAGACGTAACAAACACAGGTCTTACAGGATTTCAGGAAAGAGAAGGTTGTTGTTTCGCAGAGCTGTTTAGAGAATGTATTCCATACAAAGAAGGCAGCGTGGAGGAAATCAAATTGACAGCTGAACAACCAGAGTATGCCATTATTGGTGGGCTAGAGGAGGGGATGCAAAACAATTGGAGATAAGGACAGTTAAGCAGAGATAAGGATATACAGAATTTTTATAAGGCCCTGAGGGTAAAGTCAAGGGACTCCGAATTTCATGTGGTAGGAAAAGATGGGTAGGTAAAATGGTCCTGGATCAGAAAATTATCTTAGCAGCTACCTTATACATGGACTGGAGGGAAGATAAATAGAAGGGTGTTACAAAAGTTAAAGAGGATAAACAGAAGTCAAAGAGGACAGCAGTAAACAAGACAAGAAACGATAAGAGTAAGGCACCTTCTATACATTATAGGTACTCCACATTACTTGGTTAATTGCATAATTACCTGCAGACCAACTACACATGCAAAGTAGCTATCACACAATAAAAGCTCAACCAACTATAAAGTTAGACCCCAAAAATATGTACTAAATTTATAGCTGCTTGCTATTTAGGTTTAATTTGCACGTGTAGCAGGGTCTACCCTGCAACTGAGAGTACCATCAGCTGACAGGACTCCCAATTGCAGAGCTGCACCATGACGAGCGTGAAACCCCTGGGGCCTGGACATTATAGCTGCTGCCATCCCTAGGGCTCCAGGGTGCAGCATGGGTGGGATTGCCTTCATGGCTAGGAGCCCCTGACCTGGGGTGTGTGGGGCTCCTGGCCACAGGAGCTTGTTTCTTGCCAGTGCAGGGGGAGCACAGTCCAATGCCAATTTGCACCAGCAGTAAGTGCAATGGGATCTAATGTGTGGTCCCACAGTTATGCTTGCTGCCATGCATGTGTGGCATGGCAGCATGTGCAATTGTGTAAATTGTGCATTAAATCCCATTGCGCCTTTACCTGCATGTGTAGAGGGGGCCTAAAGGTAAGGTATGGGAAGACTGTCATGAATAGCAGGAGCTATGAAAGGAAGGATTTTGCACTAACTAGCAAGGCTGGAATTGTGTGAAAAGATGAAGACAAAGTTGTTGCTACATTTGTGGAGACAGCAGAAAGAAGAGTTCAGAAGGGCAAAGGGAAAGCAGTATAATTTGTTTTGGGTGAAGTAGGGTCAAACAGATTTTGATTGTCATGCTTTAATTATTCTACTCTATATGCATCTTGGATCATATGTGATTTGTATAGTAAACATCTAAGAAAGTGGAGAAGAAGACATCAGATGTCATCGAAGACCTGTCCTTTTAGGTATGAATACTCTACTATTACGTTTTTAAATTAATGTCATATGTATTTGTTAAAAAAGTAATTTGTTTTCAAGCTACATATATCATAAAGACGCACATAAAAAAGGAAAATCAAGAAATCAGCAGCCCCACAATTACGTTCTTCATGTTAAGTAGCAGCTTGAAAATATTTATTTTTCTCAAATATTAGCTGCATCTGTAAGTCCAGGAGAGTGAGCCAAGTAAGCTGTTGCTGACAAAAGCATATGCATCTCTGAATTAGTCAGACTACAAGGTACAACCCTGCCTTTCCTTTTGCCTGACAGTAGACTCTCATGGCTAGCTACTTCTCTCTGAATAAGCAACTGCTAATGTAATGCTATAAATCTGCCTATATTCACAGGCACACCAATTATATTGAAGTATATGCTACAGTGCATTTTCTAATGAATAGTTGATATGGTTTTTGCCTTTTGATTCTTTGAAATTCCCAGTTCTTGTTGTTTTGTCTTTCTTTCAGGCCTGTCAGGTCATGTCTCTGAGTTCACAGAATTTTGTAGCCCTTCTAAAGTAATCTGGAGCAAATAGTCTATGGCCAAAAGGAAGCTGATGAGTCTTTAAGTGTGAAATAGTGGGCATGTCTACACGAAACGCTGTGTTGCTGTAGTGATGAGCTATGTTGCCTATGAGCTAGTAGCAATGAACTACTTTGCAGTAGCATGGGAAAAGACCCGTGCAGCATCCAGACTGCACAGTAACATCAGTTACTGCACAGTCAGTCATTTAGTAGTTGTTTAAGCAAGTACTAAATCACTGCGCAGTAACAACTGCATAGTTCGACGCATGTGTAGATGCATCCGCTGAGTAATAGCTGTGGCAGATACCTGCTGTAAGTATAGTGAGAGACTAGAAGCTACGTGGTAATTCATTCTTTTAAAAAGCTGTCCTGAATGCGACTGACAAGATCTTCAAATAACAAAACAGCAGTAACATAATCACTGCCTTACTTATGGAATAAAGGTTTTCTATAGTTTTGCCTAATTATTTAGTCTTTAAATAGGCTCAACCTTTTCAAAATCTTTACAAAGCTCAGGGGGATTTTTTTGAAATCTCATTCTTGTCTGAGAGGCTTCTGTGCGAGGCAGCAGACCTCTAGTAAGACCAGTACCAGGTCTGAACCAGTTATCTTTGATATCTTTTGCAGCTCTATTAATAACTCGTTAAAGGAAGGTATAATCCCTTGTACATGCAGCTGAAGCTGTAGCCCTTTGCTTTTCCTCTGTAAAAGGTTCAGCTCCCCTTTAAAAAACATAAATTAAATTAGCACATGTTGCGCCCTTAAACAGTCCAGACATGTAAAGCAGAGTTATCTTGCTGAGAAAATGATCACAACAACATTCAAAGGGCCCAATGTCTCCCAGCAATCTCCTAAGGACATCTCAATGTGGCATGACCTTTTCAGTATAAATGGGATTTTAAATTCAGCCTTTTCATTAGTGTCTTCTCTGTGTATTGTCTTGCAAGCTGGAGCTAGCTTTGAAGCTGTGAATGTTGTGACAGTGGCTATTGTTCCTGTGTGCGCCTTGTTAATTGTAATAGCAGAAAATGTGCAAACCATATCAAGACAAGTGAGAACATAAGGGAGGAAGGAGCTGAACACTTTAAAGTAAACAATAAATAAAAAATTGCAAAAAGAAAAAACCTAACTGAATATGTCCAGAGAGGCATATGTACTATCTAGAAGTGGTTCCCCCTACCCCCTTAGCGAAGAATATAGAAATAGTAACAGTCAGTGCTCCCTGATTCTTAAAATACAACTTGCTATAAAGAAAATATTTGATGGGTCTAAAGAGGGGATAAAAGAGTAAGACTTTGGTATTACAATGTTGTTTGTTGCATATACTTGTTTGCTGAGGGCACTGGATGCTTGGAAGGATCTTTTGCTCTGTTCTGCTGCATATGCATCTGGAACCATGGATGTTGCTCCGAAGATTGTGACATATGCATCTGGTACTGTGCATAATTTCATCATAATTTATTTTAAAATGTGTTGAGAGGCTTAGACCACTACAGTTTTTACAAGTTTATATTCCTGAGATCCCAGGTTGATGGTTCAGCAGTGACCTCATTGACTTAGACAAGCCAGGCCAGATGACATGATCAAAAACAGACTAAAAAACTAAACTTGAGTAGATGCATCAATATTTTGATTGGAATAATCAGTAAGTCAAATAAGAGATGTTTAAGGAAAAACAATTTTATGAATGAATAAAGATTTCATGAAAATTTCATCCTAAAACCATTATATAAAACAAGAGAGCACTAGCCAGGAGTGTTCCCCAGTGTTGCCTATATTTGCTGTTTATAAGCAAATAACAGAATGATTTGTACTATTTCTCATTTGCCTGTCAGTTGTGTATGCTTAATGGATGATGTGAATGTAGGACTAAGTGTACCACACTTCTTTAAAACTTTTGAGAAGAGGTTGGTAGAAAGACGACCAAGATTCAAGGAGGTCAGTTGCAGGATTTAATCTCTGAGTAATGCTGTCGATTTCCAGACAGACCCTCTTTTTAAAGGCCAAGAACAACATTGTTTATTTTAATGAATAACATTTGTTATATCTTTCTTGGAAATGGATTGCATTTTTGTTCCATGAATATTGATTTTTTTTTTTTTCTCATGTTATGTTGGAGATGTTTCACCAAGTTTTGAAAGATTTCAAAAGTGTAAGTGAGGGCAGAATTTGGCATGCAGAATCTTTCACACCAATGCTAATACATATAAGTCAGAAACAATACAACTAGACTTTCAAATACTAGGTTGAGTTTTTACAAGACTGGCAGGTAGGCAAATTTTAAAAACACCTTTTGCGAGCACACTCCATCTGTAATTGGTTGAAAAAAATAATTTGGACACAGAGGCTGCTTGCAGATGGTAAAAAACAAACAAACAAAC
>NW_017729024.1:72188660-72192585 GCF_001723915.1 Gavialis gangeticus | reverse complement strand
AGAGGCTGCTTGCAGATGGTAAAAAACAAACAAACAAACAAAAAAACAACCCCCCCAAAACGGCGATGGCACTTTACTTTAAACTTGGTGCATGCCCAAAAGAGTCAGCACATTAGTTGGACCTGGTTTGCCCAACATCTGTATAGACTGGGTGCTTTAATGGGGGCTTTTTTGAGGCTTTTATCTAATAGCTGATTTTGACACAGCTTTAGATAAAAGCCTCAAAAAGCCCCCCTGAAGCGCCCGATTTATACAGAAACTGCAGAGCTAAGTTGAATTAACACACTGCTTCCAGTAAAGCATGTATTTGTTTGTCTGGTGTTTTTTTTATAAACATCTGCAAGCAACTATAATGTCACTTTTGTGGAGTCACTTTACAGAGTCACTTCATATCACAAAAGCATTGTGATTAAATATAAAGAGGAGTGAATGCACAGGAAGGAAAAGAAATAGATCCAAGGGCTCCATGAGTTCTGATATTGCTAGTCTGTTTTTAAAAAGAAGATTCTCAGCTACTGTGGAGCGTTAACATCAATACAAAATAATAGTATAAGTAGATTTTAAAGTCGGTTTATTGAAAAACCTAAGTGAGATGGCTGTTTTCTAAGTTTTTCTTGGTTTCATATATCTAATTAGCTCTGATCCTTGAGAAATTTACTAAACAGTCCTATGGATCACAATTTTTGTTTGACAACCAAATAACTTTGAAGCAAACTTCCTTTTTTCAATGTGATTTGAATTTTCATTCCTTAATGTCCATGATTCAGTTAACCAGATTTGTCCACGTACCCTTGTCCTTCACAGGATACATTGATTAAATTGTGTGTTTAACATTCTATTTTGCTCTTTTGACTTTTTCCCCCTAGTATCTATAATAGATAGATTTTGAATAATTTATACTCGCTGTCCTTTTAGTGTTTATCACCTTCACAGTATTACTTAACTATACATATGTAAAAAAATATATATATATATTTCAGATTGAACATTTTGAACCCCCATTCCAGGATGTTAGCAGTAGCATCGCAAAATATATGATGAAGTAGACTGGAGTATGGGGAAAACAGACAGATATGGCAGTGTCATTTCCTAAGCCAGAAGGCAAAAGAATCACTCTGATGTGAAAAGATGAATGAAAAAATTGTGCAGTGTACTTGTGATAGAATTAGTCATGCTTGAGTTAAAATCTTAAATAGCATCCTACATTTTAAAAATAAACTAGTTTTGCAATGGTTATCAGTATTTGCAATCCACTTACAAAACTAATTAGCAGCTCTTACACTCTATTTGTGAATATGAATTATGTGTGTATGTGCACACTTGCCCTCTCTCATACACCCGCACACTCTCACTTGCACACGTACTCTTTCACACATACCCACACAACCACTTCTCCACCTGTTTGCACATATAGGTTCTTGGTGTAACAGACACAGTATAAAGCCTCTCTCCATTTAATACATGCTATACTATATTTATGGTGAAAGTCAAGATCTTGACATGTTCGCTGCTACAAGGTTTAATTGGTTTTATCTGCTGGTATCATAACAGCCTTATCTCTGCAGACAGTTGCATGGATAATATTTGGAGATCAGAATTCAAGCCCAGCCACACAGTGTCATCCAGCAATTAAATGTTATTTGATAGTTCTGTCTGCGGCTCAGGTGCCGAGGAGCTCCCGTCTCTGGTTGACAGTCTTTATAGCATCATAAAACTGTTCTCTGGGGAAATCTGGATATGGAAGGCTTTTGAATGGAAATGGCTAGGAAAGCCTGGGTAAAGTGCAGTTCAAGCTCCAGTGGCAGTTCTAATCATTGACTATTGGCTAATGACTATGCAGTTCAGGTCTGAAAGATGTTTAATTATTTCTGTTATTGCATTTGGTGAAGGAATAAAGGAGCCTTCTGTCTCCGTGACATGGATGCTTATATGTACTATGGGGTAGAACATTAAATGTTTCAATATTGCTTTTCTCATGGATAATTTAATCTTTCATCTGAGATCTATGTAAAAAACCACTGTATATAGATATAGATAGATATGAATACTGGATGACTGCTGTCTAACTGCATAGATCCAATTAATTGGAGTTAGATCTCCCCAAGTGATTATCTAGTTGACTTGGGTAGCTTTTTGTTTTGTTGGAATGTTGGCTTTCTTCCTAGTATGTTCCTTGATTTTTTTTTAGGAAAAAACAGCAGCTCTTTTCACAGCTGCAATGAAAGGAACATGGCACTTGACATCACTAAAGTGCAAAGGCTATTGCAGCCTTTCTTACTGCTTTAGGATTGTGTTTCTCAAGTCTATCTGGCCTTCAGGGGGAAAACAAAGAAACCGAGTATGTTAGGTAGATATGCTGTTTTCTACTCATTATATGCTTTAATTGCTCAGTTGTGACTAGTGTGTAGATTAACTATTCTAGCACCTTATTATCTATCCCTCTTTTTATCTAGTGCAGATGAAGATAGAGACAATGGGATGACAAATGGGATTGCTAAGTGGAGCACTGATCGATAGAGAGTGCTGTCCATTTGGGTAATGGACATCCCTGTCATATCAGCTGTTAAAGAATTCAGCTGAGATGGGTCCCTATAGATCTACAAAGTATAAAACATCCAATACAAGAACAATTACTAATTCCTTCCCCCCCTCCCCCATATATGAAGGAAATCTCCAGAGGACACTCGTCTTTGAACTGCTAGAAACACTCGTTCACCCAATTTATTTACTTTTTTTTTTTAAAGAATATTTTATATATCACTAATAAAATGATACTGATTTTTTTTTCCTGGAGGGATAAGAGCATCTATTTATTTGCAGCTATGGAGGGGTGGTGCCTATTTTATTTAACATATAGTATTTATTTGAATATAAGATGAAGTTCCCCCCCCCCAAGCAGTACTGGGAGGAAAAAAGCACCTCATCTTATATTCCCATATGAAGCAGAGCGGGGAGCAGGCAGCTGCTATGGCTCCAATTCTGGCCTTAGCCCAGGGTGGAGCCATAGTCAGACCCACAACTGTTTTCTTTCCTCCTTCCCCTGACTCTGCCCTGCAGAGTCTGTAGCTTCTGCCCCCACCTCTTCCCCTTACTGTTGGGCATAGCTTGGCTTCAGCTCAGGCCAGGGACTTTTTCTGGCACAGAACACATGGAAACTCCTTCTTTTGCCTGGCCAGTCATCACTACGGACACTGCTGCACTGCCTGCCTGGCCACTTGGCAGCGCCAACATGGCCAGGCAAGGCGTGAGCTTCTACATGTTGTGCTCCAGCATGGAGCAGCCTGAACAGTGCCAGTAAGGGGGAGGGGGAGGGAGAAGAGGCAGAGGCTGGTGGGAGGTGCAGAGGCCATGTGGGCTGCAGGTGGTCGGGAGTGGGGGCAGGGAAGGAAGGCTGTAGGGAGAAGAAGTCCGAAGGGCCAACTGACCCCCCATCTCCCCCAGCCACTGCTTTCCCTGCTGTACTGGGGTGGGGAGGGGGAGAGATGGGGATTCATGACAACTCTCCAATACTTAGATTCTATTCCTGGAAAATTATAACAAACTTCTATATTTTCCATGTATAGAATCTTAATTATTGGGGGATTGTGTTAAATTCAGGGTTATCTTACATTCAAGTAAATACAGTAAGTTATGGCTGTACACTTCAGCTGCTCCTCTTGTGTTCTTGGCAATAGAGCCCCACCACCACCTGTGATGAATAGACTTGTCCTAGTGACGTGTGTGCGCTTTCGGGCAGGTGAGAAGCTAAATATTTTATTGGGGGGGGGGTGCTACCCAAAAGGTAATGTCACTATTGCTGATTTAGTTATCCTGTTTAACTTATGTAGTTCAGCAGCTGTGAGACCAGCACAGGGACTTGCTTCTTGAGCTGGCCATCGTATATATGTATTTACCTCCAGTTACAGATGCGTAGCGTTTCTGGAAA
>NW_017729024.1:72167024-72183660 GCF_001723915.1 Gavialis gangeticus | reverse complement strand
GGGGGGGGGCTACCCAAAAGGTAATGTCACTATTGCTGATTTAGTTATCCTGTTTAACTTATGTAGTTCAGCAGCTGTGAGACCAGCACAGGGACTTGCTTCTTGAGCTGGCCATCGTATATATGTATTTACCTCCAGTTACAGATGCGTAGCGTTTCTGGAAATATACCCATAACTATGCCTTTTACTTAGCATCTGGAACTTGGTGAAAAGAGTTCTCCACTTCTGACACTTCCCAGGGAGGGAACTGCTCTTGGTGCATGTGGTCTTATTACTGGGTGGTGCTAGCTGGGGGCCATGGGGAAGGACTTGCCAAGCAAGTTGCTTTGGCTAGGATTCCCTCATCCTCTGAGATAAGGAGATGCCTCTCCACCCAGAGTACCATTTTTAGGTTTTTGCCTACAGTTGCTCCTACTTGCTCTCTCTTCCTGATTACTCTTTCCTTTGAAAATATGCTTTCTCTCTTCTCCCACTGCTGCTGAGTTCTCTCTTTATCTACTTGCTGCTTCCCTCTCCTCCTTCAGAATACAGGATTCCTTTCAGCTGCTGCTGCTTTCCATCATCCTCCCTCCCTCAAGCTTTCCATCATCCTCCCCCAAGCTGTCTCCATCATCCTCCGTCAGGTGCGTAGGCAGCTTTCCATCAAACCTAGTGCTGCCTGTCTTTTTATTCCTCCAACAGATCCATGATTTTTTCCTAATCCCATTCCATCATAGAAATCGGGAAGAGTCAGTTCATTCTCTGTCTTGTCATCACCAGGCAGAACCAGGTGGAAGTATGTCTTCTTCCCATCTAGAAAATAGAAGAATTGAATGAGGCAGCCTAATGTAAATGGGAAATGGTTTTAAAAAATTTACAGGAAATGATTTTACCACTAGCTTTAGTGGAGAACAGAGTTAAAGTAAAGTAGTGTTTCTGAAAGTTTTAAATCCTGTCATATACTGATATTTTGAAGAGGTTTCCAGTTTCAGATAATAACTATTTCTGGATGATCGTACCCTGAGGTGTTTGTGAGATGTCAAAATACAAGAATTTATTACCTTAGGGTGAGGTTATTACTGAGTTACTAGGGAATCCTCTCAAATTGTTGTTTTAGGGAAATACCTAATACTCAAGTGTTAGAAGAGGGACATAAAAACAAAATGGGCTGTGAAAAACATTGAGCAGCAAGATTTTTTTTAATTAACTTTTGGGGGGTGCTCTTTATTTTTTCTCTTCTTGTTATTGTCCCTTATATCTTTATTTTTTCTTTCTTTCTTTCTGCCCTCTTGAAACCCATCCAAATATTACAGGTTCATCCTATTCCCAAGGTTACTTTTGTCTCCTTATTTATTTATATTTTGTGTTTGAACTGACCCAATAGGGAGAATCTGCGCACACATAAAATAATGAAGGCACTGCAGGCAAACAAATGACGGTACATATTAGTGAAAATATGAAGATAGATGCTCTCCTGACCTGCACAGAGAGAAGAGGGATAAGGGGAAGGATTTGCTTTACTACTGTTGAAAGGGGCAAAAAAAATATTACTTTGAATTCAATAGGATTAAAGTTCTGGTCCAAGCAGAGAAATAGATTAAAAATAAAATGGTTTCTCTTTTGGTAGTTCCAGAAATTTCTTTGTAGATATCTCTAGTTTTATTTCGTTCGTAGGTCCAGTTTTTTCAGTTTCAGCTCAAAGGACTGAGTATTTCTATTGTTGGCCAGAGGGTTTGAAAATTCTTGTTAGAGGACCAAATTATAGTAAATGAATTCAGTTAGCTAGAAAACAGAGATACGCACGCTTGCAGTCTGGTTACTGAAAAATAAGCGTACTGTGATTGTCTATATTCAGACACCTATACCCCATCACTATGAAGAGTATTTGAAACCTACAGAGATGGATAGATGTGAGTCAGCATCCCTTACAGTCCAATAATGTCCCTGTGCTCTGAGTGGCTGACATAATTTTATTGCGTTTCAATACGGACAAGTGCAGGGTGCTGCACTTGGGCAGTAGGAACCAGCAGCACACTTGCACAATGGGGAACTTCCTACTTGAGAGCACAGAGGCAGAAAGAGATCTTGGAGTCATTATTGACTCCAAGATGAACATGGGCTGACAATGCGAGGTCATGGTTGGCAGGGCTAACCAGACCTTGTCGTGCATCCACAGGTGCATCTCGAGTAGAGCCAAGGAGGTGATCCTCCCCCTCTATGCGACGCTGGTCAGGCCACAGCTGGAGTATTGTGTCCAGTTCTGTGCGCCCCATTTCAAGAGGGATGTGGACAACATGGAGAGGGTCCAGAGGAGGGCCACCCGCATGATCCGGGGACAACAGGGCAGACCCTACAGTGAGAGACTGCGGGACCTGAACCTATTCAGCCTCCACAAGAGAAGGCTGAGGGGGGACCTGGTGACCGTCTATAAACTCACTAGGGGGGACCAGAAGGGTTTGGGGGAGACGCTGTTTCCCCTGGCGCCCGCTGACATAACAAGGAGTAATGGGCACAAGTTGATGGAGAGGAGGTATAGATTGGACATCCACAAGAACTACTTCACAGGGCGGCTAGGAGCTGGAACCAACTTCCAAGGGAAGTGGTGCTGGCCCCTACCTTGGGGGTCTTTAAGAAGAGGCTGGATGCCTACCTGGCTGGACTCATTTGAGTCCCGTTTCTTGTTTTTGGGGTTTTTGTTGTTCTCCCGCCCTGGCGGGGGGTTGGGCTAGAAGACCTACTAGGTCCCTTCCGACCCTTAATCTATGAAACTATAATTCAGTGTCAGCAAAATAAAAGAATATAATTTAGTACATCCTCCCATTTTCTTACGCTTTTTTCCTTGGGACTCTCATTTGGATTCAGAAGCACCAGTTTGCTGTAAAATTCAGCCATTGATATACTGCAAAAAATTGTCTTGCTCTAGGTGCCATGGACCTGAGTTATATATGAAACACTGGATATTAAGTGTGTTCTCCTGGATATTGCTTTGAAGTAGTTAAAGTAAGGAAGCTTTTCTGTGCTTTGCTTACCATCACCACCCAAATACCACCAAATGGTACATTGTGCCTGGTCAGGCTCTGAGAGGTAATCTTTTATTTCCTCTGACTTAATGCTTTCCAGCTAAAATTAGCTAGCCACAAATGATTGCAATGACTGCTACCTTTCAGATTCACTCTTGAATGTGAATGTTATTATGAGGAGTAGAGTTTCACTGGGCAGTCTGATGTGGGTCATTAATTTTCAGTGCTGCTGTTTAACTATTAATGAGGTCATGACCTAGGGGCCAGGACTGACTTTACCTATCAAATGTCCTACAAATCCTTGTAGGCTGCTCACTTTTAGTCAGGGATCTTCACTAATAGTTGTCCCATGCAGTATTCACACTCCATTGCTTCATCTTTTAACCGTACTTTCTTCTAAATAAGATATAATTTCTTGTGCTCATATCTCCAGTCATCCATCTTCATCATAAAAAATCTGTCCCCATAGTCCATTAACTTCCATGTCCTGTAATTAATTGATACATATTTGGCTGTTTTTTAATCCAAGGAAGGCCTAGTTGCTACTAGCATATTTCTGTTTTCTCATTCATTGAGGTACATCCCTCATGTTAGCAACAAAGTTCCATATATTGAAAGAACTTCCCACACTTCTGTGGTTGAAATTTTATTTACAACAGAAGTAAAGACTCATGAAAGTCAAGTTATAGGAACAATTATTGAAGGAATGGAACTTTTAACAATATAATATGAATGATCTTTTCTGTCATTAATTTTGCGTCTTTCTAACACTTTGCATCCTACATTTAGGCTTTGGTGGGTTGAAAGGTATGGCCACCTGTTCCAGGAGATCTGGATCTGTTCTGAAAAAGCAACCCTCATTCAATTTACCTTTGCCACCCACCGTTTCTCCCGTTTTCTTGTTTACTCCATAAATTGAAAAATCTCTAGAAATGGATGAGATAATTCTTAGCTGTCAACTGCCTTATCATATCACTGCTGACAGCAGCATTCATAATCTGAAGGGACATTCTGCTGTATCAAATTTTTTGTGTTTAAGATGGGTGCACAGATGCTTATTTATATTTCCACTTTTAAAACAGTTTGCATTCAAAAGGCAGCAAAGAGATGGCTTTTCAGTTAAGAGAGTAGGCTAGAACCCCCAAAACTTGGTTTTGGTTTCTCACTCCGCTATAAATTCAGACAGGTTGCTAATCCTTCTGAGTTTCAGTTCCCAATTCAATAAAGGGTAATATTACTTTCCTCCCTCCATAAAGGTATATGAGAAACATATTTATAGCTTTTGTGATTACTGTCCCAACTAGTAATAGGATAATAGACATTGAAGTACTTAAATTAATATAAATAACACACCTATCTGATTCTGGGTCTTATCAACCAGAGGTGGTAAAAAACCATTTTGAATTCTAATACTTGCCAACAAAAATAAAAACATAAAAGGAAAATCATTTATGAGTATTAGTTTTTGGATCTTTGTGGATATTAGTATTTTTGACTCGTCCTATTCTTAAAATAGTCTATACTTCAATCTCATGTTAAGAGAAAGTGTAGAGCATCTGGTTCTATAGTTGGGTTCCCGCTCATCATCTAGTAGTTAAAAAAAAAAAAAAAAAAAAAAAGAGGGTAAAGACTCATCAAAACCTGTTGTGTAGTGAGTGTAGGTTTGACTGCTGCTGACACAGTAGATATTGAGTTTATATTTTTTTTAATTGTTAGAAGCAGCAATGGAGTAAACAAATAGTTCTGAAACCTGTCAATGCACACAGTATTTGTGGGGGGTTTTATGACCTTTTTTTTTTTTTTTCCAGCCAAACTTCACTCCTGTTGTAAGTCTGAAGCTTTATTGGTATACCTGTGTTTGCACAAAGCTAGCACACACAAGCACAAGTGATAGAATGTTTACATAAAAAGTTGCCTACATATGCAAATACATTTAGTTGAACAAGTGGTCATATGTTTAAATTGCAGACAGTATGTATATGTATATAAATTAATCTCTACTTAAATGTTCATTAGTCTTACAGAGAGGATATTTTGTACGGTGATATTATTATGGTGGTATTTTGCAATTCTTACTTCCCCGTTAAGATTCTCTCCCACTCTTCTGGTCATATATGCAGTAGTAGTATTCATGTTGAGACTGATTTGCAGTGTGTTACAGAACTTAAAGTGTACTGACTAATAAAATATCCTGTTTGTATTCCTGGTTTCTATTTACATAGATAAAAACAAATGTGACATAACAGGAAATAAATCTTAGAACTAATAAAAGCATGCATCTTAGTATGAGCCACACATGCTAAAATCTCTTTTGCAGTTCACCAAAGAAACACCTTAATGCTGAGTGTTTAAAAATTCAGTTTAAATTTTGAAGCCTGTATTTTGGATCTTAGCTTAGCTGCAGAATGAAACCTTTATTATATTTTTATTGCAGCTAAGTGTTTTAGACGCAGCCTTTCCTAGTATTCATGTGGTGTTGTTTTGCAAGTGCACTTAGGACATGCTGCAGATAAATTCACTTAATGATGACTGCAGTGCAAAAAAGAAAAAAAAATACTGTTTACCTTTCAGGGCACATTTCTGCTGCCTGCTTTGTGTGCAACATGCAATACAAAAATTATGGCATAGTGCCTTGCCATAGTGTTCATGGTTGCTGTAATTTATGGTATGCTATAGCTATCTTCTCATGGATTTCTCAGTACTTTACCACATGTAATGCCTGAAATTTGGAAGAGCCATCAACAGGAAACCTTTTTTTTTATTTTTTAAATTCAAGGCTATGCTGAGAATCCAGGTGGCACTTTTTTAATGTTTCGGCAGTTCTTCTTTCTCATTGGAATAAATTACTTATTTACATTTTTCAAGTCGAATAAAGTAGAACAAATCATGGCATCTGTAAATTTATACCTTTTCATAGATCATTACTTGAACAAATCCTCATTTTGATTCTGGTCCTTTTCTCATCCCACACCCATTTTTTTTCAACATATTCTGCTCACTCTAGAAAACAAGTTGCTCTATTTACATGCCTGGAATTTTAAACAGAAGTTTTATTGTTCCGAACAGTTTACTAAGAAATGTCAACAGAGTAAAAAGAGCAAACCCCCTAATAATTAGCCCTTTTCACCTGCTGCAAATAATAATTTTTACTTCTATGAATTAATCTTTCAGAGGAAAACAAAATGGGAAACTTAGAAAACACGATTGGTAATAAGCATGGTAGAACTGTCAGTCTCAACACTGGGTGTTGGGAAAGTGATTGACTTTTAGTGACCATGAAATATAGGCCGTTTGGTTAATATACTGGAGATTGCTCATCCTAGAGGGAGGCTCTCTGATTCCCAGTGCTGTGGGAAAGATGATACCTGTGCTGATGGTGAGATGCAGCAGTTTCCTCCAGAATCTGACAAGCACATGCTGTATTTGCTATGCATAGGACAGCTCTAATGATTAATGACTTTTCCAAAGGTTATTCCTAGAATCTCCAGATTAGTGTATGACCCATTATTTCCTTGTGCTAGTTTTAGGGCATTACTCTTTCTTATGTCTTGCACCAACTGGTTCTCTCATCTGTTTTCACAGAAGGAAAAAAGTTTGGAAACTCCCTAAGAAGAGCAATGACATTGTTTGGGCTCTGTAGATGGGGGCAAAAGTCACATCTGTCCAGAAGGGAGTGGTAGTCCATTGATAGCACATTGAAAGTATTATTGGGAAAAAGAAAAGAAATGGGGAAACAGGTGCAAGTTACTAGTTTTCAGAGCACTTTAACTCCATCACCCTGCCATATATCTCTATGACATGGGTGCTTAACCTCCAGCCCTCAGGCTAAATGTGGCCTGTGGAGCTATAGGTTTCTGGTCTGTGGGGCTCCCTATTAACTGGGAAATTTGGTGGCAAGGTACCAGTGGTAATAAATACAGCCACCCTCTCCCACTGCCATATTCTCAAACCCCAAGTCACTTGCAGCAGGTTGGGCCCAGGGGTGGGACAGGGCCAGGCCAAGTCACCACCAAGTACCTTTCATTGTTCATGGGGTAAGAAATCATGTATACAGGCAATTATGCTGAAGAGATGACAAGCTATTGTAAATCCCCACCCTCATTTACTTTACAGTAACTTGTCTTTGTGCCAATGCTATTAGGATGCAGGTACAGCAGAACAAGCAGAGGGAAAAGTGAGTCTCAGAGGCTAGGGATAGACATTACACACAAACTGGTTTTAGTGATCAGAAACTGGTTTAAACCTGTAATTGAACAGATAAACCAGTTTGAAAATGGCTGAAACCAGTTTGAGCTAAACCCGGTTAAATGTAGTATCAAACTTAAACTGGTTTGGCCCAAATCAGTTATGCAGTGTCTGCCCCAGACCCCTTGCTGGTTTAAGTTGAATCAAACTTCCCCAGCATCCTGGCATGCTCTCTGGGATGGGCAGGGCTCTCTGCTCCACAGCAGAGCTGGCTCCTCCCCTCTGCTCCCTAGCTGCAGCTCTGGCAGAAACTGGGAGCTGGCTGCCCCCCTTCTTCTTCCCTTTGCACTCCCTGCTAAGTAGGAATTCCCCCCTCCCATCTCTCTTGCTGAGAGGTGTCTGTGTATTAGCTAGCAGACCACATGCTGCTAGCTGTGGCAGACGGAATAAAGGAAGAATCAACCGGTAGCTGGTAATGTCCCTTTGCAGCTTTCTTAATGGGGTGAGAAACGCTGTTATCAATTTCCTGTTGGCCTGGCCAGAAGGGGGTTGGGGAACCCCTCCCTGACCAGAGCATCCTGCTAGGGCCTGGCCATGCACCCCTCAGCTCAGCATTGTAGAAGGGAAGAGAGGGCTGCTCTAGCGCCCCCAGCTTCTAGCCTGAGCCACTGCAGGCATGTGCCTGCATGGCTGGGATGTCTTTTGTGGTTACAAACTAATTTAGCCTAGCCAGGTTAGACTAACCTTCAAAGATTGAATCAGTTCAGTCTTTTTGAATGTCTGTCCTTAGCCTTGAAGGTGATAGGATTTACCACTACAGAGAGGATCAGGCTCTTCCTATCCGTGCCTAGGATCTGTGAAGGATAAGATCCTGATTTCCTTGCTGGGCTGTAAATCCATGAGACTGTCTAGCCATACCTTCTGTTGTTTTTATGTGATGGCAAAACTTTTTTTTGTGGAAAGGGAGTCCTATTTTACTTTCATAAAGTGCAAATATTTTTGCTAAGTATCTCCATGGTTTTAAAACATCTTCACGGTGGTTTGGATTAAGACCCATGCACTCTAGGAATCATGTGATTTATGTCACAATACAAGTTTTCATCTCTCTCTCTTTCCCGGAAGCTTTTAGCTATGGTCATAAAGAAAAGCTTAAAAGTGATTTGATGCAGTAAAGATTGCCTGAGGCTGCTGGATTCCTGAAACAATAGTTGAGAGCTATGAACTTGATTTATTCATCTTAATTATGAACTAATTCCAAAATTTTTTGAACTGAGGCGGGAGGAGGAAACAGTAGGGAGAGGACAGCCCCACAGTTCAAACAGAAACATTCAACATCTGTGTCTCTTGCTACTGCTAGTTGTGAGAGGGAGGACTTGTGCTGATTGTGAGCAAAGTGGTATCCTGCTGACATGTCTGGAAGGCAAAAAGGAGCCTCATACCATTGTCCATGCCTTTTCTTCAACAAAGAAACATCCAGCAATTTTGCTGGAGAGTGGCAGAATATGCCATGGCCCTGTGGGTAGATGATCCATCCTGGGATCACCTTGGGATATCCTGGATTCATTTTGTGAAGTCTTCTGATCACAGTCACCACATATACTGTCTACTCTGGCAAAATGGAGTGAAGGGTTGCATTTAAAACTATACATAGGCTATTTATATTACCATTGTATACCTCCACTGTGGAACCCCACTGGTAATTGTCTGGTTGATTTGTTTGCATGTTTAAGCTCTTAAAAAAATAAAAATTTCTAGGACAGGCCCAAACATTCTGAAATGACCTCACATTCAGATTAGGTATTTTTTCAGTCTAGAAACATGCAATAGCTTTTAAAATGCACATTGTAGCATAAATGTGATGCCTGTAACTCCTAGACTGCCAGGAACGTTTTTGATTTTTCCTTGCAAACCTGCAGGAGATCATCTATGTTCATATTCACAGCCAGTTTTTTAAAACATTTCTAAATCCATGAGCTATAAGGCTGTCTGCAGTTTGTAGCTTGCTTTGGTACCTCTGCCGTGTCTGAGAGAGGACTGTAGGTTTTGGCCCTGTTTAAATAACAAAACATCAAGGTCTTGACAGAGTTCTTAAAATCACCGGATTAAAAATGAACCCTGTGTCTGAAAGATTAGTAACCATCAAATACATATGTAGTAATTCAAAGTAATGATTTCCTATACATTTGAATTATTTTATTGCTTTAATAATGGTTAAAGGACTTGGAATAAACCAGGGAGGGCTACTTTTGTGAACTGTATGCCATAATCCCCAAAGAGCTTGTGCTACCTATATTGATTGCCTTTTGCCAACCAAATATAAAAGTAGCCCCATCCACCCTCATCTGCATAGAGGATAAGCAGGAGACTCTCATTTGTTATTACAAAGGGATTTATTTCAATAAAGAAATAAAGCAGAGGGATGACAGATAAGCATACTTAAACCCTTTGAGCATTACAGCAAGCTTGTAGAATGTGGGCACCAAACATGATAAGCTTTTGCATTCTTCGTTAATGATAGAGCCTTGTGGAGAAAATAGTGTTGTGGCCTGGACTGTAATCTCTTTTTATGCTTCTCTGAAGGCATCGATCCTTGCAGAAAGCTAGATGTGCAGGTTTTCCTCTGCTTGGCTTTGAAAGCAAGAGGAATTTATTTACACACGCGTGTGTAGATGCATATACGTAAACAGATCATATATGTACATCTGAGGCGGCAGAATCTTCTAGACTGCTATACATTGCTTCTCAGCTGGAGATAAGGAGAGATTATATTTGAATGGAGTGTTGATAAAAAGGAATTATTTTAGAAGTGTGATTTCATGAAAACAAGCGGGGTTACTTATCTGCCCCTCACCCTTCCCCGTGCTCAAAAATGACCGTAATGGTCCAATGTAAGAACTTAGGTTTCATTGTCTGGCAAGAATGTATGCACATTGCATCTAGCCTTGTACAGGGGAGGAGGTCAAGGACTCTCCCTTAACCTCTGCCTGATGTGAAGATAGAGCAACACTAATATTATTAGTCTCTTTCAAAGAGCCTGACTAGGTAGCAGAGCTCTGCTAGTACAGAAAGAAAAGAGTTTCTCATTGTTGAGAATGTCACAGCATTAACATTTTGCATCTGCAGAACAATTGCCATCTTACATGTGGAAACACAAAACCCCTGAATAGCAGTGATTTTTTTGGAGAGTTACCTGAGACTGAGTGGAATTGAAGTGGTGCCTTAGTTACCTTGTATCCCAAAGTTATCCAGCTTCAGTGAACCCAGGAGATATGCTTTTTTCTGTTTTTATTACCTGTTTTAAGGAATAGCTTAAACCACTATGGGATGAATGACGATGTGAGCCTGTTCTCAAATGCAACCCAGGACTGAAGTATCTAAATTGAGATGCTTTAGGAGAGAGGGGTGGTAAAGTTTACAGAATGCCAAAACTCCTTATGCATGACTTTAGTTAGCACTACAGCATTAGTTCTGCACTATTATATGACTCAACACACAATTTAAAAAGTCACATGAAAGCTGCCCTTTGCAGTCAGGTTGAAGAAGATGCAAAAAGTACTTCCATAAACATGAGTCTACATTTATATATTTATGGTGTATTTGTTGTTTAAACAATGTATTTGTGAAAGAGGCTGAAGATGTATTAATATAAAAAACTGAAAAAATGAAGAATTGTTGGATCTGTAATTGGCTGAGAAAAGAGGCTTAAGAAATGAAGCACCTCTGTCGCAAGTTTATAAACATCCCTAAGAGTTTTGTTTGTCTGCCATATGTTTGTGTAGTTTGTGTATATCATTCCATATATGTGCATTTATTCAGTCTCAAGAGTTGAAATAACAATTTGGATTGTTTATTTTTTATGGATTTACTTAATCCACAAGTAATGACCAGCATCCTGTTATATGATTCAAGCAGGTTAACACAAAGGATTATGTGGCCTGGTATTGTTTTATTTCTTGTAAGATTAACAATCAATCACCTTTTAACTCATGTGGTTATATCCTATTTTGAGTGGTCAAGTTATTGAAATATTCAATAATATGACATTATGTGTATTTAATATGCTTATAATCAGATTGGTATATACCATATGGTTAAGTACAGACAGTCAAAGCCTGAGGCTGAATTGATTCAATTTTTGCAGGTTAGTCTAAATTGTGTAGATTGAAATAATAAGCAAGTGAACAGACATTCACTTTTGATTCTGGAAATGCAGCCACATGACTGCAGTAGCCCAGGCCAAGTGCCAGGGGGCAGCAGAGGATGCCTTTCTGCCTAGCTGGAGCAAGCAGTTTGGACCAAAATTAGTTTGCTCACTCTGCGACGGAGGAGGGTTTGTAGGGGAGGTGCAAAGCATCATGGGATACTGGGGGACTGAGTTAATTAAAAAACAATCTTTCAGAAAAGTGGTTTGTCATAGTTTGTCGCCCAAGTTTGGAATTTACCATCTAAACTCAGACTTGCCCAAAGCTACAAATAAGCAACATTTAGTACTGGCCAATAACATTACTTCTATATGTAAAAAAATAAAAATAAAATAAAAATAAAATAAAATCATGGCTTGCTATACAGGAATGTAGATATTTACATCCCATTGGATATCCAGTTAGAAAAGGGAGATGATTCCTAGTTGGTCTCAGTAGTATTTCAGCATTCCTGAAAAGGCCTCAGATAATGGAGGTTAAAGTTCTGACATCCTTACATAGTGAAAAGAGTTTTTAAGCCATTTTAGGGGTTCTTGAGGCTTCCCCTGAGCACCTATACTATTTGACTCATGATAATTGCGGAGCCCTAAAAATTTGATCTAAAATAGGTTGCACATAAAGTCACAATTTTAAAGTTCAGTATCTCTAGATATTATGGGAATATAAAAAGTACTGCTTTGCTTACTGGAAACCTGAGAATCTTCTGATCCTAATAGTGAAGGGTTACAAGCAATTGGAGCTTTAAGTTTGCCACTTGCCCAGCTCAAAATATTGCTAGAATAATTCGTAGGGAAGGAGGAGTTTTCACATTTTAGACATGAGGTGGCAGCAGCATTTTTGCAGTAGGTTGGACGAAAATATATATTGGCTGTTTGAAGCAGCCCAAATTTGGGCTGCTTAAGGTAAATGGTAGTGGGATGGATTAATGGGCAGACTGAAAATGGGCTAGAAGTGTGTGATGTATGGAATTTTATTGCATAGATTTGACCACTACACGTGTTTTTCAGTTTGTACTAAACAGCGAAAGTAGGCTTATAGGAACCATGGGAAGAGAATATCAAGTAGAAAGTGAAATTTCCTCAGTTAAATAGATTTTCTTCTTCCTGCTTCCTCCTTCCTTTGTGTTGCAGAATGACACGATCATGCTCTCTTATTTTCCACCCCAATGTGGGAATGGGCTGAAATTTCCCTTGAGTTCAGTTTCCTTATTGGATCCACCTTGCAATTTTTTTCAGAATGTACTTGGTTTGAAAATGGAAGTTTTGGGGGTGGGGAAAAAGGACTCTGTTTTTCCTGTAACTATAATATATTTCTGTTTATATCTCTGGTTTGCAAACTATTAACTACACCAAACACACTATACTATTGCAGTAAAAGTTGACTTGTAGCAAAAAATAGCAAAAACACCCAGGTCACCAAGCCTCACTATTTCAGAAGGTTGCATTAGGTAGAAATAAGCTGTACTGTAAAATTACTTGAGAAAATGCACAAACACACTTTCTTGTTAATGTGCTAACAAGATTACTGGTCTGATGGGTCAGACTTCAACAGGCTGCTGTTCTGGTGTTTAACTTGGTATTAGAGAATCTTGAAGGGATGAACTCTTTAAACTTATTGTGATAGCCTTATGACCAGAGCTTTTATGTTGAACCTGATGGCATGGAATTTTAATATAACATTGTGTATGTGTACGTAATGTAATACATTGGTATATCTACCATTGAAGAATTATTATTTTTTCTAGCTCAAGTTAATTTACAGTATTTAGTGACAGGCCAGCTGCTATTCACAAACCATATCAACTATTCTGTATAAAGAGGGATAACCTACAGTACAGTGCATGAGAACACTTA
Organism: Gavialis gangeticus; assembly: GCF_001723915.1. NCBI lineage: Eukaryota > Metazoa > Chordata > Crocodylia > Gavialidae > Gavialis > Gavialis gangeticus. Next base: position 72,170,421 of record NW_017729024.1, on the reverse strand, counting down.
TTGTTATACCAAAGTGACACTGTGATTTATGAAGCGTTGAACCAGCCTGCCTTTGAAGAAGTCTGGTTTTTACATCTGTCTTTTGTGCTTACTTCTGTTGTCCTGGTGACGCACTGTCCCCCTAGGCTCCTGAAATAGTTTTGTGGCCCTGTTGAAAATGAATGGAAAGCCCCTTTTTTCTTTCTAAACAGGGAAAACAAAGCTACGAATGAGGAATTGGGAGAGGATGGGAAAGTGAGTCGCTGTGCTTTGTCACAGTTACACTCACTTTATCACACCTGACACAAGCTGAACAATACTTACAGTTCAAAGGGGAAAAGCAGGCCTTTCTCTGGTGTCACTTAGTCACAGTTCCAAGGATGTTGAAATATTAAAATGCTCCCTGTATCTCTGTATTTTATTATAGTTGTTGTTGTTAATTGTAGTGGTTGTTATTTTAAGAAAATATCTAAATGAAGCTGTTTAAGAGGCATTCTGGCTTGCTTGCTTTTATTTTTTTTTTTAAGCCATGGATGTTTTGTGAAAGTCTGAAATAACTAACACTTGTTTAATACCTTAATTTCTCTATTGAGAGAAACACAAATATTTTATGCTTCTCTGTGTTGCATGCTTTTCAAGGAGTGTCTCTGTTGCACCAAAAAAAATCCAGTCAAGTTTGCTGACGATATTTTGAAAGACCAGACTTTCCTGGCTGTTTGGCACCAGTTTTCTTATAACATCGAGTGTATTATTTTTCCCTCATAATTTGCTGCTGGACTTCTTATCTCTCTCTTGTTTCCATATCATGCTAGAATTCTGTGCCAGGCTTTCAAATAAGGTGAATTTAATAGGTTAAGAGCGTCTGTCTGTCTTGCGGGATAGTAGGATTGCGCCAAGTGGGGCATCAGCTTTCTAAACATCTGTAAGTATGGCCGAAGAGACCAATTCTTGAGTGACGATCTCTTCTGCACTTAATCCCATTTGAAGTTTGTATCAAATAATCCTGAATGTGGTGTGGGGTTCTTGGGGTTTCTCCTTTCCTCTGTAGGTTGGGCTGTTCCTTCAAAACCCTCCATCCATGCTTAATAGACTGTTTCCACATACTTTGATCCTCAGCAGTCTTTCCCAGTCATTTGGCTTGATGTTCATTGCCTTCATATCTCTCTTGCAAGAAGCTTTGAACTCAAGATAAGGATGCCCACATGGTCTTCTTGTAGAGAGTTCTCCATACCAAAGATCCTTGGCTACATGGCCATTATTCATTCTCTGCATATGACCCAAGTCATCAAAGTGAACACTGGCTAAGAAGAGAGTGGATGCTCAGAATGGTGGTAAATTCTTTGACCTCAGCCTGGACAACTTTGTCCTGCCAGGAAATTCGTAGGATGTGGCAAAGGGAGAATAGACGGAAGCTGTTGAGGTGGGGGGTTTTTGAGTTGAGTATATGGTCCAGGATTCACTGCCACACAAAAAGGTACTGATGACACAAGCATGATATGCTTTGATCCTGGTCCTACCAGTCAATTTGTTGTTGTTTCACACTCATTTGCTCAGCATACATATGATGCCTGTTGCTTTGCCAATACAGGTATTCAGTTTAGCCTCAAGGGACAAGTTGTTGGTAACAATGGAGCCAAGGTACATAAATTTACTTTAAACATGTTCACCTATTGTGGTAGCTGGTGGTGAATCCAGTGTTAAGCCCCATAACATTGATCTTCCTGATGTTGATTATAAAACTAAACTCTTGGCAGGCAAAGTGACTGATGAGGGTTTGAAGGCTGCTCTTTGTGTGGGTTATCAGTGAGGGATCATTGGCAAATAGCAATTAATGAATAAAAACTTGCTGTAGTTTAGTCTTTGCTTTAAAACACGTGAAGTCAAATAATTTTCCATCCGAACATGTATGTAGATAAATTCCTTCGGTGGCTGTCCCAAAAGCATACATCAGAAGAAGGGAAAAGAAATTCCAAACAGGGTTGGGGCAAAGACGCAACGCTGCTTGACTCCACTTTGAATCTCAAAAGCCACAGAAGTTGATCCATCATAGCTGACTTCCCCACATTCCATCATGGAAAGAGTGGATTACGCTGAAGAGTTTTGCTGGACAGCCCATCTTTTCCAATAATTGGAAGAGGCCTTTTCTGCCTTTGTCTTAGTCAGGTCAATGAAGGCAATGGAGAAGGGGCCTCCTTTGTTTCCTACATTTTTCTTGAATTTGATGGAGTGAGAAGATTATATCTATAGTGGACCTACCAGCTCTGAAGCTGTACCGTGACTTAGAGTGAGTATAGTCGCAAGAATCTGAAGTCTTCTGAGCACCCCCTGAGCAATTATCTTTCTAACAGTGCTTTGTTGTGAAATGCCATAAAAGTTGGTACAGTCACTGTGGTCACCTTTATTTTTGTACAGTGACTATTTTAGCACCTTGCATGTCTTATGGCAGTGTATCTACTGCAGCCAGCAGCAAAATTCCTATTATCTCCAGCTGAAACTGGACCATGTCCAAAGGTTTTTCATTATCAATGTAAGGCCCTGTTTTGCTGAATTTGGTGAGGGTTTTTTTAATAAGAAAAAGATGAAGCTCTAAGAGACCCTTTTGTGATACACATGTCAACTCTATAATATGTATCAGGCTTTGGTCAAGGGAAGTCTTCTGTTTTTTCAATAGTAGTTGAAGAAAATGAATGGAGAAAGAAATGGGCGGCAATTCTTGATGGAAAATGCAGGAAGGATGAAAAGCATAGTCAGTAACCGGTCAATAATTCTGGTTTCTCAACTTATACATTTAAATATTGAATAAAGCTGTTTTTTTCTTTTGGTAAAACAATGTACATTTTTAAAATAGTAGCTGGAGCTAATTGGGATATAAACTCATAAGTAACTCTAGGCATTCAAAGCAGTAGCTGGAAAAGCAGAAGTAAAAGCCACAGCAGAAATGCTCTGGCATGTACATGGAAGAAAGGCAAGCTCTCTGTAGAGCATCTCACTATAAACTGTGACAGTAAAAGGAGTTTGTTCAGTTACCTAAAAAAAAGAAATCTGTTTGACAGAGAACACTTTCTTGATAGAGAAGTGATGTTCCCCTTAGTTGAGCTGCTAGAATGCAGACGGGCCCTGAATGGTAAAAATCTTTACCAAAGAACTAAAATATTGCTTGCAGTCCTGTGATTCATTGAACAGAGTTTGCACTAGGGCTGTAGTGAGCATTCAGTGTGGAATGCCTATTCTTTTACTCTTTACAGAGATGCACAGCAATGACAAGGAGGCTTGGGGAGTGATCAAGTGGAGAGAATAAAGGGCAGGGCCAGTGGATTAATCTGCATGGGATCCACTAGCCATTGCTTCCTCATAGAGCATACCTACTTCAGCTAAACACTGAGACAAATTCTACCCACTGTTTCTTGCAATATGCCCA
>NW_017729024.1:72155405-72162024 GCF_001723915.1 Gavialis gangeticus | reverse complement strand
AATTCCATTGAAAAGGACTTCATCTGATTTGAGGCTGTGGTTTTCTGCCTTTCAGTCACACTTTATGAAATCCCAGCCTTAGCACTTAGGTTACCGTAGGTTATAGAACACAAGCCTGTGCACCCTGGCTCAAATTGCTTTTCTAAACAACTTTACTGCTATAGTAACGCGTACAGCACATTCTCTCCTGGGAGCTCAGCATGTGCACACAGCAGTAAGGTGCAGGCTAAAAAATGGTTACAAAGGTAGCTTCATGAAAGAGAGCCTTAGAAGAGGATTTTTTTTTTCTTCATGATATATCCTCCTGTTTTCTAATTGGTGCTAATAGAGAATGTGATTTGCAATCTTGGAGCCACCCCCTTACTCTCAAGGCTTTGCTTCCTACATTGTTCATCCATCCTACAGGCTGCCCTTCCCTTATTAAGCATGGTCAGTAGTCAGAGCTTGTCTCTCAAGAGATGTATATGTATTATCAGCCCTCCCAGAGGCACCAAAGGCTTGTCAATCACTGTGACCTCCAGGGGCCTTTAACAAGCCCAGCAAACAAGACACTGAGGTCTGCAATGGCTTTTTATTTTTTAGTTGGGTTTTTGGAGTGGGGTTCTCTAATTATTTGGAAGTGTATGCAAACACTGAAGGAGAATTAGGAGCATCAAGTGGGGCCTCTGCTTTTATTAGGAAACTCTTTCTTTTCTAAATAGATGTCAAACATATTCTTCGCCCTTTAGACAGTTAACCTTTCATCTCTTCTGTAGCAGAAATTCCACTTTCTGAGGTATGCTAATTTGCTATTTGCAGTATTCTAAAGCAGAAGAAAAATGTTGTTTACAGTGCCTTCGTTAAAAGTCCTTTATCTGTGTTGTACGTACTTTATGCATTCCAGCTAGCTACATTTTTATTAAATACAGACACTTGCATCCCTTTTACTCCTCCAAAAACAAAACAAGTAAAAAAGAAGAAAATCCTAAATAGAAGACAAAATGTAACTGTAGAAGATTTTCCCATGCTTGTATTCACTATGTGGTGCTGTGATGGCTCCACCTACCAAGAGGCAGGAGGCAAAAGATTTCTCAGTTATCCGATTTTGTGTAAGAAAATATTCACCGTTTCTCCTGTCTGCTAAAACAGTGACACTAACGTGGCCATCTACTTTTGTACTAAGGAGTTTTTCTTTAATAAAGGGAAGAGAATAAAAGGGTGGGAAACCCTGAGAAGAAATATAGGGTGAATAATAAGGGGAGTTAATAGTTTAGATTAGAACTAATGAAAGAACTGGCACTTTCACAGACTTTCACAATCTTCCTTTTGTGGTTTCTCTTTTGGGTATTTCTACATGGCACAAGGCAACGATACCTGAGTTATCGTTACATTAGAAACAGTGTAATTGTGTTAGCATGGAGCTTATCATCCCCTGAGAAGCAGTTTATATTTGTTCAGGTCACATGCCAGGCCAACACTGCTATATTACTTCTAGTACCTGAATTAGTTCATTTAGAGCTACTTCAGGTACCTCTGCAGGGCACTGCATCGTTCCATGTAGATGCACCATTTTTCCCATCAGTGATACCTGGTTCCTTTTGGCCCATATTGCAGTTTGTAGCCTTAGCAAACTTGTTTAGTTGCAGCAGAAAAAGGAGGAAGGTGTCCAAACATCTTTAGCTTGCTTATCCTCCTTGTGTTGGAAGAGCTTTTGCTGTTCCCTTGAAAGCAGACATGCCATGGCTTGTATCTGCATTGTATTTCTAGTGTACGATGAAGTAGATTATTGCCCTTGAAAGCTCATGTCTCTTTGAAACAGTTTCTTTGGTACCACCTTCTAAGAGGCAATGCAAAGCACAGTGCAGTAGGGGCATGGGCACATAGTTTAGCGTGGGGTTGCTGGCACACTGGAGCAGGAAAGTGCTTGCCAAATAGTATGGCCTGCAGCCCAGGGTGAGCAGCCCATACAGAAGTTGGCTGAGACTCCTGTAGCCCTTGGTCACTCAGAATTTAAAGAGCCATGTCCAAGAGAAACTATACAAGTCTCTTCATGTTTTTCCTCCCCAGAAACCCTACCTCAAGGAACACATACAGTTATTTCATTCCCAAGATTATTTTCTCTCTCTCTCCTATTTTTTGTCCTTTGTAGTACATTATGTTTTATCTCAATGATAGTTGTTGGAAGGCAAAGTAGCCTTGAATTGGCCAGATTCAAGGCTGTTGGGAAGATGTTTTTTTCCCCCTTACCTTTTTATAAAATTTTTATTCATGATAAAAATGCTTGTGCCTGACAACTTCTCATTCATCACTGGCTTCTGTGAAGGACAGTAGCACTAATTTAATTTTTATTTTATTTTTTAACTTGCCTATTTCAAATAAATGTGACAATGAAACAATAATAAATCCTTTGGAAAGGACCTTAATCAATGGGTAGTGTTTTTAGTATGTGCAAATTTGTTTTTGGGTGGTTTTTCCTAAACAAGTTTGTTTTCATTCAGCAATCAGGTGAGCAGATCTCTATGGTGTGGGCTGGTCTTGCCAGCACCCGCACTGAAAGCATTCACCTCCTCAGGCAAACAAATCTAACCCTTTACAAGTGATTGGTCATTTGACACTACCTTTGCATTGTGCACTGCTAAGTGAAAAATTAGAGCTTTGTAAATGAGTGCAGGTTGGGCTGGTGGTGCGATACTTTGTCTGCCTACCCTGGGGATAGGAGAGGTGAAGGGGTGAAGAGAAATAATTGCAGACGAAACAGTAAGCTTTTCTTCTTCTTCCAGATGTTCTCATAAGCAAAGAAAAACACACAAATGATTCCTTTCCTATAGTATACGTAGACATTTTGTTAAGATGAATCTTTGTGGATTCCCAGATGGAGACCACAATTGGTATTTAGTCTGAAGTACTTGGGAAGTGGGGGGGGGGGAAGGCTAGCGGGCAGGAATCTCTTGACAAAACCTGTTCTTTGCTGCTGTTTTGTTTGTCTGCAGGACCAGTTCAGTTAGGCCTCAACGTGGGGATATTGCCAAACTCTGATCCAGAGCAAGAAGTAAGATGCATCATTATGATCATTCTTATTAATAATAATCACAGTAATGATAATGAATAATAATCCCACAACTAAAACCAGGAACAGAACAATTGGTCAGTGTGACCATGACAGAAGTAACTTTTTTGGCTTCTCATTCATTGGTTTGGTTCAGTTGATGGAACCTGAGATTTGTTATTTCCACCTCCTGGTATTGGCTGTTGTTTTTATATTTGCTGCAGATGTTCTGGAAAGTAATTCCAAAGCCTGCTGCACCTGTGACACTGACTGAGGTCTACCTTGCCACATCCTGCTTTTACCCTGCTGCACAGATCAATTTGCAGTTTATTCCTTCCCCCTTCTTCCTCGTCCTTCGAACCATTCGTGATGCGTATTTTCCCTCAAGTTCTACAGGTGGACATGCATTTCTGTGTCTTCAGGCTCTTTTGGTAGAGTGATGAAGATCAGATTTTTATCAGGTCAAGGTGCCACCTATTAAGATTGTGTTCACATTTTCATTATGAAGCCCTATTTGAGCAACTTATAACTTGGCTGTAAAAATTTGCTTCAGGCTGAAACTTGTCACACGTTGTTTCATCACAAGAAAAGGTATAATCATTCTCTCTTTGATTCTCTGAGCCAAAACAGATGCTTAATATATTGTTTACCCATCAGTAGAAGATGGAGACAATACAGTATATTTGAGACTTGTTTGTCTCCCCTCCCTCCCCACCCCCCAGCTGCTTGCTGGCTCTTCTAGTTAAATTGTTCCTGAAGCTTCAGTGTATGTGTGACCTGAAAAGCAAGGCTTAACCAAAGGAGAACATTAGACATCAAAGCCTATTAGAATTTAAATGCACATACTAAGAAACACATTTAGGAAATCCAGTTCAAGACCAGTATTCCCAGAATGACGGCACAAAACAGATCTCCTATAATAGGTTATTCCCATCACTTTCTTCTTGAAGAGATGAATAGGTATTGGTGGTTGGAAGGTTAAAAAATGGGTGGGCAAAATAGAACTGTTATCCACTTTTTTCAAAGACTGTCATTTGAGAGAGCCTGGGGACTTGGCCAAACATGGCATGTCATCTCCCCAACCAGAATTTATGGCTTCCAGAAACTCTTACCCTTTTTTCTCCTGGCATTTTGCATCCTCTGGTTCCGTATGCACTAGCAATTCATGTTAGGCAGCTCGCTTACTCTCGCAGTCGTCGTCTCTCCCACTCTTCACCTTGTAGTTTGATATGTATACTGACTAAAGCACGTACTTCTTTCAAATTAGCATTATTTTTCTTATTAGAAGCAAGAGAATAACTGAGAGAGAAAAAATATAAAGATTCTGCTAAAGAACTCATTTTATTGTATATTTGACTTGATGTGTACAGGGCCAGACGTTTGAAAACAAGATGGCTAGTGACGAATGCCATGTAGCCAGCATTTTGAGAAGCACAGTACACAGCTAAATGACACCATCTAAATCAACACTTCCTTCTCTCACTATAGAAACTGCTACAGCTTTGGCTCCAGTAACATCACCTTGGCCCTATTCTTGTTCTTCCTACTGGACAGTAACTCCTTTCTCCCTTTACAAAGGAATTGCAGATAGACTGAAAGTGTTGTGTGGGCTTCTATCTTGAGCCCTCATTATTACTCCCTCCTGTTAACTTTGTGCGTGTGATTATGTTGCACAAGCCATGCATAGTGTCCTGCGTTTCTTAGATGGAAGATTATGATACATTACCTATTTAGAAAGATTTGGGAGCAGTTCAAAATTGGGTCAAAAAAGTTAATTTATCAATTTTACAATTAGTTCTCTAATATGAGAAAACCCTTCTCTCTCCCATAACTCCTCCCAAGATGGGTAATGAGTACTGCTTTCAAAATGTATGTGGTGAACAGTGAATATATTCTAGAGCAGGTAACTATTTTTGAAAGATTTATTGAAGTATTCCCCTTGGAATACTGTCATTGTTACCCTTCTTTCTATCTCTGTTCCTCTGCAGTCACTTAACTTCATTTATCTTATCCTGTTAATGTCATGACAGCTCTTAATTTAAATTAATTATATAATATAAAACACTTCAGTTTTATACAAAGGGTCTTGTGGTAGTAGCTATAACAATATCATAAACTCGGACCATATATATTACAACAACCCCTTTTTGGGCTGCTGTACTTCACATAATCAAAGTTTTATTCTATGCTAAAACTTGGCATAATGGGTGCAGTATGGAAGACTCACCTTTTACCATTATTAAAAAAAATCTTATTTCTAAAAGGAATCATAATATTATTAAAATAGAGAAATAGAAATACTACTTGTTAGCAATTGATTCCATGTTTTATTTAAAGTATTTCTGGACATTGAGAAGTGTTCAGATCAAACCTAGCCTGTTGCTATATTTAGTGTGTAACAACAAAAAACATAATGAACCTAGATGGTTTGAAAACATCTTTGTACCCTTTTTTTTTTAATTATTATTCTCCAGGTTCACAGCTATGTGTGACATTCATGCTAAGTGTCTGTTCATGTATACCAACCAGATTTAATAGATTGTAATTACCCTAAAGGAGTGTTTACAGTCCATCAGGGCTGTAATCTATGACTTGGAGATTTACATGATGGAAACAGTAATCACTGAGTTGTTATGCATTAACTTGGTTTTAAAAAATGTGCTTAAATAGGGAGCAGCACAACTGCAAATCAGCTGATATAATTACTTAGGACCTGGTCCTGGAAGGCATTGAGCACTGCCAGAGGAACTCACTCATTTAAGTTACTCATCTTTCTTGTAAATGCTCTATATGTTTTATATGACAAGGTAAATAACATTTGTTTTTGGTTTTTTGTTTACATGAATTAAAGCTTCCATTGGGTTTTCACAGGTGCCACTGGTGGCATAATCCAACAGCTGGAGTTGTGCAAGTGTGTTGCATTTGTGCAGTGTTTAGCATGAAACTACTTCTGTAGGAAGTATATTGGTATCTTACCTTGAAGTGAATGTTAGTGGCTTTGGAAGGGGTCTCTTGCTTATCATATCTCAGTAACTTTTACGTTAAATGTGTTCAGTTTGGAAATAAAAGATGTTTCCTTTAACCACCATCCCTGAAAGCTCTGCCTTGATCACTGTAAACCAAATAGGGATCATTCCATCTCATGCATAATCATCAGCAATAAAAATTATTCAAGCCAGATTAGGCACACAGTTAACACCTGTGCAGACCAGTTGCCTCTTATATACCTGTGCAAGTCTGTGGCTTATAATGGGATGCACAGTTACAAGTTATTAAACAGTCATGTTGATTCAGGCAATCAAAATCTGCATTTCACGGTTTTTCTCAACTCTTTGGGCTCTGCAGAGTTAACCGTCAGCAAAAACATTATTTGTCACAAGAGTCAGCAACAGATGACATCAATTACATAATTATGCGCAACACAGATATAGTGGCCAAGGTGGTTCTATTTTTATATAGGTACTGGATGGTTCTATTTTTATATAGGTACTGGACATATTAAGGATTTTGCTTAAATGGGGGGAACTTTGTTTTGGCCAGGGGGTATAGAAATCTCACTCCCCCCTTCCCCCCCCCCCCCTTTTTTCCCGGTTT
>NW_017729024.1:72147228-72155301 GCF_001723915.1 Gavialis gangeticus | reverse complement strand
CCCCTTTCTTACCTGGTTTCTTTGCTTCTACAACTTTGTGCTTAACATTTCTGCTAATCTACAGTAGGGCATGACTCCAAATGTAAACATTGCTATCAACAAAACAGATAAAACTTCAAGGTAATGATGCTTTCAAGATCTATAGGGCCTTTGAGCCAAAACTGTAATATGTGTTATTGTCTTTGTAAAGACATATTAAATTTTAATGGTATTCTTTCTGTTCTTAATGGTGCAGAATGCTGACACATTGAAACAGTCTCGAGTTAAAGGTGATAAACTAGATCCAGGGGTAGGGAATACCAATAGGAAGTACATGACTTAACTGGCATATGACAAACTCTTAATATATGCCTCTATCCTTGAAAGCTTAGACAATCAGCAACATGAATAGAAATAAGCAGTTTTCTTACAGCCATGATTTGACGTATACCCACTTTTGATCAGCATCCTGTAAAGTACCTGAGTTGATACCCTTTACCTACCACCCAAAATACTAATTCAGTTCAGATTCAGCAAAAGTCTGTAATTCTATTTGTTTTGGGTAAATTTAGCAAGCTGCTTCTGATTACACCTTAGCCAGGGACCATCTGTTGACTGTGTAGCTCTCAATAGAGTAGTTTCTGCAGGCGATGAATGGGAAAAGGATTGGAGCACAAATGCTATTAGTAAGCAGATGCATGCTATCAGTGAACGTCCTTCCCGCCTTTCAATCTGCCAGCTCTCTGTATTGATGGAGTGTCGTATGCCTGCAAGCCATTCCATCCAAAGGCAATGAGAAGTGCTCTCTTAGGGCCCATTCGTCAAGTATTTCTACTGGTGTTTGATGGAAAGGAATTCTGAATATACGGTTTTATACATGAACAAAAAAACTGCATCTGAATCTTCTTTTGTCCATCCCATTTTATATAGAAACACAGCTGCATGTATTTGAACAGTGCACTATCAGAATTTATAGTAGAAATAACAGGATAGAGTTGTCTTTTCTGTATGTAATGAGTAAGCCCCAAAGTACCAGAATTGGATTATTTTTAATTTCATTTCCATTACAGAAGTTACTGTCTGTTTATTCATATCAAATAAAAAAAAGAAGCTAAACCAGTATGTTATCTTAAGGGACCAGTTTTGAGTCTGACCTTGGTGTGTTGGAGGATTTCTAAAACACTCTAATTAATATTATAGCTGTTAAAGGCATCCTGACTGGAGTTTGAAATGCGTTTTCAGGTCACCATAAGCAGCAGCTTCCTCTTGCAGGCAGATTTAGAAGATAGCGTGAGTGGCTTCATCCTGTGTTTTGAAACAACTGAAGAAGAGAGGTAGATGAACAGAGTGATGGACTGGATAATGAGTTGTCTGTTTTAACTCTGGGGAATAAAATCAGTGAAGTGAGATGACCAGTTATATTTGGAAGGTATTGCTTTGTATAACCAGAGCAGGCAGTTTAGTACAGTTAGCAGTTTCACTTAAGGCTTGCATCTCAGTCACCCTAGTGTAGAAATAGAATAGAAATAGAATTTACCCTCGCAGGTGGTGTTAAGCTACTCAGATTACAGGTTTGTTGTGGATACATCACTTGAACTATGCTTTTTATTGGTCAACCGTACAATTTGCACAGGCATTTTCATTAGTTCTTCTCTTCTATGAGTTAGGAAGAGGTAAGGGAGATAGAAGGGTGAGAAATTGTGTGTCCATCAAAATTCTCTAGAGCACACCCACCACTTACATGGATCTTTGGATAAAAATTTATCTTGGCTCATGGAAAATGAGCTAATGGAGACACAAAAGGGACAAATGGTGATGCTGTATGATCCTGACAATCCTGAAATAAAAATTTCAGCACATAATTAGGTTAATGGATTGATTATTTTAATGACAAAATACAATGACTGTATATTAAATAAAAAGTGCTAAAATATGTGACATGCAATTAAGTATCCTGTGCCATATTAACTTATTAAGGAAAGAGAAACAAACATACTGCGGGGTTTTTTAAACAATCCAGAGTAGTCTGATTTATAGCAATAGCGATAAGTATGAGCCCGATTTTAATTTGTATTTGCAATATCCCAGCAATAGAATAGATGTATTGTGCATGTGCTACAAAACTGTAGCACAGTAACTATTCAGTAAAAACTATGATGATACATGAAATATATATATGAAAGTAGGTGTACTGCAAGTAAAGCTACATAGGAGTTTAATTTATAGGTTATCACTGGTGATTTGTTAGTTTGTTCAGTCTAAGTTTGCTTGTAGTAGTCTGTGGAAATAAGCTTTGGGCTTCAGGTAGTTTCTTGGGCTAGTAGGGGTTATCATTATTTGTATGGCAATGGCACCTGGAGGCACAAAACAAAATTGGGACCTGTTTCTGTTAGGAACTCTATAAAGGAATGAAAACGGATATTTCCTTCTTTGAAGTGTTTTATGACCTAAATAGACAAGGCGGGCAGATATGCTGTGGGATTAAAAGAGATCCAGGGAGGTGAAATGATTTGCTCAGGGGCACATGGTACATCAGTGGCTGAGCAGGATATGGAATCCAGGACTTCTGACTCCCAATCTGATGTCTAGTCTGGTAGATTGGACCAGTCAGATCTGTACATTGAACAGAAAATCCAAATCTCAGTGATATTCATTTCCCTTTTATTCACTTTACATAGAATTTCACTACACAGTTACCATCTAACCTTTTTCCCTCTCCCTCCACAAGTGTCCACGTTTTAATGGTGGTCTGGTTTACTTTCAGAGATCCCTCTGATTTTAAGGTCTTTTACTGTGGGATTAAGTTAAAATCTGGCTAGTGATCCTCATGAAATAATGAGTTTCTGCGTAGAGTTCAGTAGCTAATATTTTATGTCATAAAGCTATCTGAATACATTTGTACACTAGGTTGTGCTTGAACAGCATCCTAGCTGCATCTAAAGAATTGTTTTTTCTAGGCCATGGTTGCTGGCTGTTCATGAGGAAGCTCCACTTAAACTGCATTCTTGTGCATCCAGTGTCATGTCTCCTGTATATCTAGTGTGTGTAAGGAGTAGTTTTTAATGTTTTATTTTTGATGATGATAATGTAGAGGTTGTATGGTATTATAGAGCACCTAGCCTTCATGTATTTTAGGCTCATAGTTGTAACATAGAAGTGCATCTCGAGTGCTTAATTGTTCGATTTATAGTGAAATGGTAAACAAACAGTTTGTGTGTCAGTGACCTCAAGCAGCTGTGAAGGTCCAGAATATTGGGTTTAAGATTTATGCTTGATAGCATCCCCTTTTCAGATTGTTTTTTTGGGGGTGAGGGGGCTGGGGAAGAAGATAATTTTTATGCTCCTCTAATGTTGCCTGTTGCAATGAAAAGAAAGCATGCAGTAGAACATTAGGATAGTTGGTCAGAAAAGAAAATACAGCCTAATAATGAATACAGGTTTTTTTTCTTTACAATGTGCTTGTTAAAGAAGTGTCAACATCCAGTCTTGCCAGGTTACAAATGATAAAACCTTCCTTTCCCTTTTCCCCTTTTTCCTTCCCTACTATGTGGCCACTTGTCAAAGAAACCACCCCAAAGTTCAAAAACAAAAGACTTGTTTGTGACAAGCTAATAAAATAGGGAGAAGATAATGTCAGCATATGCTGATGGGGTCCTGCAGCATGGGTCAGCCTACAAATGTGTGGCACTTTGGATTAAAAAAAATAAAACACTAGTCAATAGACTATTTTAGTGTCAAGTCACAGGTACCTTCAAGCTATTGATCAGTATGATTTAATTGGGCAATTTATTCCTACCAGAATTACTTCAAAACATGACAGAACTGAGTCACTGACGTAATTTTGCTTATTTTGCTTCCCCCACATATTTTATTTGGTTAACCTGCTTTGTGATCTGCATGTCATTCTGTGTGTGGAAGATTGATCCATCTGTGTTGGTAATATTTCTACCTTAAGGCATTCTTTTCTCTATTGCTATAAAGCATTACAATAAAAATGGCATATACTAGCAGTAAAAGGGTAAATTTGGAAGAAATAAAACACCCTGGAATAGCAGCTTTAATTAAAAACAACAAAAATATTTTATTCTTGTTTAGTCATTATCTTATACCACTATATTCAATGTGCATCTGGGCAAAGACTTTCTGCAGTGTGCATCCATGCAGGTGCTTACGATTTTTCATTCACTGCCTCTGCCTGTTAGTTTCAAAAGGGGATGATCACATCTTTAGGGTGAAAATATGTCAGGATTTTTGTATCATAGAAGGCAAGATGCAAGAGTAGAGTGAGCATGTGGAGAGATGTCTCTAAATAACAAGTGTGAACAAGAACCAATAGAAAATAAGTAATAAAGGTGGACCAGATAAGCAGCCCAAATTCCAGGTGTAGGTTACAGATGTAGTACTTTTGTATACAAATTCAACTGGAGGCTGTTAAGTGTTCTCATTGACCCTAAAAATAACTGGCAGCTCTCTAGCTTCCTGAGCATATGTTTTGCCCTGGGTTCCAGAGGTAATGCTGGCTTCAGGTCAGCAAGGATGCTTTAGTGTAATCTGCAGAGATATTTCTTTAAAGCAGATCTGATCTTCAAACAGGTATTGAAAAATACATCAGCTGAAACCACAAGTTGGGGAACAGGTTAAACGGCTGGAGGTGCTGTCATAATATTTTCTATAGAAAAGCTGACAAGACTACATCTTGGGTCTGACCATTTGTAGTAATAGTATCACAAGTCAAATACACCTGCAAAGAAAATACCTTGATGGGGGTTGCTCAATAGAGTTGCATTGTATTTTCAATTCAGATCCTGAACATTTGGGTACCCAACACTGCTCCGCTGACGCACATCTGGAAGTATTATCCAATGGAGATAACACTTGCAGTTAGGGCACTTGATTATAGCAGGCAAGCTGATGAGTGATGAAGAGTCATTTTAGCACCCACAAACCTTCAGGGACCTGCCAGCTGGGAAATTGCATATACTAGGATATAGACCAAAACATCAATTCTTACTCTGCATGAAACTAGTCTTGATGGGAAGCCATTTAGGATCTCATTATGAATTATTTAAAACATTGACATCTAAAATTAGCAGTATGTCCTGAAAGATTTTAACTATTTCAACTTTGAACAATTCTGTGTCTCTGTTTTAAAAAAAAAAAAAAAAAAGACTCCTCAGGAAACTGTACAAAACTTTAACTTATTGAAACATGATCTATACAGTTAAGGCTTATCTGCAAAGGAAGTTACACCATATAAGGAAACATGCATTTATACCAATACCACTAGAATTATACCCCTGTAATTCCCTCCATTGATGCTCCTATTAGGGAATTAAAAATATACTTTTTTTTTCTCTTTTTTTTGAGTTACTTTGGAAGTGACTTAAGCTATACAAGGTAAAAAAAACAAACAAAACCAAACCCCAATCTCCTGTTATTCAGGAATGTAAGTGCTTATGAAGGGAACTATAATGGTATCAATTTAGTTGCATTGTTTTATTTCCTTTTATAGTTAAGTCCCTAGTGTAATAATCAACTTGGATAAGGATCCATGTTCTGTGTCATGGCACTGTGATCTCCTATAAGGCAGATGTCCGTGATACAGTTATTTTGACCCAAAGTAATAAAATACCATGTATATAAAATGAATTCTGTAGTGGACTATTGTATTTGCTTAAGTTTTAATAAGTGAACCTGCTATGAAATGAATTTATCCTTGGGAGCTGTGGAAATTATGCTTTTGCATGCTTTTTTGTAATTCTGCAGATGCCAAACTGGACAGTGATTGATATTCATGGGGGGTTGGTTCAGTAAAAACAAAGGAGGAGGTGTGGGAATCAGGACTCCAATTACCTCACACATTTTGTTTCTGAGGCCTTTTAAATTTTTCTTATCAGTAATTCACTTCAGATAACAACGCTGTAGATAAAGTAGGCCTGCAAGGGAAGCGGGGTAGGGGTGGAAAGAGAGGTTTTATTGGCCTTTATCAGTTTACTAAAAAGTGTTTGTAAGATTTGAAACAAAATTATTCTGTTTACAGCAACAACAGCACCAGCAAAATAAATAAAAGTAAGAGTTTCAAATCAGGGTCAATAATGTCTAGATCTTTTTGTCCTTCCCAGTCTCTTGTGACCTTCCAACTTCTTCTATCCTTGTGGAAATAAGGTGAATAAAACCATGCGAATAAAATGGTTGTATCCTGGGTTAACTTCTCTTTTCTATTCAGAGCAAAACACAGGGATCTGACCTGTTCCCATTCTAATTCGTACTCATTCCATTCTGCTCTCAGATTTGAGTCTTGTCTTGGTAAAGGAGCGTATGAGAGTCGTTAACTGAAGCCAAGAGGTTCCTGTTTTGGACCTGTGGTTATGATGGTCCTTAAAATGGATAAGAAATATCTGCAGTGCTACGTGTACGTTAATTAGAATTCTCAGCACATTCCTAGCTTCAAGTAAGAGTACTTACCAAGTTTTTTTGTTGCTGTTGTTAGAAAATAATGATTATAGTGATAATGTAATCTTCCTTTTCCACACCATGAGATGCTACTTATGACAGTGTAGGGGTACTTGGGATGAGAGTGGTGGAAGGATGTAATTAACAAGCGGTTAAGTATTTTATTAATTTACCATATAGAGAACACAGTTAAACCAAGTTGTGATGTTTTTCTTTGCAGGGCTTTTGGGCAAGACTAGGTAGATTCTAGAAAAGTATAACAGATTTATAGCAGCATGCAAGCCATTTGAGCCAACTCTTCGAGAGGTGATTAATTCTTCCTTACGCTGTTTTTTGGTTCTTCCTGCTTATCAGATGATTGATTTTTCACCTGTTTTCTTTGGAAGTTATGCAGTTGTATTAAACTTCATAACCTCCCTCCCTGCCAGATCTTAAAGTGATATTTTAATTTAAGAAGAACAAAAAGCAAGTGAACAAAAACCAGTGTATGTAGTATCGGAAGCTTGCCACTCAGCAGAATTGCTCCCAGTGCATTCCCTGTAATATTTCAGTCTCCTAAAATAAAGTATTTACCTCTTTGCCCTACCTTTCATCAGCATTACATACACAACCTAAGAATGGTTGAATTCTATCCTGACTTGCATATCACCAATAGAATGGCTAACTAAATTAGACTAATTTTCTGTTATAGTTGCATCTGTGCAATGACACGGAAGACAGTAAGATTGCACAGGTATAACTGGGCAAAATTTCATTTACAAAGCTTTTTATTACTGATTATGATGGCTGAGCTGGAAAGAACACATCCTAACTCTTACATGCTAGACTGACCGTGCAGAACTTGAACTTGGTAAGATTAACTTCCCTCCCACCAGCCTTTGTGCATGTAAACTGCTCAAGTGTTCTCAAAAGTAATCAGAATGGACAAAGTTGGAGTTTCACAAGACAGTTTTTATAGTTATTTTTAAAGTGAAAATGTGCATCACGGCCAAAAAAATTAATGTTTTGATTTTTGTCTTGAGTGTTTATTTGAGGGAACTGTTCTACATAGTTAGAAAACTAACTTTGAAATGAATGTGAGTAGCTAAATTCATTTCAAGCTGAACATGTTTCTTAGGTTCTTTTAAAAAAGAAAAATCTTTATCAATTTTCCATTCTTATGTGTAAAATATGGTTCATATTTTGTAGTATTGAAGAAATGGTAGGATACTGGAGCCAAACTTTTATACCTTTGATTCACATTGTGACATTAGAACGTAAAAGATGAGTTTCAAAATGGAAGTATTTGCAAAATCCTGTTAAACCAGAAGAGTATCTAATGAGAAGGAATAAACCTTTCATGTACCAAGTTCTTTTTCTGATTGTGCTCAAGTAACAAGGAAAAAAATCAGAGAGAAATCTACACTTTGGAGTTACAAACTTTCATCAAATCAATTCTGTAAAGTGATTATCTCACTGATTTTTCTAATCACACAATTTTATACTGAATTAGCAACTCCCTGTGCATTTCTTCCCAGGCAGGTCTTCTCATATGTCTCATTTGATAATACTCTTTACCTGCTTAGTTTCAGTTAATTTATTTGTCCTTTATTGTTCAATGGTAAAAAAAAAAAAAAAAAAAAAAAAAAAATTTTAAAAAAA
>NW_017729024.1:72143335-72147133 GCF_001723915.1 Gavialis gangeticus | reverse complement strand
AAAAAGATTTATAAAGATCACAAAAGGCTGAACTTTGTGCAAGCATATACAGGACTAATAATTAAAATTTTATCTCACATTTTATTAATATAGTGATGTAGTGGCTAAATCATTGGTACTGATTGCCAAAGCTGCATCTATGCATATCTTTCCAAGTAGTAGCCAAGTACATGAGTGGTTTGGCTCAAAATAGCAGCATTTTTCTATATGGTTATACCAAGGAATTGTTAAACTGGTAGCCTTAACTATCTTAAAGTTTGTAAGTACTGTAAAGAAAACACTATTTTTTCCTCATTGTTTTATTTACATGGAGAATGGAGATATTTCAGGCCATTCTCTATGCAGGTGAATAAACACATGAAGAAATATACTCAGCGTCTTTTATGGCTCTCAATCCATTTTAGATTGCATTTTTGAGATGTACTTTTTTTCCCCTGTCAGCGACAGAAATAACTGCAGGAGATGGTGAAAATGGACAGGTACATGAATTTGTCCTGTATTAACGGAAAACTAAAGTGTGAACTGACAGCCCTTCCACCTACTGAGACATAAGAAAGACCATCAGTTTCTTATTGAAGTGGAATGCACTGGATTAACTGAGCCAGAGCAATGAGTCACACCACCAAAATAAGTCTAATTTATTAGTTTTTTAGTTTTGAGCTTTTAAAATAATCTACTATTAGGGATAAAATATTGTACTTTTCATTACATCGATGCTTTTAAACTTGGTAAAGAGAACATGTTTCACTTAAAATGTAGATGGGATGGGCTTGAAAATGTTTTTAAAGATGAAAATATATTTGAGAAGCAACAAGCCAAAATGTGGGAGTGTAGTTCTTCCTCTAATATGGAGCCAGTGATTTTTTTCAAGCCTAAACTGAAAAGCTTAGACTGTGCTGCTGTAGGACAAACAACAGTGGAAAGAACCTTTAAGTTTAAATTCTTAATGTGAAAGTTCTTACAACAAAGAACGCATCGTCTTTAATACCCAATGGAAATTTTGCACTGTGTGTTTTTCATTTATTTACAGACAAAAAAGTAATAGGGTTGAGGTTCTTATTAGTTGAAGGTATTTGTTAACATTTACCTGTGTTGTGAAATGACCTGACTTAGTAATTCATGTTCTGATGCCCCAAAATATTAAGAATGCAAAGCCTATGGCATTGCTTTGAGATAAAACTGTAACAAGAGAACACATTTAACAGCTCTTGCAGTCTTTTGTAATTTAACTTTTCTTTTACAGTTTACCTGAGGGTCTATCAGGTTAAGTTACATTTTTGACAAATGCATGTAATGTCCCTTAACCCCACCTCCCCCGCCCCCAACAAACCAAACCAAACCAAACCTATTCCAAACTAAAATGTTGGCTCTCGGTCTACCTGCTGTGCTGAGAATAGAATGGGTCTGCTACCCTGAGGGAGATTTTCCCTAGGGGATGGTAGGCAATGTTTGCCCTTCTGCCTCTCCCTGTCTCTCAGTGAATTGTATGGGTCGGTGTGTTTCAATTGCACTGTGGAAGGGCCACCTTCATACACCTTGTGGGCTCTGTAAAAGCTGTCGTGTGGATTTTTTTAAGCGTCTTGAGGACAGAATCTCATTATATAATCACTTCCTACATCATAAGATTTGTTTTGTTCTGAAGTATTGTTACACTTGTATATTAGTAATATATAAAAAGGTACGGGACTGAATACCTTTTAAGTAGTGACATAAAAAATAATTTCTGGATTTAGTTGGCATTATCCATTCTCTATTTCATAATGCTCACTGAATCAAAAAACGGTTGAGTAGATCACTGTCCATCAGAAACACACACCTGTCTTGTAAATTGTATTCCGTCCAGTGAGAAGTTCACATGCGGTGAAGGCACTGTAGTTTGTAAAAATATGTTAACAGGTGCATTGAGTGTGCAGTTTGTGCTTTGGAAGAAACAGAAGGTGGAAAAAGAGAAGATAAAATCACATACAGACTTCAGCCAGGATTTGGCTGGTGAGGAAAAGCTTGGAATTGGGCCAGATATTGACTGAGTAGGTTTTTGGATGCACACACAAATAGACAGATTGAGAGTTTCTTATTTGTATTTAGCAGAGGCAAATGTTCAACGGGTTTCCTTCATGTGGCAATTTAGTGAGAAGCCTTGTTGTTGGCCTAGACATGGTCTGTGCAAAGAGAAGAGCATATTAGCTCTTGAAGGTTTATGTTGCATTAAGGATTTCAGGATTTAGCTGTAATTGTAAATGTTAGAACCAGTTTGCACCAGCAAAGTGATATTTAATTTGGACCTCTGGCTGGATCAGGCATTGGCCTTATTTTTCAGGAATGGGGAATCTTTTTGGTAAACTGTGTTTCTGGCTCAAACCATCATATACTAAAAACCCATATACCTTTGTACTTACATTCACAAAACTAGCAATCATCCCAAGCACACCAAAAAAGCTGTAATCTACAGTCAGGCCCTCAGATACTACCACATCTGCTCTGATGAGAACACTCAAGATAACCCCCTGCTCAACCTAAAATCTTCCTTTTATATAACAAGGATGCATCAGTAGAGAAACAAACCATGAATTTGAAAGAGCTATCCAAATACCCCAGAATAGACTGCTACAATACAAAAAGAAACCCCTCTGTGACCACACATTCATGGTGGTCACCTACCACCCCAAACCAGATCAAAAGAATCATTAAACAGCGACAGCCTGTACTCAACAGAGATCAGACCTTAACAGAAGTCTTCCCAACTCCCTTTTATCCTGGATGTGAAACTAGCCCCTAATGTTGCCCAATTCGGCATCAGAAATGAACTCCCCACTTCTCAAAAGTGGGACACTTTCCTTAACAAGAAACTCTTAACCTGTCAACACACATTCACTGCTACTATAGTCAAGATCCTGCCCGCCCTCCCACGCACATAATGAAGCCATCTTTGAATCCTACATGTGACTCTTCCAAAATGTGGTATATCTGCCCATATCCACTAATTGCCCTCACGGCAACTATGCAGGTGAAACTAGACAGCAGCTACATAGAAGAATGATTTCTCACAGAACAAATATAAAGGACAGAGAACCTGGCCTGTCTGTAAAGGACAAACACACAGACTAGGGATGCACCTATAGAGATTTTTGGAGCTGATACCGATAGCTGATTTTTAAATAGGCATATCGGCCAGTACCAATCTGGTTTCCGATACCAGCCCAGCAGCTTGGAAAGTTGCGTGCAGCTGCTAAGTCTGGTGTGGTGAGAGGGAAGAGGTGTGGGGGGGCGGATCAGGGCCCTCGTGGTGAGGGATGAGTTGGGCTGGGGCTAGCACTGCCCAGCTGGGGCGGGATGGGTGCAGGACAGAGCCCCAGCTCATCTGGGGAGTGCGCGGTGGGGAGCGTGGCTTGTGCCTCTGGTCCAGGAGCCACTGTTCCGGTGCTTGTCTGGGGGGAGGTGGGGACATGTGCCCCTGGATCTGGGCAGAGTGGGCTGGGCTGAGTGGGGGTCTTGTCGGCCTGCCCTGCCCCATGCAGATCATGGGGCACATGTGCCCACCCCCCCCACATGCCCTCCCGGACTAGTGGCAGGAGCAGTGGTGAGAGCCACCAGACGAGGGGCTCGTGGACCAGCAGCATGCCGCAGCGGGAGCCACCCCCTCCCACACCTCCCGGCTGAGCCATAGCTTTGTCCTGTACTTGCCCCACCCCAGCTGTGCAGCATTTGCCCCAGCTCCACTTCTCCTTCACTGCAGGGGCCTTGATCTGCCCCC
Source organism: Gavialis gangeticus (assembly GCF_001723915.1). Lineage (NCBI taxonomy): Eukaryota > Metazoa > Chordata > Crocodylia > Gavialidae > Gavialis > Gavialis gangeticus. The sequence goes on along the minus strand of NW_017729024.1, from coordinate 72,143,382 downwards.
ACACAAACCTGTTCTCTCCCCCCCCCCCCCCCCCCCCCCCCCCCCCC
>NW_017729024.1:72139581-72143308 GCF_001723915.1 Gavialis gangeticus | reverse complement strand
GGCCCTGTTTTGCCCCCCCTCAAACCTTTTCCCCCCCCCCCCCCCTCCCCTTCCACCACACCTGACTTGCAAGCTGCATGCAGCTCTCCAAGCTGCCAGGCTGGGCTTCTTATTGTCTTTGTGCTACACTGCAGCTGCATTCATGCACAGGCACTTACCAGTCAAATTATTAGCTGCATGAGGCCGACTTCCAATACTATCAGTTTTCTTTATGTTGCTGCCGTTCCAATATTGGACTGATGTATTGGTGCATCTCTAACACGTATGCTGTTTGGAGCACATTTCTCAGAAAACCACCACTCCTTTTGTGATCTCACTATCCTCGTGCTTGAGGGAAACCTACCTAACATCTTTAAAAGGAGAACTTAGGAACAAAAATCATAAGCTGGCTGGATACTAGGAACCAGTGACTTAACTCTGATATTTGCTTTATGACACATTAAAACTTATCTGATTCCCAAGTTCTTCCTATGATCCCCCTCCCTTCTGATAGGCCTTCTCCCAGTAATCAGCTTCTTTTCTTCTGCTAATTGCTTGTCTGATACCCCTGAGAATTACTCTCCCTGCTCTTCCACAGTTTTTTGGGGTTTTTTGCTATTGCTGTGCTGGCTGTTCTCCTCACACCTGAAAAGAATATTATGCATTTGAAAGCCCGTCTAACTCTATCCCAACCAAGCAGTTGCTCCAATAAAAGACATCACTAAAGAAATCTTTGCCTCTAACCTAATTCCTGCATCATCGTAGTTGCATCATCACTCTAATACTACCAGAACATTCCTAATATGCATTTCCTGTCCAATATAAATATGTGGCTGATTACCTTTAAGACATTGATCAGGAATGTAAATAATCTGGATGAAAAATGAGGACAAAGAGAAATAAATTGTTGCATGCAAGAAAATGTGGTATTTCACAAGCTGTGGAATATACTATGTGCCTTGTTATCATTGAATGGAGCAGGGACAGAGCCTAATCATAAACAGACTCACCCTCCCTTTCCTGCTTAACTAAAACTGAAACCCTAGTTGCTCCTGAAGACAGGTTTTCATGGTTGGATCTGTGATTTTGGAAAGAGTTAATGAATCTGTAAGGCTGTAAAACAGGAAGAGAGAGGCCAGGAACAGCTAGCAGATGGCAAAATTATACTAAAATAAGTAAGCCTGATTAGGAGAACATTAAGACCCTTAAAATGGAGGGAAAATCATTAATACCTGTGGCAAGAAGAGCAGTGAGCTATGAAATCAATAGAGTCCCTTAACTGCCTGACTAGTAATGCAACAGCTGCTGCACTGTGGAGCAGCAGTCAAAGTAGAGTGCTTCTACTGTGGCAGAAAATCAGCTTCCTTTTTTAATACTGTACATGCATTCCAAATTTTGGGGGGAAATTTGGGGTCTGATCCTGATGCTTTTATCCTCAGAAAGTTGGACCTTTGTTTTGGAGTAGTCTTATTAAATCAGATTACCTAAGTAACCCTTATACCACAAATAGTCTCTCTAAAATGGCTGTGTTTATTTGCAGAGGAAGGTTCCACTCGCACTGAAAGCAAAGGTGAAGGAAATTTGCCCCATATGACTATTATTTAATTTTTATTAAATAAGCAGTTCCCAATCTGAGGCATGTGAAAATTAGTATAAAATAAACTTAATAAGAGTTATTATTAACTTAGCACAGCCCTGTTGAGAGCTGACTTTTTTTCCTGTTTGTTCTTCACAGAAAAATGATTTCTTTGTGACCAGCATAAGAGACAGGCTCATTCAGGCCCACACAATTCATCTGCAAATACATTGAAGATGCCAAAACTATATACATTTCATCAACTCTCATTTAATCTCCGATTTCTTCATTACTAAGTTTGATCTTGACCAACAAAGTGTGCTGGTCGTTCTGCCACTGCATAGAGAGGGAATAAATAAATAACTGGAACTTGCAGAACTGTGACATTTTCAAAGATGGAAAAGTAGATACTGTGATATTTTCTTGGACTAGTAAATAGACCCAATAAAAGGCACCCTGTTATTTATCTTGTATACTTTTTCTTGGGAGCCGATACAATCGCACACATTATGTACTACAGAGATGCCTTTGAAGGGAATAGATTTTTCAATGCATCTACCAATTAACAAAGTTGAGACATTGTGTAATACATTGGTGTATCTCAATGGTTGCATGTATCCTAGTGTACTGAATTATAATAATTATATTAAATAAGAAAAAGTGTGTAGCTGTTAAAATACTTGCATGCTGGAGAAGAGGGAATGTGAGGAGAATCAATGGAGGACTGCATTATTCCTCCACTCCCTTTTTAGACTAAATGCATTTCAAACTGGAAGGTGAAATGAAGTCAGGAATTTGGGCAGAAGCATGCAGAGCAGGCTTGTGGATCAGGACTTACAGAACAATATGATTATGTAATTCCGTGTTTTTATTTCCTGAACTAAAATAGCTGCAGAACTATGCTTCGTGTAGCATAAAGTTAAAAAAAATCTGCAAACTGTTTGGAAAAACAAGCTATTTTCCCCTTTCCTCAAAATGTATAGATGAATAGCAATGTGTTTTGATTAGAAAAATGTGTGCACTCAACATTAGGCAGCTTTGGGGCTAGTTAAAGCATACATGCAAGTATTTTTGAAAAAAAGAATCTATTTTAAGCATAACTTCCACCCATAGAATCCAGTAGTTTAAGGTATAAATTTAAGGTTAATGAAAGTTAATACTGCAGTAATATTTTTCACGCTTTTCACTCACTCCCAAAATTTGTTCCTGTAACCTTTCATGCATTCAGAAATATGCAAGCTGTCTGCAATCGCAGCTAAATCCCTGAGTAGCTGTGTGATTTCAGGTATCTTCAGTTAAATAACCTGCATGCTTGTAGCTCTCGGAGGAGTTATAGGCATTAACCTTGGGGGAGAATGGAATAGTCCCTTGAGCTCAGCAGGATATGGCTCCTGTAGGTGTTTTTTGGGTCGCAAAGTCACAGCTGTGTTACCTGTTTTATACTAATTAAGAGTTGCTATGAATCTGTTTGATAATTAAGGACAGAACAAACTTTAATGCAGATGGGCACTATGGGACAGTAAACAGTTATAAAACAACCAGAGAGTCAGCACAGAAAATACTGCTGACTTGATGGACTTTCCTTTTAATGGTGTAGATTGAAATATATTAATAAATGTCTAGATGAATGCTCAGTCATGATTACAGAAAATCAGGCTTATGTTAGATAGGGATACCAGGCAAATACACGCTATAATATAGATTTGTCTTGGCTGGTTTATCCATGTGGCTTCAATAAACTATTGGACCTAACAATCTCTTGTTAGAATGACTGTCCTAAACATTTTGATTGCCAATTCTAATTCCCTGATTTAATGGTTAAGAACACAATAAGACGGTTGGGGGCAACAGTAGAGAATAGGGGGAAAATGGGATGTGACAAAGTGGGAAATATGTAATAGTGACCTTGGATTATCAAAATGTGAGGTTTCCTACTGATTCAGTTTATTACATTTTTGTGTATTTGCCTGTTCTGTTTATATTAATGGTAATACTTTTCCACTGCTTTGTAAAACAGTGTAAGGTAGATATGGTCTGTGGTAACTCAAACTTGGAGAGCAAGATGCATAGCAAGGCATGTATAGCTGTACGGTGAGGGCCAGCTGAAAATCTGACATATAAATTAAATAAACTACTGTAAATAGCTTTAGGGTGGGGTGGGGTGGGGTGGGG
>NW_017729024.1:72124984-72139416 GCF_001723915.1 Gavialis gangeticus | reverse complement strand
GGGGTGGGGTGGGATGGGGGAGAGAAAGCATTGGGGACTGGCTGAATGTGGGAGGTCATTCAAGAACAAATGAGTTGATGCCAGCCTGTTTGTCCCCCTCCCTGCGGGGGAAAAAATTGGGTGGGGGTAGGGGAGCAGCTTGATGTCTAAATGAAGTAATCTCCAGTAAGAAAAGATTATATTTGTTAAACTGTATAAGAAAAAATCAGAAGATAATATGGCTTTGTTCACAGTATTACATAAAGAAGATTAAAGACGGGAAACAAGCTGCTTAAACACTGTAAACTAATTAGTTCAACGAATTGTTTTCCCGAGGTTCATGAGATATGAAACATTGGCACCAGTGCGTGAAATACACTCTGCCTCAGTGCTCTTTTCAATTTATTTTTCTGTTAGTGTCATATGTATATAAAAAAAGAGCAGCCAAAAAGAAAGAGGTTACAGAGAGGGACCAAAGCCTGTCAGATGATTGAAGCTGACATTTTGTCATCTTAAGCCCAGTGCGGGAGGGCCTTCTTCTAATACCCTTGTATAAATACCAGCTTCATTTTCTGCCATCACAGGCTACATTGCGCAAATGATGTCATGACAAGGCCCAAAGGGATTCCTATGTTGCTTAGAGGCTAAGCTAAGCACAAGTGAGGTGGTGTACCATTAATTAGCTTGCCCAGTATCAGGATGTTTTGTGGGAAAGAAAGTTAGGCAGGGTTACGGGAAGGAAAGTTAGGCAGGGAGTGGGGGACAGGTGACTTTTGTGTTGTATTTCTCTTTTCATTCCCCATAGGATGACTGTTGACACATTTATCAAATAATATGCCAACCACTGCCAGATTCCAGGCACTCTCCAAAATACATTAGTACTGGCTGCCAGCGTGGGACACAACAAAAGTGTTTCTTTCAAGGGGTCAGTAGATTGACAAATATAATATTATTGAGTGTGTTTTTTTTTTTGTTTGTTTGTTTTTGTTTTTTTCATTTGCCTTTGCTGCCGTACCTCAGAACTGTGTCAGATTAGTCTTATGTTTGTAAGATGAACTCTTGGTCCTATTATATCTATAGCAAAATTCCCTTTTAGCTTTGGTGGAACTGCTTTTTGCCCATATACTTCTAAAATGGGCATTTAAAATAACTCCATAGTTTTCCTTTCTTTATTCTTCCCATGGCCCTCGCATGTTTCTCTAAATGTGGTCACAGTATAACTTGTCATGCAGGCACACATGCATCAAATGTGAAGGGGTGTGGGGATGCCTGTACTCATACAGTAATAGATCTGGTTTGAAAGAAACGAGCAGGGAAAATCCAATTATGACTTAAAGGTGTATTTTTAATAGCAGTTAAATATAAGCAAACATTTTCAATGTGAACAGCAGCCTGGTGGCTTTTCATGTAATACCTGGAGTACATTGACTATACAGTCAAGGCAAAGTAATGAGCACATGGTGTACATCATTTGGTTGAGGCTACATTTGATTGTCCTGTACAGGAGGAAAATGGTTAAGAATGTGGAGGAGAGCAGGGAGCTGGGGAAGGTTTCCAATAATCTTTTGTTCTATCCTGAGAGGGGAGCACATGTAGAATTTGTGAGTTCCTGACTTTGCTTTCTGATTAATGAAAAGATAGGTGGCTTTACATGAATGCTAGCCTTTTACAAATGTTCTATCTTTGTCAGTAATTGTCTGCCCTGCTTCTGTTTGACTTACTGAAATATGCTAGTTTACAGTAGAATGCCATAGCTCACAGGAACAAACTGTCAGCTTAAAAGAAGAACAAGGTAAATAAGGGACAAAGAGAAAGAAAGACTCTCTCCCAGAGCATATTAAATTGTCGCTTTCTGTATCCTAGAGCACTCCAGTAATGTCCCATTTCATCAGTAGCAATAACTGCCCAACATTCTTCAGTAGCATCCTTGACATCAAAGCTCTTTAATTGACTGCAAATCATATTTTGGTCTAAGTAACTGAGTGCAGTTGTACATTTTAAAGTCCATTTTACTCCTTTTCCACCTTCCATATTGCTGTTATTGAGGTCAGTGCATTTGTGCCTAAAAAAGTGAATCCAGCCTGGAAATCTTTGTAGCCTGGGTACTGTTCAATTATTACTTTTAAATTACACAAATCAGATTCTAATTAGCACCACAATCAGAACAAAGTGCTATTTTTATTACCCATTACAATGCATTTGCTTACATAAGTACCCTGCGGTTACAGATGTTTTATTCATTATTTATTTTTCTTGGCCAGGAAGGTAGCATTTGTTACTTCTGAGCTGGTAACTTTCAACTTGAAAAACTATTAAATCACTGTTCACAAAGACATGAATTGGAACACTTGTCTATTTGATGTCAGACCCAATGAACTAAAAAAATCAGTGCCTCATAGGTAGGATGATTGCCTCCTTTCCTGTCCTCCAAAAAGATATTGACAAAATATGCTTTCTTAGGTCCTATTAAAACAGAAATGTTAGAATGAGAACTATTGATTTCAGTGGGTGCACTATTTAAAGTTTGATGCTACTATATGGCCCACGGCTGTCACTGACTTCGTGACGGACAAAATGTATTACTTAAATTATGAAGTAATGTTTAATATCGCTTAGTAAAATGCCTCGGGAAGAACATATGGTATATAATGTTGTATCATGTCAATAAGAAGAAAACCTTTAGCCTTCTAAATGGATATATTTCATTTTAAAATGGTGACTAATGAAGAATGAGCCAATGTACTGACGAAAGTAAATAGAGGAATAAAACCACACTCCTTTTTAAAAAAATAATTAGATACTAAGGGACCTTTATAGGTTCCAGAAGTAAGCCCATGTGACTGTCTCCTATTTATTAAGACTGATGAACTCTTGTTAGTGTGTTTACCATCCCCCCCACCCTGCATTACTGCTTTTTTACAAGCTGTCTAGAAGTTTGCAACTTTTATGCTATATATTTTTCCATCTGACTTTTATGACTGTTTCCATAAAATTTATTGGCTGTCTGAGTCGTACAGATTTTAAACTACTTAATGGTTCTGGCTGCATCCATAATATGGCCTGTATTTATTTTTTTTTCAGCCATCTGTGTAGATATCTTCTGAAATTTACAAAACCTTTGTGGCTAATCCCATAGGCTGACCTGCACATTGAAATCCTATCAGTGTCTGTTGCTGTTAATTACTCCATACAAGCCTGCGGGAATCTGGCCCTTTCTTAATGAGTTTGAGTAAGCAACTTAAAATTCCTGTTCTGTGTCAAGGAGACTACTTACCCTTTCTTTGTGACTCTTTTTTGTGAGATAGTGACTTGAGCTCCTCATTGACCCAATGTCCCCAGTACTGCTTGTTTAATTTTGTTCCTAGATAATTTAGAGATAGACAGCGAACTGTATTTGGCACCACTGAGCATCTAAAATAGCTGTGTAAGGTGGCACAAGTGGGTTATTAGGTATGACATAATGAGTAATATTTCTATCGTGGCATTATGCATCTGTCAGAGCCTTTGTCAAGCATTCTTTTTCCAGTTTGAAATCCTTCTCATGTATTTTCAGTGGGTATCAGTTAAAATGTCCAGAAATCCCAGTGCAACCAATCAGTTTTGCTTTCTCTAAATATGTGCCTTTGATTGATGGCTTGTTAAACTGAGTTACGAAGCCATTGGGACCTCAACTTACAGTGTGCAGACACAACCATAACTTGACACAAGGAGTATTGATTTGGAAGGGTTAGGCAGTAAAGGCAATATCTAGCTAATCTTTTCATGATTAGGAATTTGTAAGTGAAGACTTGGAGGCTTTTTAATGCCTCTTTCAGTCAAGAGCGTAGCCTCTTGTCCCACATTCTTTTACTATCTTTTGCACGTATGCATAATTTTTAATGACTGGGGAAGACAAACTACAATTTTGTTGTGCATATTGAGCAGGCTTTGGCCTTGAAAGCAATTGAAACAGGCAGCAGCTTGTGGTGTTGTGGTAGAAAAGACCCTTTGATCCCTTTGGGGGCACTGTAATCTTTTGCCCAAAGGACGCATCCCCACATACAGGGGTGTGCACTCGCAGTGGCAAAAAAAAAAAGGAGCAGGACAAAATTGTGCCACTACTTTTTGCCACTGCGCATGCCCCTGAACATGTGCTTTAGTGCAGGGCAAAATGCTAGGAGCTGGGACAGAAGTAGAGGAGGGAAAGTGCTCTGGCTGGCAGCCTCAGCATCTCCTGGGAGGACCAAGCCTCTGTGTCTGCTGGTGCATGTTCCTGTGACATGCACAGCACCACTTTTTGTTTGTTTTGGGTTTTTTGGCTTTTTGTTTTTTGGGTTTTTTTACTACAGTGATTTCCCAGTAGCAAATTTTGCCACCATGCTGCAGATTTGCAGCGTGGGGGGGTACATTGTAACATGCTGGGTGTGCAGTTTGTGGAACTGCAAAGAGGTTTGTGCAAGTGCCTGCATGACTGGCTCCGGCCAAAGAAGGGAAAAGGCTATAAATCTGTTCCCACTTTTATGTTCCTTTTCTATAAGCAGTGTGTCTCCAAGCTAGGTTATATTATAAGCGTCTTTCTTGTGACATAGTGGTGTATTTGTTGATTTCTATGTCCTTCCCTAAAGTATTATGTAGAGTTCCTAAATTTGTGCTAATTATTACTCCATTTAAACAAAACAAAAAAAACCACCTTAATGTGTTATGGGGACATAGTATATACTTTAAGAGATCAACCCCAGGTATGATGACAAGTGTTGGGGAATTCTGGGGAGCATATCTCAAACCAGACCCCCCCCTTCCCCACACACATATATACTTACCAGGCAACTTTTCAATGGTACTTTCACCACCCCTCTTCGAATGATGTCAGGGGAGGGCCTCATATGCCACATAAAGAATGCCCTAATGGTGAAGTCTGTATTGACTGCCTCCCAAGAATTGGATGGACACACCTCATAATTTGCACAGACTTGACCAGATAGTAGCTGCATTTGTGTGTGTAGACTACAGATGTCATTGCTTGAATCAAAATAGAGCACTGATCTTAGTTGACTTCACCTCCATGTAAGATGAGTATTTCTGAAGGTCATACTGTAGAATTCTATGAGCCACATGTGGTCAGTGGACCACTTCTTTGGCTATAGTTATTCAGTTAGTCTGTAAGGTGCACTTCTACCTTAGCTTTTCTGTATTCTGTATTAAACTAGAAAAGTATTTTGATATTTGAGTGAGTTGCTGATTCACAGTTGTAAAATAGTTTTCACTAACAAAGGTTATTAAAAGGGACTGATTTTGGAGCCAAGCAGGGAAGGCTCTCTTCAGTTAGGGAGACCAGGGTTATGGTCCCTCTTTCCAATGGTGCTTACTCCATTTTATCAAACAAAAAATGGATTAGATAAGACTTTTGTGAATTGCTTTCTTAGACGTAAGTGCTTAAACTTCACTTGAGTGACATGTTAAGTGCCTAAATTCTTTTGTGAATCTCACCTTAGTTTTTCAACCATTTATCAGTCATTAATAGGTCTACCCTATACTCCTTCAAAGTATTGAGTTTTTGGACCAACCAGTTTTTGTCTTTAAAGTATTTGATAATTAGAGGTGTATGTATCATAATAATTAGTCTGTTCCCTGGTAACCTAGTAGTACAGCCCTGGTCATATCTCTAGGTGACAGAGTTGCAAAAACAAGAAATAGTTCCTTTCTGACAACAGAAAAGGTCAGTGGAATGAAAGAGCACAGGAGCTATCTGAAGAATAGGAATGAGCAAAACAAAAGCAGTTGCAATTACTTTGAGTCTTGCTACAAAAGTCTAGACACAGTAGATCTCTGGCCCAAGGCAGGAAAAAAGTACTGAGCTTTCCTAAGATGTTTGGAAGTGATCCTGTGCTCACAAAAATCCTATTTGAGAACTGTGAACTGTGCCTAGTTATAATTAAGGGGATACACAGGTAATCCAGAGGATGTATTAGAGAGTTATATTTTGATCATGTGATGTGTTCATGCATAACAGGAGCTCTGCATGTTTATAAAGAGCACGGTGAATTTTGTATCCCACGCATTATTTTTGTCTCTTGTGAAACCAATGTGATTTATTCTTTTCCTACCTTTCTCATTCAGCCCATGCCTTTGGACTCTCTGGACTATTTGGCCAAAGAGAAGGATCAGACTAGTTATAGCAGCTGTGCTTTATTATAAATTGTTGAGGATGATTGAGTTCTCTAAGTATCCTTAAGCAATGTAGCATGACTGGAAAATGTCTATTACCTGAATATAACTATGGTCTCTGACCTTTGTCCATTTGTGTTCAGAGAGTAGTTAGCTGTGTTAGTCTTGAAGGCAGGCAGAAGACAGGGTAGATTTGCACCCTATAGGCTAACTAAATTAGAGGTGTATATGTTTTTATAAAAAGTGGTTTACTTCAGATAGTAGGATTGATGCAGTCCCTTTTTAGCATCTGACAGTGTAAGCTGCTGTTTGCTAAAGTTTATGCATATCTGATTTAATTAGTCTGTAAGGTGCAGAACTGCCCTGCTTTTTGCCATTTGTGTTGACTCAGGCCTATTCTCTTTGCTTAAGTTTGCAGCCCCACCCAGCTTTAGGTTCCTTATTAAATTTGAATGTATATTATTAAATAGCATGGCTTAACTAAATGATAGGACCTTGTCACTGAATAAGCTGCAGGGCCTATGGGTTTGGAGCTGGAGAAAGAATAAATCCTCTCTAAAAGTGTATTGGAAATGTTTCCAGTATGTATGTGTCTTTTGCAGCACATAGATTTCTTAAAGCTGGTTAGAGTAATAACTATATTGTAATTGTAACCCTTAAAGTTCTGAATCCAAGATAAAATTGTTACTCTAACTAGGAATAATTTCCAAATATAATTGACTTGTCTTACCTGTTTGATTGGCAGACTTTCTCTATTCTCTCCCTTATAAATTATTGTAATAAATATATCATTAAGCAAGCTTAGCTCAGTAGTTCAAGACTATTAGTAAAAATAGAATGAAAGGTTAAATGTGGTTCACTTCTAAGAATCATCTGTACAAGCTGAAAGTACATGTAAGAAGATGAAGAGCATAGACAGATGGCTAGAGAATCCATTCACAGTATTAAAACTCCAGAAAATCAGAATTTGCTAACGTTATATTTCATTCTTTTCATCAGCTCTACATTTGCATTACTTAATCAAGTAGCTTTATTTCAGATGTGAGTATGTCTCAGATAACTGATCAGGCTCATGTTACTGATGTGTATCTGTTTGTGATTCTACCCTTTTTACCTCCCACATGAGCTGTACCTTTCTAGTGCAAATAAGCTGCCACTACTACCTCAGCTTGATCTCTATGCTACAGATGCCTCTAATTAACTTTACTGTGATAGGCCAATAGGATACAGTTACAAAGGGTGACAGGTCCTAGTGTCCTTGGAGGCACTACCCTGTCATCTGGCACATTCCTCATGCTAACATCCTTTTGGCAAGCTTTTTTAGTGATTACAGCCATCAAGTACCTATGTGTTTAATATGAGGAGTGCAGAGTGATAGCTAGTAAAAGCCAGCAAGGAATGCAGGGGTGTTGGACTCAAATAGGTTTCCAATATCTACCTTGGGGTTGTAGACATGAGAGATGCCATTAGGCCTTCTTTGAGATCTTTCTGACTTTGGTGATGGCATTATATATAAAAAGGTGTTTCAGGCTTCATTTTTAAAATGTCTAAGAATTATGTGGAAGAAGAATCCATCTGGTGCTGTGGAATATATTTCATCATAGACTAGTTCAACTGTAAACATTATTGGTAGCTGAACTCCACAGCCCAAGTTGTAGTGTGTCAACTTTCTATGTAAGCTGATTGCAACACACACCTGGCTAATTTTGTTTTGATTGTTTTGGTTGATGCTGCAGTATAACTGAACTACAAAATAGCATTTTAAGCATTGGGGGCATCCAGCCTTCTCGGCTTTGTCTGGGATGGACTTTACATTTAGGAATATTTGGAAAAAAGTACTGTGTATGTATATGAGCATACCATGGCATACCCAAAAAGAAGCAGATATCCCCAAGAGTTTATCTGTGGCTCTTTTGTCTTTACCAGTGAAGGAGGACACGTGGTTCACTAATAAAGGACAGGGCATATCATTCGTACAAAGAGTACAGTTACGGTGTTAGACTTGTAGTCAGAGTTGCAAAGCCCACCTAATGAATTTATGATTGAGAATCTCATTCTCTGAGAACTATCACTTGAGAATCAGAGTAATTATTTCCTATTGCCCTTTGTGGAATACAGTTATAATTGCATTACTGTAACAGTGTTCACATTAACACTTAATTGTTAATGTCCTCCCAATTCGGAGGAAATCATCACCTCTTCATATATCATTGCTGGTAAAGGATGTTAAATTGAAAGTTGAGAATTTGAAGGCACTGAATAGGGAAAAAACAGCTGATATAACATTAGTTTGGAAGACAGAATTCCAATAGCTATCTCTGTTTTCCTGAGGTATGGTTCTCTTGCCCTTTAAGATGTTCTATATCTGCTTCCTGTCAGAAGTTAAACTACACTGAGGAATTGTTCCTGTATGGTGTGATGACTATGCTGGTGTTCACGGTAGGAAAAGGGCAGTAACTTTCTCGTAGCTACAAATCCTTTCAAGTGTTGAAAGCTGCATTAACAGGAATAGAAAGACACCACTGTGGCAAGGTCATCCAGGCAGTGGTGATTTGCAGGTTTCCACATCCAAATGATTGCAGCTCAGTCATTTACAACAGATTGCCATTCTTTATGACAACGGCCATTAGGTATGGCCTGGAATGACCATTGAGCAGCAGTGTCAGAATCATTCGACAAGTTTTGGAGAAACACAAAATGTGGTCATGGCATCTCCCCCACTTCAGCAAAGTCACTCAAAATGGTGAGAGGTGTTCACCAGTTTTACTGGTTATTGTCCCAGGTTTTGTTTTGTGACAATACAGTTTTGTGTCCTTTTATGTGCTGTGCCATAATGAAAAGAATTGGGGTGAGAGAAGAAAGTCTATGGAGAAGGAATACGTAGCCAAAGCAGGTTCTTGCCAGTTACGGAAAAGTGGGTATATACAAAAAATGTTTTGCATGTGCTGTTTTGCAAAAACTTACATTTAATAGAAACAGTAACTGTTTCTGAAGACCCTGTTCCAGTCGGCAGCTAATAGCATTGTTGAGAGTTGACCAGGATGGAGAATCTATACTGATATGAAATGATATAATAAAGATGGATATTGTTTACATGTTCCAAAATTTAAAAAGGAGTTTTATTGCATCTTCTAATATCCGTTTTGTCTCTGGAGGGATCAGGGGTTGGTGCTAAGGTAGAAAGGAGGATTTTCTGACCCACAGGTGCAGGGTGTGATGGTGGTGGAGGGGGATAGATTCTTGTATGTAAAGTCTCCTGTTTCCATTACAGGAAAGGGATACTAGCCTCTCAGCCATGCACTAACTCCTGCTCCTCCTTGTTTATATTCTTCTTCCTAGTGGGGTTTTGCCTAACTAGCTGAAGAAGTTGGGGAGCAGTTCAAGTAAAAGCAGAGATTCTGAAGAAAAGGAGAAATTAGGAGAAGGGAGCAAGAAGGAAAAAGAATTGAGCTTTCTTTCAGCCACTAGTTGCCTTCATTCAGCTGATGGCTGAAGTAGGAGGAAGCACAGTTGTTTTCATTCAGAGTCTTCTGTTCCCCCTTTGTCAAGCAGAGAGAGGTTGGACTTTCCATTGTGATGCAGCTTCATCAAAAAATATTTGGCCCCCAGCTGCACAACCTCAGCTTTCCAGGGTTAATGCTCTACAAGCAGTTAGAGGAGCTGGTAATTATATTTCAGCAGGTTCCCTTTAGATCATTGAACAGCTAAAGCAAATTGCAGCTATGTTTCCTTTTGTTGGAATGCAAATGGTTAATCTTTTTAGTCATACTTGCTTTAACATATAATTTTAGTACAAAAGAACTGTCAGGGCCGCAGATTCCAAAGTTGGTTGTTAAAAACAAAAAAAAGTGTGTGTGTGTGTGTGAGAGAGAGAGAGAGAGAGATTTTAATGCACCCTTGTAATACCCATGGGAACTCCTCATTTTGTGGGAGTGTGATAGCTTAATACTGGAATATTTCAAAAACACCTCTTGAGAGAGAGCCCCCTCCTCTAAATAAGGTTGACTGGCACAATTATGGTTCAGGAATGGCTGTAAAAGGATTGCTTCTAGCGTGAGTTGATTTCTTATCAAGTTGTGCACTGACAAGTGAGAAACTACAAGATTCATTTTCTTCTGCTCTGTGACTCATTAGTTTTATTTCTTATAAACACCTTCCTCTCCCTCTCCCTCCCTTTCCCTTCTGTGTACCGGGTAAAAATCCTGTCATTAAAAGCAACTCAGTCTTTTCTGCCTAAGGAAGAAGGCTATTTAAAACCAAATATGTTCATTTTCAGTTATATGGGTCTTGCCTATTTAAAGCTGCAGTATAATTCCTTTTTATTTTGTGCTAAACTTGTTTTCTTCCTTCAAAGCTCTGAGAAAACATAAGACTTTCAAGAGTTCTCCTTTTTAAATAAAAAAGCATCTGTGATTTAACACTGCTTTACATATCATTCAAGACAGATTTTATGTAGATATACTTGTTCCATCTGAGCTGTACTAGCTGTGGACCTGACATGCATGCTACCTTCCTATTTCAAGCAAGACACAGTCGTTCTAAAGAGGCCAAAAAGAAACGAGCAATTCTCTCTCCCTAAAAATCTTTCTCGATCCATCCTTTCCAAAACACAAGCAAAATAAACCAAATGAAAAAAGTAGATGGTAAGTGTGAGACATGGCCTGTCGCATGCATCCATGTAAAGTTAACCCTAGGTTTACAACTGCCAGTGCTCAAGTAGTATCACACATTCTGCTCATTTGAATGCCTGTGAAAAAATGCACCTGCTATTTTCTTCAGAACAGAATCGCTACAAATGTTACTTTTTTCCTTCAAGTTGCATAGTACAATTGCATATGCTCTTTTGTAACATCTATTTATATAACATGGATGTTGTGATTTTTATTTTTTGCCGTGTTCACAATTGTGCAGATCATTTTCACAGCCAGTTAGTCACCCAGCCCCTATCAAATAATTTGGTTGGGGGGGAAAAATACACAAACCAGTTCAAAATACAAAGAAGAAGCCCGAAACAAATAAATAGAAACCTGAAGCACTCTATTTTTGGCTTTCCAATTTTGTATCTGGGGATGCCTTCTCAGCACGGGCATCCTGGCTCTTTCCCATCCTGTATGCAGCACCTCCGCAGTCACGTGCTGTATGGGTAAGGTGCAGGTCAGAGGTGTCCTCTCCTGGCCCCAGACACCACCCACCTGCAGTGTAGGCAGCCAGCTCCCTTTACCATGGCTGCAGTTTGGGCACTCCAACTTTCTCCCAGATTCTGGGGCATAAGCAACTGGGGTGAGGGGGTAGCCACCAGGTAGGACCCCACAGGCTGCATGCTAACCCTTGGAGGGACCACATGCAGCTTACAGGTCACCAGTTGGACAGCCCTTGACATAGCCATTGGATTTGGATGGTTGAATGAAGACTAGAGGGGAAATGCTCACTATAATATACCCATGTTCAGTATTGATGTCAACTTTCTGTGCCCCTTCAGTTAAGCGGCCGAGTTTACTTTGGCTGTCATGTGGTTTGTTTGTTTTTTTAATGCTTCTCTTTAGGCCGTGGTCATAATTTCATAATGGCATAAATTTTACTACTGGAGTCTAGAGACACATAGCTTAGTCTCTTCAAACTCTGTGCCTTTTCTCTAAATGACTGCCTATTGGAGTGGAACCAAGGTGCATTAAGAACAATGCTAGACTTTCACTTCCCTGAAATGTGAGAGTCCAGTTTTTGTGACGTGGAAGTCCCTTTAGAAAACTATGAGTAGCAAATGATGGGGAATCACGTATATGTAAATATTTACTGGACTTCTCAGACCTCCCATGATGGATATGCTAAGGCATAACATCCAGAAATTATTTTGACTGCCTGTTTGTTTAGCTTTGAACTGAGTTGGACCAATCTTTTCATATACTAAGTTACTTTGACGTGTTGGTTAACAGTCTGGGTTAGCTGACGAGTTGAGCCACATTTAATGCAAAACACATTGATTTATGTAGTTTTCCTGACCTGCTTTGAAGAGGAAGTTTTCCTTTTCCAGAGCCCCTTTTGTTCTACAACTCTAAAGACCAAGCCAGACGTCCTTACACAGGATGCAGTAAATCCTTACACTCTTTCTAAAGTGTGTGGTTCTGACCAACAGAAGGATGATTATGACGATATACAAGCTGGTGAGTAGGCTAAGAGAGAGAAAAGGGTGCTCAGTCTTGCCTTTATCTCTTGTCAGTCAAGCAGGGATATGCAGAGGCCTGTAAGGGTTTATAAACAGTGGAAGAGAATACTGTTTCTTTGCAAAATCAACAGGGTCACAGGGACAGGGGCATTCTAATTTTTTAGAGACATATGGTCATTGTAGCTGGTGTGGTCTCTAAGGATGCCTTACTGGAAAAAAAAAAAAAAGAAAAGCTGGGGGGAGGGGAGAGAGTTAAACTGTAGCGAGAAATGAAGAAGGTATGGGATGATTATGCTTGCAGCATTTCAGAGATTTTGTTTTGTGAGTTATTAGCAGCATTGGCACAAGGAGAGAGCTTTTTCTAAAACACTAGGGTTTTTTTTTTCTTTTCTAGAAAGCAATAAAAGTTCAGGTCACAGGTGTAAACCCTAAGGCGTTGCTTCCTCTGTGGCTCCATGAATGATACTGAGGACAAAATAAAGAGTTTTACATTCCAAACAGATTTCCTCTGTTACTCAGAAGGACACAGACTGCCATAAAATGCCAACTCCATTAAACGAAGGAGTTTGGAGCTGGAAGCAGAAAACCATTCTCCAGGCATTCATTTCCTTTTGGCTTGCCATCCTTTTTTGTGTGCATGTGTCTGCACACCCAGGCATGTGTATATGTATGTGATTAGTTTCTATCACTGAATACATTTGGTTTATTTAAAGTTCTCACTGTAGCAAGTGAAGCTTAGGGTCTTGGTGATGATTACATTATTTTGGCCTGAGCATGACTCCATTTTTGATTACGGATGATATTTACTGCATCTTTCTCTGAGTTCACTAAAGCTATCAGTGTTGCAGAGACTTGAATTATGACAGCGTACGTCACATGGCTGACAAACTGGAAAAATGGTCCAAAATTAATCGAGTGAAATTGAGTAAGGACACGTGCAGGGACCTGGACTTAAGACGGAGCAATCACTTCACTTGCATGAATACAAATGATGAACAATGGAGGAGGCTGTCATACTGCAGAAAAAGAGGGTTATAGAGAGCCCCATACTAATGAGTCAATGGTTTTCTTTTATTGCACATAGAAGTTAGTAATATATTTGGTTGTATTAACAGGAGTGGCACTTGCAGGTCAGGGTAAGTTATTCTTCCATGCTGTTCATCACTCATGAGGTCTTATCTTGAGTACTGGGTCCAGTTTTGTCACCACACTTTAAGAAAGATGTGGACAAACTAGAAAGAGTCCAGAGGAGAAGAACAAAATAATTGGAGGTCTAGGATTTACAAGGAAATATTGGAAGAACAAGGATTATTTAGTTTGGAGATGAGAATACTGAGGTGAGATTTGATCTTATTTTTCAAATATCTGAAGAAAGCTCATCTGAAAAATGGTTACCTGTGGCTATTCTCTGTGCCACGGGGTTCTGGAAGGGAGTAGCAGTTTTCAATAGCAGCAAGGGAAATTTAGGTTGCATAATAGAAAAAGCTTCCATTTTATAAGGAAAAGGGTTGAGCATTGGATTAGTTTACCTAAAGAGATTGTGGAATCTCCTCTTAAAGAGTTCTCAAGAGCAAGCCAAACAAACACTGGTAGAGGTGGGGTAGATCCTGCCTTCAGCAAGCGTTTGGACCTCATGAGGTCTCTTCCAGTGCCATATAGGGGAGAGAGGTGAAGCATTTTAGGGGATATGGACCAGAGATCTCTGGTAATTGGATCCAGAGGAATAGCACCTTGTGTTTAGTTTTTTTTTTTTATTGAAATAACATGCAATAAATTTCCTACTAACACTGCATCAGCAAATACTTACTCTTACTGTATATTCAAAGCTTTTAATATTTAAAGTTCTTAAACGCTCTTTACATTTTGTGTATGGCTTTGAATAACTTTCGTGTACATTTTAAACCCCTTCTGTTCCAGACCTTATGAAAGTGAACCCAGCTGAAGAAAATTACTGCTCTTAAGAGCCGTCTGTCAATTAGACATTTCATTCCAACATATATAGCTTAATAACTGCAGATTAGTCATATAAAATCCTGGATGAAGGAGCCCTTTCTCTCTCCAAAAGAAAGAAAGAAAGAAGATATGTGGGAAGAGTGTTTTTTTGTTTTTTTTTTTATTAACTACTCTCCTCCCCCCCCCCTTCCACCAT
>NW_017729024.1:72119579-72119984 GCF_001723915.1 Gavialis gangeticus | reverse complement strand
CTTCCTCCATATATACATCTAACTTTTATATAACCTAAAATCACAGTTTGTGCAGGGAAGCTCAACTCTTAGATCAGTTCTGGCAATGGGTTTCTACTCTGTGTAATGGAGATCTAATCATTCTGTTGATTACCAAGTGTTCCTAAATTCTTCAGTGGAATTTAGTCTTTCACTTAAGAATTGCATATGCTTTCTGAAGTGTTGAGACCAACTGGTCTAGCTCAACAGATCTGTTGTGAGCCCCTGTACACTTCTATAGGATGGATTTTTTTTTTCTTTGACTTCTTTGCTTTACTACATGATGATTCAATAAGTGTTTAATATATTCTTTTAGTTTTTGGCTAGGAAATTAGACGGTAAAACAGACTGTTAAATTTATACTCTTCAGATAAGGTTTTTTTTTTT
>NW_017729024.1:72110547-72114579 GCF_001723915.1 Gavialis gangeticus | reverse complement strand
CAGTTGGTCTCCATAAATAGAGGAAAAGAACAATGTTTCTCAGGGGAAGCAGTTCAGCGTGTGTGTTTCCTTATATCTATTTTTTTTTAAGTGTTTTGGAGACGCATGTTGCACAACATCAAAATGTGTTGAATGAACTTTCTGTTTAAACCTGCTTTTGCGGAAACAGAAATGCTCCCTACCCCCCTCCTTTGAGTTTTAAGTATGCAAGCAGGAGTTTAACAGGCACGTAAGAAACTCATCAGAACAGTCCCAGCAAAATCCCAGCCACACAGGTGTTGACTTTTTATTTCTGGCCAGCAAGCACAGTTTCTTGGAGGCTTATCAGTAACTTATTCAGCAGTGTGGGTGGTTTGCTTACAATAAACTTTGTCATTGAATTAAAAGTACTAACACCAGGTCTGCAGTGGAACACATGTTTTCATTTTTGTTTTTATTATATTTTTCAATGCAAACCTTGGAGTTTGGGCCAGAATCTAATATATGTAAAATATGCCTGTA
Source organism: Gavialis gangeticus (assembly GCF_001723915.1). Classification (NCBI taxonomy): domain Eukaryota; kingdom Metazoa; phylum Chordata; order Crocodylia; family Gavialidae; genus Gavialis; species Gavialis gangeticus. The sequence continues at coordinate 72,114,078 of NW_017729024.1, read as the reverse complement.
TCTCTGCCTCAGTCAGATAACTACCTGCAGTAAAGTCCAATCTTTTGTATTTTTCTAGAGTATCATCTATATCTGAAGGCAAACCAAAAGAGAACATTTCTCAGAGTTTTTGGAAATAATTGATCAAGGGGTTACTTTATGTAGGGCAATTGGAATTTAGTTAATAGAGCTTGCAGTGTAAAGTTTCTTCTTGCTTTCAAGTCCTTTTGAAAATGTGTGCAAGTCTTTGGTGAGAAATTCAGAACACCTGTTAATCCATCCTTGATTCTGAATGTATCCCGGAGACTAATGAATACATCACAGGATTTATTATTATTATTATTATTAAAGGTATTGACTATTTTAAGTAATTGACACTTTGCAGTTGGTTAATGGGTTAATTAGTTTATGGCTGTATTTGTTAACTCTGTGTGTGTGTGTGTGTAATTTCTGATCTAATGCATAAAAGGCATTTGTGATTTCATTCTGCTTTGTTTAGGATGGTACTACAGGCACATGTTGGAGAAGTAACAGTTGTGATGCTGGATCTCTGTTATCAAATATTCTTGATCCTGTTTGCTCAAGCCAGTTAGCCTTATACCATAGCACTCTTTTATCAGACTTTTTGCCAAAGAGTAAGGTTCTGCTCATCTTCTATTTATCACTTCCTACACCACACAGTTATACAGCTTATTGCCTCAAGTGATAACACTTGGCAAGAGGGCAGATGTACAAGTGGATGGGTTGTTTCAGTGCAGATCTTTTATTTATTTTTTTATGAAACATTTTTTTTCTTTACTTCTCTCAGTTATTTCAGTTTTAGGTCATATCCCACTCCTTTTACTCACTCATCTCACCCTACTGAAGCCAGCATGACTACTGTATTATATTTGTCATTTAAAGTGGGTTGCATTGGACTTACATAATCACCTGAGTAATCCTGTTGCTGTGCTGATGTAAGTAGTGCTGTTGGCTTCAGTGGGACTATCTGCACTAGGAAGGTGAAAAGAGTTCATTTACCTTTTACATATGTTTGGTCTGCCTTTTTAGTTCAGCTTATTTTTTTTTAAATAATGTATTTTATGGAAAAATGCTCTCCAAGGTCACTGGTTTGTTGATTGGTCAGAAAAGTGGGAAAGAGAATGCATTACTCATTTTTTCTTTTTACAACATTGTGACCCATCCTATGGTTACCAGCTACCAAATGAAAATGAAAAAGAGCTATGGTGAATCGAGACTTCTGGAATCCCTGACAAGATATCTTCAGATAGAAATTTTAATTGTTTAGGAAACTGACACTTTCCTAAAAGTTTTTAAACCAGTCAGCATTACCAATGGGTGGTTTTCAGTGGGATATGAATCTATCAGTGGAGGGAAGGATGTTTCACAGAAGAAGAGAGGAAATGGACAAGATGATCTCAGTTTCTCTCTTTCCTTCCTGCCTGCCTTCCTTTAGCATTACCAGGATTATTTGTAAGTGAAAGGGATCTACATATTCCTTTACATTTTATTCCAGCAAACAAGTTTTACAAACTGTAAAGGAAAAGTAACATCAAGAAAAAAAATATTTGTATATTTTCCTTTTGATAAATTAGGTTTTACTCAGTCAAGTTTTCAATAGATCAGTTACACTGATATGGTTGCTGTGTGACAGGCTGCTACTGAACCTCATTATTCATACATGTCTGTGTGATGTTACTGAATCAATTTGTGCTGTATCCATTTTGCACTCATGGGTAGTTCACACTCTCTTATGAGCAGAAATAGTCAGCAGGCAATAATGGGAGACATGGAGCAGAAATGGATGGAGACCACAATCTTTTTCTCTGTGCCACTAGGTCTTTCTTTCATCCCCTTTCAGTGTTTTATTTTTTTTTTCTCACCTCATCAATATGTACAAAGCAGCAGTGAAGTCAAAAAGCAGATACACTCTTAGCTCTTTACAAATCAATCCTTTTACATTGTAACAGCCACAGAGTTAAGTGAGGGTAGGGAAAGGTCTCCAAATTGTCTGATTGGCAGAAAAGGGCCATGCCTGAATGTAATTGCTTATTGGATGTAACTCTGTTCAAAGACATTGACTTGGCAGGCCAGTCTTACTGGGGCTTAGACTAGTATAAACCAAAAAGCTAGTAGAGGCCACCCTTTTTGTTGTTAAAGTACAGTTCACAGCAAGCATGGACTATCTGTTCCTACAAATGTTACTGGGCAAATAAGCGAAAAGCAGGCCATCCCTCTGTCGCTTCCTGGATAGGAATAGATCATTAATAGTTTGGGAATTAACCCTTAAGAATATACACATTGTGATATTATGTTCTTCATGTTTCTCCTATCCGATCATGTTATTTTGCCTACGTGAGAAATGCTGCTTCACAGAATGAAGTGGAGATGATGAACAGAAAGGACAGGACTTGAAATCAAAGGAAGTGAGGTCAAAATGACAGTAGGAATGCAAAACATTTCAATTATAGCCCCTCACTGGGTTGTCCCTAGCATGCTTTTCCTTTAGTATATACAGTAGTACCCATTGGTTTTTGGCAGGTGAAGACACAAGCAAGTATGGGAAGTGAATTCCAGTAGTCTTGCAAGTGCCAGTTGTCATCCAGCATCTTGATGTGTTAGCTTGCAGGTGGTTCATTCCTCTGCAGGAGCAAGCTCCTTTCTCCCTGGCCCTGAAAAAGACAAAAAGTCTTTTCTTCTTCTTTTTTTTTTTTCTTCACCACCCCCATATCACTGCCTGGTGAAATTCACTCCCTGAAGCTTGCTTTGATTTGTATTCCTAATTCTCAGATGTGCTGAGTGGACAGGGAATTAAATTATAAACCCCATGTTACCTCAGCTCCACAAACTAGTTCTCTGGGGCATTTCATCATTATGCACACTTGAGAGTAACAACTGCAACAAGGATGTAAAGTGTCTAAACAAGATGGCAAGTTATTATTTAAAAAGGTTTAAAGAGAAAGAGGCTCTTTCAGCATGGTCTCAAAGCAGTGCTGCCAAGTGTCATACATCTCTTGTGACATGTACTTGGCAGCCCCATCACAGAGTCCTGTCATGGTCTGCAGGGAAGCAGGAAGAATTCCCTTGCGATTTCATTTATCCCACCAAGTGGCATCATTTGCTCCGCTTGACCCCAGGCCTCATAAAGAAGCAGCAGCTAAGCGGAGGAGAAAGTAGAATAAGGGCAGAAATCTATTTCACCTAGTAGATGACCAAAATGTAGTTTGAGACTAACCCTGAGTTACACTTTACTCAAGTAAGAGCACCCCCTCTGGGTGCCTAGGCAACTCCATTATTGGAATAGGATCACCATCCGGAGATGTGCAGGCATGTCTCTGTTATTTTTTAGTCTGCACTTTGGTTGTCCACTAGGTGAAACTGAATCCTGGAGACACAAGGTTGAGTGTGCAGACACAACAGACAGGGAGTAGTTGTGGGGAAAAGTCCAGGAGAAGATGGCAGTATGGAGGAGGCTGTAGGGAGCTTAAGTTGATGGCCAAGTATCACCTCTGGCACCTTCATTCTTTCTCACTTTTGTCTCAACAAAACCCT
>NW_017729024.1:72100359-72105547 GCF_001723915.1 Gavialis gangeticus | reverse complement strand
GGAGTAGTTGTGGGGAAAAGTCCAGGAGAAGATGGCAGTATGGAGGAGGCTGTAGGGAGCTTAAGTTGATGGCCAAGTATCACCTCTGGCACCTTCATTCTTTCTCACTTTTGTCTCAACAAAACCCTGATCTCTAGTTTTAGCTTTGCTGAAACCCTTTCTTATCCAACGTCAAATCCTCTGTTAAATTTACCTTATCAGCTCCCAGTTCCCAAGGCTTCCCTTCTTTTAATTCTATACCGTCCTGAATTTCTTCACTCCTATATTAGCTCATTCTCCACTCCCCACCTGAAGGAACCCCCCCGCATTGCAAGAAGGGCTGAACTTTCAAGACTGTCTTTTGACTACTCTTAGAAGTACATACTCACAATTTATAAGGAGAAGAGGGAAAAATAACTGTTGTGTTTTGATAGAGCTGGGAAAATGTTTTGTTTTAATGTTGTATTTGCTGCAAAATCTGGATTTGGATTGACTGAAGTGGTTCATGATTGAATGGTAAATTAATTTAATGGTTTTGGCATGAAACAAAAACTGAAAAAACTAATAAATAAATAAAAAGTTTAATAAGTGTGTTTCTTCCTTTAGAAATTTGCCTGTGATTACTAAAAAAAAATCCCCCAAAATAGAAACAAAAACAAAACTCCAGAAATACCAGAAAAACCAATTACTTTGCACAGCATGTTTAACCATTCCTCACTGTATAATCATTTCCTACCACCTGACTCCTGCAACAGCAATGACAATCATCCTATAAAAGCCTGCCTCTTTCCTGACAAATGGAATGAGATAAAGATCCATTGGTGGGAGAGCATGCAATACTTGTTCCTCAGTGTGATTGTGATCTCCTTAGTATTCAATGTATGCTGGGCCTGAGCTGAGCTGAGGCTTCCAGGGGTGAATGTAGAAACTCACTCCTGGATCAGAATTTAGGCAAAGAAAGAAAAGCTAGGTCTTAAAATAGTGATCATCCTTGATTTACCCATCTGTACTTACTTGGCTCTTATCACTGTAGTATTTGAGTAAAAAGAAAAAAAATCTGTTTTTTTTTTTTTCAGAAGAGGGTCATAGGCCCAGAAGCTTGTGACCTTGGGCTTGCAGGAAATCTGTATCTGGGTTGGAAATGGGAATTTCTTTGGTCTCTGTCCACTACCCTGACCCTTGGACCGCTAAGTACTGAACATATTCAGTACTTTGATATGAGAGCAATAGATGTGGACACAGGTCCTTTAGAGGAAGGCTGTCCAGCTTCAGAGTGGCTAGGGCCTGCCTACCACACAGGTCTGGGGAGTGGCTGAGGCCATACTGGACAGGCTGCATGGGGTTCCTGCAACTACTGCCACGTGAGCAGTGCAAACTCTTGCACAGCCACCACAGAATGGGCATTGCGAGTCCCTGGCCGCCACCACTGCACGAGTTGGCATCCTCCACCACACCCACCTGTGCTGCTATGTGAGCCCCCATCTACAGCCACTCCTCAAGTGATTTTCCACCCCCCTTCCCCTCAATACTACTGCACAAGCAGTTTGAGCCCCCCATTGATGTAGCTGGGAGACCTGCAAGCATGTTCAGGCTCACACCATGCTGTCCTACTCTGGTGGCCCCTGCCATTGCAGCAGCTGGAGCAATGGGGAGAGTGTCAGCTAGGCAGGAGCCTGGGGTGGGGAGGAGGGGCACGGGGAGGAGGCAGTATAGTTTTCCATCAGAAAGTTAAAAGTTAGCTTCTGAGTCCAACCCATCCCTATATGTAATACTGAACTACTCAAATCAAGATAAAAATCCAAACATTTGCATGGAAAGAGGATTCCCTGTATAAAATACTGATATTGCTTGAAGCTAAAATAAATTGGTGGCAGGGGCAGCTCTCATTTACTGTCCCAGTATGAGCCGGCTAAACAAAATCGTTGATAATCTCCAAATGGACATAAATACTGCATTACTTGGTTTTGCATTTAGATTTGCAATGTTCATTCTCCACAAAGGATGTTTGACTTGTGGAGGTTTAACAAGTGCTGAAAGATTGGGGATGTTTTAACTGACTGAAATAGACATTGCATGATAGTCTTTACTTACACTGAAACCACTGTATCCTCCTGTTTTTGCATGTTCAAACAGGGCCTGCTTGGATAGATTGTAGTGTATAAACAGCTGACTCCTAAACTGACCTTGCAATGCCCTTAGATTAGCCAAACAATCAGCACTTTTTAATTTTTTTTAATACTTTAGCTAAAAGACAAATTTTGGGATGTCAAGAAAGAGCTGAAGGTGGCTTTCTCAGGAGGATTCCAGGAACATATCTATGATACTTAGTTACTCTAGAATAAATAAAAACAAAATCCCTCTGTGGATGCTAAGCCGCCTCAGATTCCCTTTAAAAGCATCTTTTATGGACTAGTAGATGATCTGTTTGGTCTATTAATCACAGTAGTGTAAAACAACACACGTAAACAAAATGAACAAGTGAAATGTAAGCCAGCACAATTCAAAGTTGGTTGGATTGGAGGCTTGTTCTAGTTACTATTCTGTGAGTGTATTATTACCTTTCATGTTGAAAGAATAAACTTTTACAACTTATCTGTACCTACGTAAGGAACATTTACATGCTTATGTTTGTAAATGAGTGGATATCAATATCATAAAAGCAAAATAGTAGGACACTATGTATGCAGAAACACTATTTTCAGGTAATAGATTTAAATATATATGGTTGTTTGGTGTTTTTTTTTTTCAAAATTGGAGATTCTGCTCCACTAAATCAGTATGGTCATCTACTGTAGTGGTTTTGAATGGATGCTGATGTTAACTGGACGAAAGTGTTGGTTTTACAGTTCATTAGGTATCTCAGAAAAATAGCAATTCACACTGAGCCAAGTGAAGAAAATTCTGTTACCAGATTGTATGAACTCTGGAAAGACTACTGATTTTCTTAAATCCACATGCATTTGGATGAAGGGAGTGGAAAATGAAGGACAGGATGTTTCCCATTCAAATACTTATCTAGGTTTTTGAGGTCAGGGGACAGTTCTCATGTTAAAATCTTTATTTGGCAAAGGCACATAGTCTTCTGACGCACAATGGTCTATGTAACAAGTCTTCAATAATTTCTTTCACCCATGCACTTACTTTTTTTTCCCTGGTTAAATGGTTTTCGGCAACACTCTTGACAGCTTTGATTGCAAGGGTCCCCCTGATCTCCCTCTGGGGTAGACCCATTAGTAGCATGAAAGGATCTGGGCACAGACAGACATGGCTAGCTGGCTTTTCCTTATCCTGATGAGAAGAATTTAAAAAATGTGCAAGCTTTAAAGGGTCGGAGGCTAAAATATGGATGTGTTTAATGTGTATTTTGGCTGTCCCTCTATCAGGCAGTTTGACACATTCTTTCAGTGAGTTTCCTGTGATATAAATATGTTGGTAAGGAGGGGAAAGGGAAACCTCTTCAGTTACAAGATCTAATATTTTATCTAACAAAAATACAATTGTACGCAGGCATCAAGTAAATTTGGTGGAAATTCCTTTTGATCCCTATTGTAATGTGGACATTTGATCGGTAATATTTTGTCAGTTCACAATGTGTTCATTTCCATAATATGGTCATGCTTAAACAACCAGGGACACTAACTTGGAAAGCCAATTGTTTCAGCCTTTACGTGGCTTACTGGTGTTATCCTATTGATAGCTCCTTAAAAAGCATGAACTATAATCATGCCTTTATGTTCAGCCAGCCAGGTGAAAGGATTACCCATTATCACACAAGTTAGGCACCAAATGCTGCACTTAAATAACCTCTTCTACTTCTATGCTGGACTATGAAAAGAAAGATTTATTTTTTGTAGTCCTTAAGGCATTCTACTTTTCAGCTTTTTTATATGTGATCAATTTAGTATTTTGGAAGATATGATATAAATTAATCTATCAGGCTACAGAATAAGTGGCAAGATGTGCTTCTTCAGACTACTAGCCTGGAAATGTAATTGCCAGTACATATTATTGCTCATTCAAGAAATACTTATTTTCTTCAGAAGAAAACAGCTAATGGAAAGAAGAAATTATTTTAGTTAGAATGTAAAAGTAGCTCAATATGGCAGAACAGTACAGAGAACATATGATATGAAACTGTTTATTCTAAATATTTCTAGTTTTCCTAGAGATTAGGAATGGAAATTCTGTATTTGCCAGGATGCGGTTTTAAAGAAAATGATGGAGAGGTGAGCACCACAAGTGCAGAAATAAAATATGTAATATTCATATTATAGGGTTTAATTTAAATAAACCTCATCAGAAATGCTGAATACCAGAAAGAATCTAGGCAGTATTTTTTGTTGTGTGCACTTAGTTTTTAATGATTTAAATTAGCATTAGTGAGATTACATACATCATTCAGTAGAAGTTCATAGCTCTTGTTTTCTTGTAGCAAAGTACAATTGAATCTCCACTTCCAAGAAAAACTGGAGATCAGTATTTGCATTTAGTCTATATAAAAGCAATTTCAAAGTCACGGAAGGAAAATGTTCCAACTAATTATAAAGCGAATTATTGGCTTTGTTCATATAGGAACCCCTTTAATGTTTGGAAGAGTGGGTTAATGATGTGATCTGGCATTCATTCTGCTGTGCCTCCTCATCAAAAAAAATAAGAAAGAAAGAGAAAGCAAGCCCTCAGTTGGCATTTTTGCCTACAGGCTGCTGAGAGCTGATTATTCTTCTAATCAGAACCATCACAATCAAGGGAGACAATTAGCTGGGTTAGGTCTCTGTTGATTTCTCATTTGGCCCTTAGCATCAGATGGCCTTGAGCACTCTTGAATCATATCAACAAGTCTTTCAGTAATACCTGTTCTGCGCCACCTGTTGTCATTAGGACGCTCTTTTTATCCATTGAAGTGCTTGATTTTGTACATGCTTATATTAAACTGCGACTGCAGCCGATTAGTATCTTTCAGAAGAGAAAACTTGCCATTTGCCAGGCTTGACAAAAAACGCAAGAGTTTAAGCACCTTGTCTGTGGCATAAAACTGTACACATTAAATTGAGTTCTGTGTGAGTGTGCATGCAATTCTGTATTTTGCCAATAACAAATGTATTTTCATACATAGAGTGAATATGTTTAAAATAGGCAATCAAATATACAGACCGGGTAGGTCACACGTGATATGAACCGGGGGGGGGGGGGGGGGGGGTTTTTTTTTTTT
>NW_017729024.1:72093753-72100173 GCF_001723915.1 Gavialis gangeticus | reverse complement strand
TTTGGTTTTTGTGCATCGTAACATTCCTGCCAGTAGTCTGTTTCTGTGTTTTGTTCCAGTTTTACACTTCTATTCTTTCATACAGCATAAATGCTGTTCACTTAAGCAGAATTTATGGACCTAAGTGGTCTATATGGTACTTACATGAACTCTGTATTACAGATGGCAGACCTAATTCTGTTCTCATTACACCATAATAACTGTGCCTAAACAAGGGCATGTCTTCTGCTTTACATTCATGCAGCAGAGAGTAAAATTTGGTCCAGTATCTCTGGGATAGATTTCTCTGTCAGTAGATTTGAGCTGAGCTTGATGATGCTTCTGTCTTTACTCACACGAGAAGCATAAGAAGAATGTATGCCCAGGATTTTTGTAATATATACTTTGTGTTTGACAACTGCTCCAGTTAATCTGCAGTTGTTTAACAGAAACAATTTATCCAACAAAATTTCCTTTAATGTTCACCTATTTTAACATTTCATTTTTAAAGATTTTTCCATTATATGGAATAATTTTAAAAAATTAACAATTATATTTGGGCTGCAAGGGCTGAATGATTTGCTCAGTTAACTAATATCTGGAATTTACTCCTGGACCTTTGACTGATTGCCTTACTTACATAGTACTTCGTTCAGTAAATGAAATCTGTATTTCACAAAGAAATATTATAAAACTTTACTGTGGTACAAAATCCATTTTCTTTCTCAATTAAACACATTTGGGCTTATTCAGCCCAAAATTCTTTTAATGTTAAGGTATATGAAAGTATAAGATATATGTTTAATAAAGGTATATGAAAAATAAAGCAAGAGATGGTAGGTTATTCCACCTTGAAATAACACTAATTTTTTCAGAGCAGATGAAAAGTTTGTAGTATTAACAGAGTTCATTATATTCTAATATTAATATTTCTAGTGAAGTGTGAAGTATTTTTTGCAGATCATTCGGGCTGCAGACTGTTTCAGTTACTACTGAATGTTAAAGATGACTTCAGATTAAGCACCACTTTTGCAAAGCTCCCAGATTGGCCTGATTTTTAGATTTAAACCGTTATGTTCATTGGTAGGTGAATTAGCAAAGCCAGTCAGGATGCTGGAGACCAAATTCTGCTTCCATTGAAATTAAATCTTGGGAACACAACTAATTTGGGTCTGCATGATCTTATGTCAGTTAATGATGTCAGGATACAGGCCTTTTTAGTTATTTTGTGATTTAAGAATTAGAACATCAGAGGCTTCAGTTCAGTACAGACAAAAATATCTGATTTTTAAGAACATGAAAACTAGGGAAACAATATTTGGTCTATCAGCTGCAAAGTATTAAGAAGTTGTAACATGCATTGTGTTATATTGAAATAGGATTTCTGCATTTCACATTGTGAGAAGTTTAAAAGAATTTTATTTTCTTGAAAAGAAAAACAAGTTTTAATTAGGCTTAATGTGTTCCATTAAAGAAACCAGATATTTTTTACTCGGTGCATTATGAGTGTGTAAAAATTTGAAGAGACTGTTTTTATGCCACCCCCCCACCCCCACTGATACTAACAAACACAGATGATTTAGCCTCTTGTTCTATGTATAATTAAACTACGAGTATCATCTGAGCAAGAAAAAGTAAGCAAATTACATGGGTAAAGTAAATGAATCTTTGATGCTTGAGCTTATAGGAATTATGTGCAACTGTCCAGATTCAGATTCCTGGGAAGATCAATGGAGGAGTATTGATGAAGCCTGAAGTCCCTTTTTATCTTGCCTAGCATGGGGAATGGTGGTGATGATGTCATGACCTCTTAATAGGCCAAAGAACCATATTTAAAATGTTAATCCTGGTAAGATCTTTTTATCTCTTTTATTCTGTGCTACAGAGTAGGTATCAGCTCATTAAAGTAAAAGCTTCTAACCCTCTCCCTTTGGGGATTAAGAGTCAAGTATTGAGTTCTAAGGCCACCATAGTTCAGTTTCTTAGAGATGGAAAAATAAAATGCTAGGCTTTTGAGACATTACTTTAATAATATTGGCAATAGATGATCCTACTACAAAGTTATTTATTATGTGGTTATATAGTATGAAATGCTGTGTTTACCTGTTCTTCGGTGATTTGAATAGTTTTCATTTGACTTAAGAAACGCTAAATATTTTGTACTGTCAAACATTTTATGCAGGCTGAAATATATAACTGGTTCAGGATTTGATATTTTTATTGAGCTCTTACCTGAATGCTTAGGACTCAGTTCAATAAACTGCTAAAACATTTACGTAAATCCTGTTGATCTAAGCATGTGCTTAAGGTTAAATACATGCTTTCATTAATAAAGCTACTTTTGAGACTTAAGACCTTATTGGGTCCTGAGACTTAGTTGGATACATAACTTTAATATGTGTCCCTTTTAATAGTAGTTCTGAGTCATAGCATCCATGGCTTACAACCAGTGTGTCAGGCTTTAGTAATTATATTAGTTGAAATTATGATTTTCAACAATATTTTGCCTCAATGTTGGGAAAACCATTCTTCTGTCTAATGAAAATGTCCTATAAACTGCTTTACAGTGTATTTGAATTTCAGTATTGGAATTTATGGAGGTGTGAATGAGCATAAAAATACTGAAACTTCAGCAGGGAACCTTAAACAAGATGCTTTAGCAATAAATAAAGGCAGTTTAGAGCGAGAAGCAAAGTGACCAGTTAAATGGAGAAAGGAAAAATAGAACAACTCTTATCAGCAAGTCAGTAAAAACCGCATAGTGTATTGTCTTGAATACCACCCCCCAAAAAACAAAACACAATACGTACCTGGATTTTGGAATGCAGAACATTAAAAATAAGATTTTTACAAAATCATGGCTGACCATGCAACACAGAGTAAGTCTTCCTGGAAACATACAGTGTCTAGGCATCTATGCTTCCTGGACACAACATGTTCCTAGGAAGACTTTGTGTCGCACAGACTTCGGCTCCAGAAACTTGCAAGAACAGTAGCAAGTAGTTTTTTATAGAATTTCCTATAAATAAAGTGTTGTTTCCATACCAGAGCCCTCATCTAAATACTATCAGCAGGCCACTGCTGCTTTGGACACAACTACATTGCTCAACCAAAGCTACAGTTGCGAGAGGGTTAACACAAAACCCCTCCTTCAGCTTGCTAAGCCAGAGACAGATGGCAGCCTCTTTAGTAGCTGCATGGCATGCATAGTGTCTTCCAGTGAAGAAAAAACATCTTCCCCACTGAACACACACATCCCACTGCTGGGCCGATTTTTTTTTTCCTCTCTTTTTTTTTTTTTTACCTGCAAGCCAAAGAAAACCTTTTAAAGAATTTGGAAGAAGCTAATGTTTGTTACTGTGGAATGGATCAGAAAATCAGGCTAAGTACAGTAGAAACCAGATCATTCATACCTGGATGGTTGGAGCTACTCAGCTGTTTACTTCAGCTTTTACTTCAAAGGGCACTGCTTCTCAACTCAGCTGGAGCATAGCAGCAGTCCTGCACAGCTGATTGGAGAAGCAGCTGAAACGAAAGCTGTAGCAGACAGCTGCATCCCTGTTCACTGTGGCTATATCTACCCCTAACTAGTTCACAAACCCACATCTTCAAGGGAATTAATAATCCATGCTCTGCTATAGTAGTATAAAATGATGGAATCAAAATGATCAGATATGAAACCCACCCTGTTTCCCTGGTGTTAGATCTAGGACATGCACAAAATCCTTCTCAAATTTCTATCTTAAACTCAAATTTCTTGGTGATGTAATTAATCATTTAAAGTACATTATATGTTTCACAGCTGGGACATACAGGTATCTAGTATGCATAATAACTAGGAGCTTTTTACTATACTTTGCTTCATAGAAGAAAAGAAAAGGTAGGGAAATAAAGCATATGACCTCCATCTGCTCAGCATATTGTCTGCAAGTTTGGTGAAGGCCAAAGCCTTAAATTACCTTTTGCTCTTGGGAGCTTGGAAGGCATAATTATCTTCCCAAAGCCTTTGGAATAGAAGGAGATTTATCATTTAAAGGAGGGCTCTTACAGATGTTTCTTGCTGTCGCTTTTTGGTAAAGGGGAGCAGGTGTAAAACAGGTTTGATTATATGTGCTGTTCCATAAAAATTCCCACAACAGGTGTTAGGGGGCATAGATAACCTCTCAAGAACCTTAGAAACTGAGGCAACTTGTAAAAGTAGGCTTGAGAAGATTGTACTACTACCTGGAGTATTTTATTGATTGTTGAGTGTATGTACCTACAAACCAAGTAGCTTAATTATCATCTTAGCTATCTATGAAGTACATTAACATCCCAGAAATACACCGTGAAGTGACTTATGAAATAGCGCTTACCAGGAAAGGGACAAATTTTGAAGACCTAACTTGGTTTTTATTTACTCCTTACTCAGCCAAACTTCCTTTATACTCAGTAGCCGTGTACCTGTGAGTAGGGGCACGTGGTCGACGTGGGGAAAAAAGCAGCACAAATTTGTGCTGCTGCTTTTTGCCCTGGTGCACACCCCTGCACGTGGGGTTAGCATGGGGAAAAAATGCTCCAGATGGGGGAGGGGAGGCAGAGGCCAGCATCTGGGCTGGCCCCAGCAACCTTTCCTGGGGTCCTGGGGGCCTCCTGGGGCCCAAGTAGCAATGATCTGGGTGCACAGAGTCTATCTGGCAGGTGGAGCGTGGTTCTGGCTGGCCAGGCCCCAGTTTCAGGTGGTGTATGCTGCTGCCATGTGCACTACCCCGCTTTTTTCTGGCATGGGTTCTTTTCTACACTGGGATCTCAAACTAGCAGTGTGACAAACACCTGCATGTATGCTGCAAACTGCATGTACACACTTATCTGGATGTATCTAGTGAGTGTTTGATGAATTCAAAAATTTTTTTTTAAACTTTGGAACCTTGCATTTTTCTGGCCTAATTTACATGAGCATGACCACATTCTTAGAAAGTTACTGACCTCTCGTTAGGCCTAGTTTCTTAACATTATCTTTAAAATTTTAAATTATCTGACTTATCGCAAACAGAGGGTTTCAGAGATAATACTGAATTTCAGACTTGAACCTAGGAAATTCTGGAATCTGCACACAGTAGGTAGTTTTTCCTGTAGTGTGCTGAAAAATATCAACATAGAGAGGCTGATTAGGGATTGAATTTTCCCCTTAACTCCGGATGTAGTAGGTTTTCATTAGTGATGGAGAAACCTCAAAAGGTTCCATTATGATAGTCTTTAAGTCTTTTGACTTAGTACCACACTTAGCTGAAGACATCTGGTGAGCTGATCTCCATGACTTGATCTCTTCCTTTTTTCTACCATCTCATCAGAGGTTAATCTTTGGGCTCACATAGAAGTGGAGCATTTGGGTCCATCTCATGATGATTCATAGACATTGCCATGAGTTAGACGGATCCTCCAATCCAACAGATGTTCACTGTTGGATCAGGAGGGTGGAGGATCGGCTCCAATTTGGCTCCAATCAACTAATCCTCCCCCCAACACACACTTCAGCAGGGCTGAGAGAACCCCTGCCTTCTCCCCCTCCCATCCAGAGACAGCAGCTGCACCTTGCAGTGCTGCAGCCAGATCAGACAGAAATTAAGACTTTCCACTTAAGAGCAGCTTCATTTGAACCCTTGTACAATGAGGGTTAATTTGTGGCATGATTGGAGGACTCTGCAGCTATGCTCTTCTGTTTGGCACAGCCTTAGAGCGATTTCAATGGGTCAGTCATGCAACAAATGTAATTTCTGTCTGTGCCCTTTGTCTCCCCTTTTTCTTGTCCTCCATTCTAATGCTATAAAAGCCTCAGTTTGTCTGTCTGTAATGCTTTATTCATGCTCTGATTGGCTGCCAAACAGCTAATCAGAGTGTGAACAAGCATTTCAACAGGAGCTTGCAGCGGTGGAGGCGGGGGCAATGGAGCAGACTGAACCTGCCCTGCTCCTTGCAGGTGGTGATGATGGAGCATCAGTCTTGCAGGTGATGGTGGTGGTGGCACAGGGGGGAATGGAGCCGGGGTGCCACTGGGGTGGGCGCTCGGCCTGCCCCTCCCCTCTTCTGTTGTTGCCACCAGCAGGGCCTGACATGGGGGGGGAGGGGAGGAGCGGGCCTGGACCTGATGCAGGGGAGGACTGGGCCCAAGGGTGGGGAGAAGCCATGCCACCGCAGCCCGGGCCGACTTGGCAGTGGCAGGGGGGGTGGGAGGGGGGGGCTTGGGGCCAACGCAGGGGGACAAGGGAAGGGTCGGGGAGGAGTGGGACTGGACCCGAGCAGGGGGAGAAGCTGGCCATCCGTGGCAGTGCAGGGGGAGCAGCAGGCCTGGCCCAACGCAGCAGCGGCTGGGGGAGGGGAGAAGCAGGGTGCCTTCCCCGTCTCAGGCCCGGTCCCACTACTCTTCCACACCCCCCCTCTCCCCCACATCGGCTCCCTGCTTCA
>NW_017729024.1:72088341-72093661 GCF_001723915.1 Gavialis gangeticus | reverse complement strand
CCCCCCCCCCGCCACCAAGTTGGCCTGAGCTGGCTGCCCCTCCTGCTGCAATGGCTTGGCTTCCCACCCCTGCATCAGACTCAGGCCCACTCCACCCCTTCCTCTGCCACTGCCTCCACAGTGGGGGAGCAGGCCTGACATGGGGGGGCAGGGGGCCCAGACCAACACAGCAGCGGCTGGGGGAGGGAAGGAGCGGGCCTCCTCCCCTGCATGGGGCCCAGGCCCACTCTCCCCCCGCCCCGCCACGCCACACCACGTCAGCCCTGAAACTATTCTCCCCTCCCCCACCTGCTGCCAGTTGGCCCGGGCCCACTGCTCCCACCCTCCCCCCACTGCAGTGGCCTGGCTTCTCCCCACCCTTGGGCCTGGTCCTCCCTCACATTAGGCTGGGCCCACCCCTTCCCCTTCCCCCACTTGTGTAGCGGGGAGGGGGGTTGATGGGCCTGGACCCGAAGCAGCAGGAAAGAAGGAGGGAGCAGGCCCAGCAGGGGGGGCATGGGGCTCCATCCCAGCCCCCTCCCCCCATAATTCTTGACAGGCAATTGACTAATTATAAAAAAAGAAACCAAAGAAAATAATGTGTATATTGTTAAATAAGTTGCTGTGTTCCACCATACAAGTGACCATGATTTTTAGTACTGTCTAAAAAGATGAGAATTTTATTCAGTTTGTAAAGTATTTTGAGATAACAGTACTCTAGAAAGATTTAACAGGCACATTTGAAAGTTTGATTGGAGAGTATTCTGTTTCCGTCTGTGTATGTGAATAAAATATATAAAAATGAAATGGTCAACTTCTGCATCCAGTACTCATGGAATTGCAGTTACACGTATGGGAACGATACATAAAGAAAGTAAAGTGCTGCGAGAGTAAACAAATCAAATAAACCTTTTAATTAAAATAAAGCTAGAAATTTGAAAATAGCAAAAATATTTTTGACATTATATCACTTATTGGATGTTGTTCTCTTTAAAAAATTGTAATCGTTCAATAGGCTGTAATCTTTTTAATGTTTTACCTGCTTTATATGAACAATATCATATTCCATTTATTTATGCCAAATAGCAAAATACAAACTGAATAATTGGCATTTTCAAAAGCAAAGCTATTTTAAACTGTGTTTACAAACATAAAACTGGCCCTTTGAATCAGTACGTTTCTATTTTGTTAGACCTTGATAACTTAAAAAGGTATATTTATCTGGGAAAAAAGGTTTAAGTGCTATTGTTCTGAGACTTAGTCTACCAACATTCAGCCTGAAGGGAAATTTTATAGTCTAGTGGTACTGTAAGTCTTTAGAAAAAATAACAGAATTGGAAAGGAAGTATTTCTGTCATTAATAATAGCAGTGCTACTTGGTGCTGTTGTAATATGTAATCTGAAAATGTATTTTTCTTTAAACTTTAGTGTGCTTAGAGTGCAAGAGCAGTTTATTTTCAGTTTTGTTTTCAAATATTTCAATATACGTGTATATAAAAGGCCAAAAGGAGAGAAGGTTAAATCGTTAAATGTCTCTATAGAACTCTCTCTACAATTGTTCTTTTGATGTCACTAAGGGAAATGTGGAGCATTTGGAGGTTTTTTCCCCCCACTTGGTCTTATAACGAAATGTCTTATAGCTGTTCATTACAAACAACAGATGAATTGATTGTGCCCTACTTTTCTATAGCAATTGGATAATAACTTTTATGCATTTGTTAGTTATTTTAAATAGTTTGTGCAAATATGTTTGACCTTTATACTGGACCTAGCTCAGTAGTTAATACTAGGAATTATTTTATTTACTAGTTTCTTGTTATTTGGTATAGCTCTCTTTTCCCTGATTTGGATTACCTTATTTTTATAATCCCTTGATTCAGGGAATAATTCATATTCAGTAGAGCAATTTAATATATGCATTTACTTGGAGCAAGTGCTTAAGTCACATAGAAAAATGCTGTATGCAAAAGATGTATTACTGTTTAGTTGTTGAGATGCTATAGGGTCTTGTTTGATCACAGACAATTATGAACAGCGTACTCAAATTGAATAAAGAGAACTGGAATTAACTATCTTTTTTTGTCAGTAGTGTAGTTTGAATGTATATTATAGACTTGGTTTTATAGAATATGTACTAATAGATGTACTAAACTAATAAAATATGGGAAAGTTGTGTGGACTGAGGGTTTCTTACCATAGCAACAGCGTGTAACAAAGTTGAATTAACTTTCCAAGGAAGAGGTGACAAGGAAGAGGTGCAGCTCTTTTCCCCACAGAATTTAAGATAGAAAAATGAAGATTACAGTTTAGGTTTGTACTGCCTTTTAGGTATTCATATTACTGCTTTAATGGAACAAGGTTGGATCCATTTGTGAGGTTAGGTTTTACTGCTGAATTCCTTTCCTTTTCATTTTACTGCACTTCACACCATTTAGGCGGAAAGATATGAAATCATCAATTCATTAAACATGAAAATGAGGTGATTTTGTGAATATGATTATATATATATATATATGGTATTTACAAAAGAATTAGTATTTTCTATTTAACCCTAGCAGCTATTGTTTTAAAATTCTACACTGATCACCAGCATATAAAATAAAATGTATAGAGAGGCTAATTTTCTTCAGCTGGTGTAAACTGATATATAACTTTCTTTCCATAGAGTATTGAAGTTGATGGAGCTATGCCAGGTTACACCGGCTGCCCCTAACTCTTTAGTCTACCTTTAATATATTAGTGGAAAAAATGTATTTGCAAAGATGCAAATGTGCCTTACTGTCAGTGTATAAATTTTCAGGGTGGAAATGGACTCTAGTCTGCTTGCATCAAATGTTTGTTTGTAAGTCAACATGGCTGTTGTGCAAGTCCTCTTCCTTTGGCTTTGTGAATATGAAAAACAAGACCTTCCTGCAGATGGGCCATTGTTCTTTATATCCATTAATAGATGTCAGTGCTTGCCTCGGGCAGGGTTAACAAATACCAATCACAGAATCGCATTCCATCAAGCCTGAGATACGATGGCTTCTAGGTTAGACACATGGTCAACACATGTTGTTATGCAGCTCAAGTTTGAACTGTTTGGCTCTTCTGTATTTTCCCATTTTCATTTTTTTTTAAACCTCAGTTTTAACTTTGAATTGGGAATTCCTCCCCCTCCAAACTTCTGCTGTTCCTAAAGCATATGTATTAGTGCAGCATAAATCAAATTACCAGACCTTAATGCTCAAATCCTTTAAAAAATTCTCTCTTAATGAATATATTTGTTGAAATGTCTAAGAATGAGTGTGATGGTTTGTGCAAATTTACATTTTCAAGCAAGTGTGACCTACACGTAACGTAAAAGCAAATAGTTGAGACCTTATATAAATGTCTGAATGGTGTGTGCATGTAGCAGACAAGTGGATGCAAGATGGATGGCGAGCACTGGATAACAGCACATAGAAATGTGTGGATATTAATTATCAGCCTTCTTCACTCTACCTCAGATAAAATGGAATAAATGTTGAGAGTTAGGCCCCGAGTGCCACTGTTGGACAGAACTAATGTGAATAAAAGGAATTGGAAATTGAAATTCACATGAGCACTTACCCATAAATCAACTGAGCAGAGGCTGGAATTGCCTCAGACATTAAGGTCCCACTGTCTAGATAAAGACTCAGTGGAGAAATCCCAAGCTGACTTTAGTATCTCCTTGGGTGTGATACCCCACAGTTTGGGACTCAGGTCATCAATACTGAAGTTTTGCATGTAAGTCTTAAGTGATGCCTTTGACAGAATAATAACTCCTCTTTTACCCTCCCTCCCTTCTTCCCCCTCCATCCACCTCAAAGTTAAATGTCGACAGCAATGAAAAATCAATAGACAGGTAGAGATTGCAGTTACAGGGATTAAAGCTTTTGGAGCTCGGAGAAGCTGAGGATGAGAATCTGACCTCTTTAGGATCAATGCTCTAACATGTCGCACAGCATGAAGGTGCCCTCTTACTTTATCATCCATGTCTTGGCATGATGCTGCCGCTGAAGTCCCACAGACTAGACAAGTGTTTTGCTTTGGAAGTGGTAGCAAAGCAAAAATTCTTGAAGATCAAGGAGAGGGTCGTGTGTGTTCACTTTGAACAAAGGTCCTTTTTCAGGTGCAGAGTTTGAGAAAATGTCACTTTATTGTAAAAAATGAAAAATGCTCATGTCATCGACAGTGTGGAAGGATGTGAACATAAGTATGTAAACGTATTGCAGCACTTGAGAATTCCTAGACTACTCATATTTTTTAGGTGGGAAATAAATGTTGATTTGTTTATTTCATCCTCCCCCTTACGTTTTCTCAGGAAAAAGCAATTGGTTTCTATTTTTTTCTGATTAGAGTATCATTGAGTATATCTTTCTTCAGGGCTAGGGCTGTAAAAAGCCTATATAGGACCCAGCTGTACAAATACACAGTTATAAGTGTGGGGAGGAAATATTAATGGTAAGTGGAGCAAACACGTTTTGGTGCAGTTTACTTCATAAAGGCTTTAAAACAACAACAACAACAAATCTGCTGTATTTTTAAGTCCAGCATCATTAGTGCTTGCTGTAATGCAGCCACTGGAACTGTGACAAGCAAGTTATTTCTGGGCTCTGTGTTTATAAGAAAATTAGCATAGAATGGGCTGCGGCATTTAAAGATGTTATAATTATGCACAAGAGAAAACAAAATACGACATGCTACTTTTCTCTTTGGCATAATGTCACCAATGCAGAAATCACCCTTCTGGGATGTAATGTTTGCTCATTCTGTAGGGTCAGTTTCAACCAGAACTGTTTGGAAATGTGTGGACAGAATCCTTTTCTGTTGAAAAATGCTGATTTCTTGAAACCAGAACTTCTTGAAGAAATACTGATTTTTCCCAAATATTTTATTGGGAAGGCTTTTCAGGTCCAGGATGCATCTGAGAGTGAGACACTGAGTGTATCTGTGCATGTGCTAGGAGGTTGCTGTAATTACAAACTCAATCAAGTCTGCTGGAGCATGCTAATTAGCGTGCACCAGCCAGCCTCCGCATCTTGTGTATCATGCATCTCCCCATTTTCTCCAAGTTTTTTTTTTATTTAGTTTATCATTTATTGTTTGCTACAGCACTGTAAATGTGCAGAGCACTTCAGCCTCCCAACTATACAAAGCTAAAGGGATTGCATGGGTTAAAACAGTGGATCTACTCAGGAGGCTACAATTAAGTTTCTGAGAGTGCCACCGCCTCCTTGCTGGCCGTTCAGCAAGTGTCTTCCTCTGTGCCTCAGTTTCCCATCTGTGAAATGCGGATGATTATCATTCCCTTGGCTGTCTTGTCTATTCAAAGACG
>NW_017729024.1:72077301-72083341 GCF_001723915.1 Gavialis gangeticus | reverse complement strand
ATGGTGGTGGAGGTGCTTTAATTAAAGCTCGTTTGACAAGCTTTAGATAAAATGCCCTTGCCCGCCATTTTGAAGTGCACGGACACTGACACATTAGAGCAGTGGTTCCCAACCTTTTTTGGAGGAGAGGCTCCCCTGTGCCTGCACTGCGCTTGGCAATGCACCCAGAAGTGCTGACAGCAAACTCAGAACTTCTTCTTGAACACTTCACAACCCTCCTGAGGGCCCCCTGTGACCCCGATTTGGGTTGCGACCCTAGGTTGGGAACTGCTGCATCTTTGCAGTGGCAACACAAAGAAGCCAAAGAAAATACAGCATAGCTGGCAGCGTGCAGAACAGTACTGTATCAAGTTAGGTTTCAGGGGTGAAGTACCCATTTCATAGGGCTGCAGACACTCTAATTTGAGCAGCTCTCAGAATCACTCTAATTAAAGCACCAGCACCACCTTTCCCCAAGGAAGTGTTAAAACGCACTGAGTGACCGACCAAATGAAGACTAGCCAAGCACTCGTGTGGGATAGGAGATGAAGCTCAAAAGATCAAAGTTCATGTTAAAACCTTGAAGGCCACTGCCTCGGCTTTACTCCTCCTTCACCTCTTCTTCCTTTGAATCAATTGCTCTGTTAGTTTAGTGTTTTACGGCAATGTGCCACTGAGGATGGCACAATGTCTAAAAAGCACAATGTCTGCAACAAATAATAATGAATAACCAAGAGAAAGGGGATGAATTCTAAGGAGAAGGTAAACCCTATGAAATGGGTGCTTCACCCCTGAAGCCTAACTTTACACAATACTGTTCTGCACGCTGCCAGCTATGCTGTGTTTTCTTTGGTTTGCTTGTGCTGCCACTGCAGAGATGCAGCAGAAAAAACAGGCGAGGTTAGATCGCTGGTACATTTGTACAAAGAGAGAGGCTGGCAGGAAGATCATCTCAGCCTCTTTCTGCAAATGCAGTAGGTTCTTGCACTCTGTTGTAAAACAGTAATTTGAAGGCTGATGAACTCTCTCAAGTGCCCAGACCTGATTCTGCTCAGCTGTGTAATTGTGATGGAAGTGGGCCAATCAGAGGCAGAAACTTGGGCGCAACCTTTTGGGAGTCTTGTTCCAGCAGAGCGGGTGGGAAAAAAAGAGAAAGGTTACATAGAATAAGCTTCTCTGCCTGATTGATAATGAACTAGTAATAAATGGCCTGGCTTCCCATGGAAGCCTGACGATTACAGAGCAGCTTTACCTAAGTGCATGTGACCAGATCTTATTTTGATCAGCTGTAGCATTGCAAAGACATGTAATTATCATAATCTAACAATTAGCCTGGCATCCTTTCCCAGTGTTTAATTACCCCAATAAATGGTAAGTGAATAGAGGACTTAATGACAAGAGAATAACTTTCACTCTGCTTCATGTACGGTACTTAAGTTGCCTCCTTGCCGAGGCATAATTTTGTGGCATTGTTTGAACAACAGTCTTGATTACCATTTTTCCTATTTGCCCTGCCAATCATTAGCTTGTCTCCTATATATTCTTTGCTTGTAATACTATGAGCTTCTCCTAACTTGTGAAATTGTAACATATAGGCCTGAAAGGTCATGGTCAAGTCCTTTTTATTACTTTCATTTTTTTGTTTGTTTGCCTTCTGTGAGTAGTAATATCCTTTTAGAGGTTCTAAAATGTCATTTCTTTTGCTACACACTTCTCTTAGCATCTGGAAAATGTTGAATTTTCTTCTGCCTTGAATAGGGCTGAAATTAAAATAGCTCTTTGATTACTTCATTGTTTGTGCATCAGAATCAGTGATGATGTCAGCAGAGCTAGGGGAACAGAATTTATTAAGGGTTGTGACAAAGCTGGTAAAGGAGTAGAAAATCATTAAAGGGGGGTTATTTATGGGTGCCATGAAAATAACATCTCTTAAAAAAAAAAAAAAAAAAGTGCACTTAGTCCCACAGTGCCTCAGCTAATTAACATGCACAAGCTATCCCCTATCACTAAAGCATTTTTAAGGTACAGCAAATATGGGGTTTGGTCTGTCTGTTTATTTTTCTAGATCCTGAGTTTTTCTTCTGTAAGCTACCATGTTGCCATCAGGTTGGGTAACAGCAAACTGGAATCACCTTTGGCAACAGATCACTTCTGGGCCTAGAATCAAGACTAGAATTTCATCATGCATACTTTAAAGCCCATATTTAGTTTAAGACTATGTTCCACTTGAACTCTTTATACTTATTTGATGGAAGAAATCCTGAATGAGGGAAAGTTGACACTGTAGAAGGAAATACTTCCTGTATAGTCAGATTGAAATAGAGCTGCTGATAGGATTGCACTTAAAAAATTAGAATATTACTGATATGATTTGTATGGGAAAAGCAATAGGTAGAAGCTATTGTGGGTTTTTTTTATCCTTCCATCTGATAATGGGCTATTAGTGTCAGTTGTATTGTTTTTAAGCCAGGTTTTTATATTATTTATTTAAAGATAGAAAAGAAAGAAAGTGAAATATAGAGCACTGTGCAAAAATGCTACTGCATTCTAAATAGCTAATTAAATAAATTACCTCTTATTTCAGTGGCCAACCGATATTAAATTCAGGACTTAGGCTCACATATGCTTCAGAATTTATAAATGTGGAAAGATGCATGTACATAGGTTGTGTGCTTGCATTTGCATTAATGGGTAAGCAGAACACTAGAATTAGGTTAAAAATATTTTGTCAATATTGTGTTTGTCTGGTTAAATTTGTCATGCTGTTTTCATCCTTGAATGTGCATGTGCATGTGTGTGTGTGCATGCATACATGCGTGCATGCAGACAGGTAAGAGTCAGAGATGGGGAGAACAGGAGCCATAACTAAAATTAGGTATCCTTACATCTACAGTTGCAACCAACCCATCTATGCTGATATTATTGTATGAGTTTTGTATAATCAACATGTGGCATGTGCCGCTTAAAGAGATATTTGAGGTTAGGAGCCAGGCAACGATCCATCTCTGTCTTCATAATGCCTTTTGTAGCCTTAGCGCACCAAGTAATATGTAAGTTTCCATGAATGCCACCTGGCAGAAAATAAAGGTTAATTATGTTTGAAGAATAGCCATATTTTGCTGCATGTAGGCCAGCACAGAAAGAAAAATGGTATTACTAACAAGCAGAATATTTTCAGAATACTTGGTTCTTAATTTTCCTACTGTAGTTCTACATTTTGCACAAAGTAGATTTCTTTTTAATGTAGGATATGTTTTTGTTTGAGTATCTACGTGACACCTGTGAGGCCCGAAGTGACTAGGACACAAAAGACTAGGTTACAATGGAGGATCAGGGCTTAAGTAAAGAAAGCAAAAGAACATCTCGAGCTCGGGTAGGAAGTGTAGGAAAGCATAAGGTTTACATTCTGTGCTGGAAGGAACAGACGGGGAGGAGGAAGAAGCTTGTTTATGCCAGACAGACGGCTGTTTTTGTCATCATCTCTCAAAACATACTTGTAAACCGATTCCACCTTCCCTCTCTGTTGCAGTCTTCAACATATGTAGGTGGCTAAAGCAGCAACTGATGAATGCTTTTATTTAAAGTGAAACCTTTATCTCTAATATCTGGCTTTGCACTAATAAAAGCAGGTTTACAGCGAGTAAATGTCAGATATGTTCCCTTTGGATCAGTTTAGGATTCTTGGGTACAGAGGAACTGTTTTATCTTCTAGCTTTGGGGACTCTGAGCTGATTAATATTGCTAGTTAACAATCAACACACTGTACCTTTTATTACAAGTAGTGTCATTCTCTGTTTTCTCTTCCAAAATGCAATACACTAAACCACTTGGTACTTGAAGAAGTAAGAATATACTCTTAATTTATTCTAAGAGGTACGTTGGAAATTACTAAACCTCTCCAGCAACATAAAATAAGTTTCAGAAGCTCTTGTTTGAGTTAGCTCAGGCTAATACTTTGATTGCTGAATGCCTCAAAACATTACAAGAGACAGAATTAATGTCCCCTCTGCTTTCTTTCAATATTGCTGTTACTGTATTTATGGAAGGAAGGGACTTCACTCCTCCTTGCTTGATAAAATACCCTGGTACATGTGCTCCCTGAAGCAGGTTCACTGCTGTGCCAGCATTATCAGCTAAAGGCCAATTTAGACCATTTTAACGACACACCGCCATCTTCTTTTTGAGGCACTTAAATATAAATGCTTTTTTGGCTACAGCAAATGACTAGAATTAAAGTACAGCCATAGTAGGGAAAAATAATTAAGAAGAAAATTATAGTAAGAGAAAAAATGACTTATTTATATACTTTGAACTCACATCTGCTTTGCAATTAGTGTTTCCTTACAGAGTTTTCATTTCTAGCTGTCCATACTAGTGACATGGAAATACTGAAGTGTTTGAAGATCACATTATGCATCACTTGTAGAGACACAAGTGAGGTCAGCTTTGGTGAATAAACTAATAATGGAGAAGTTGTATTTGCTCTAACTGAGAGATATAAAATGGAAGAACATCACATCAGGATCTGAAAAAGGCTGTTCCTTCATTTAAACTATTGGGTGGTTAGACTTTTTATTGCTAGTGCATCAAGTTTTGGTAACAGTTGGAGAAGTGTGTATCCCTTTGTTATTATGTTACTCAGCACTATAGAATTCAACTGCTTGTACCCAAATCAGTTCTTAAAGCATGATTCCCATCACAAAACCATAATTGTCTGTCTCTCTTTGTGCAGTTTGGTACTGAGGTACCCTAATGAATATTTGTGTGGGGAAGTTTGCAGTGTTTGCCTTCACCATGGTTAAAACAGAAGGGTATGCCCAGGAAGAATGTAGTTTTAGAAAAAAAATAGGGACTATTGCCAGAATTGGGCTTTTCTGTTCATAGCTTACAAGATGCACCTTGTCATTACCTCAGTTAATAGTATGTCATATCACAGGTATGGAGAAAAGAGACCAATTTAAAACAATACATTTTTGCAAATGTTTTAAGGCAGTAACTGTTCAGTTGACAGGTTTTGTAAGCATTGGAGTGCAAAAATACCTTTCTTGCTAATGATTTAGATAATGTGAATTCTTCTGAAATAAGTAGCTCAACTTTTTCATGTTGCAGAGGCGAACCATGAGGCCATGCATTAGCTAAAATTATACAGGTATATCGGGCTGATTCACATTCGGGAATTTTCCTTTAAAAATCTATTTAAACCTGTTTTATTGAAGCTAAGTTGTTATATGGCTATGGAAAGGTATAGTTTGCTCTGAATTTATCCTTGGAAGATGGGCTTTTTCCTCAGAAATTAGATAGAAAGATCCAGATGGCAGTTTAAGCCAATCAGGTGTTTAAAATATGCCCTTCAGCTGAAAAGAAGTGCTGTAGTTAAATCTGTCATTGTCCCTTTATCACTTATTGGTGCACTTGACAACTGGAATAGTGAAAGGAAGAAGCCGCAAGTTGTAATACCTAGTCAGTTTGAAGCAGAGAGTTTGGCTGGTTGGTTTGGTCATAACACGAAAACCTGACATATGGGCTAAGGACAGACATTACACATAAACCAGTTTAAGTGATCAGAAACTGGTTTAAACCTGTCACAGAACATAAGTTCAGTGCACATAAACCAGTTTCAAAATAGTCGAAACCAGTTTGAGATGATAAATCTAGTTGAGTGTAGTATCAGACTTAACTGATTGAACTCAAACTGGTTTATGCAATGTCTGTTCCAGACCGCTTAACTTAAACCAGAGTCCCCCAGCATCCCAGCTCTCTGGGCTGGGCTGTCTGCTCCAGTGGAACAGGGCTGCCCTCCGCCCCCTTTTGCTTCCCAGCCGAAGCAGGGACAGGTAGGGGTGGGGGCCTAGCCAGACACTGGCACAGGGAAGAGGTTTATTTTCCACCCCTCCCATTCTCCCCGCACCCCCTGTCCCACTGGCATAGACCTGCATGTCTCTGATGACTGCTTCAGTGGAGGGGCATGGCCAACCTCAGCAGTAGCTCCAAGTGAATTGGTCAGGGAGGGGTTTAATTCCCCTGTCCCACCAGCACAGACCTAGGCCTTCCCCCCCCCCCC
>NW_017729024.1:72059154-72077187 GCF_001723915.1 Gavialis gangeticus | reverse complement strand
CCTCCCCCCCCCCCCCAACTGCCATGGCTGCCACTCGTTCCATGCATTGAGCAAGCAGCAATATAAGCCCCCTCCTGCTCTGTCACCTAAGAGGCTCTGCTGGCCAGGTTCTGGCCAGGCCCCTGACCCTGCTGCTGGAGTGGCGAGGGGGCCTAGCCCTGACGAGGCTGCAGCCTCTATCCTGGTATTTGGGGAGTGCAAGCCTTTTCCCGGTGAGGGGGCTACGAGCAGGGATCAGCACTGCCACAGGGTGGGTGGTGGTACCAGGGCTCAGAAGGATCCATGGCCCCCCAGTGCCACTCATCTGCAGCAGCTTTCTTCGTTCCCCCCCACCTGCAGAGCGTGGTCCTCCACTCAAGAGACAGGGCTGTGACGGGGGCTGCTGCCACTGTCAGGGTCACTCGCCCCTTACCGCTCCAGAGCAGGGGAGCAGCCAGAGCCCAGCCAGAAGTGTCCCTTAAGCGACGGGCAGGAGGGGGTGTTATTTCCCCCTCCGTCTGGCAGAGGAGGCTTATCCTGCTGCTTGCTCCCTGCGAGCAGTGGTGATGGCAGTCAGGACCAGTAGACCCTTCGGCAGCTCCCCCAGGGGCAGAGTGAGTAATAACACCCCTTCCCTGACCCATGCCTAAGGGGCCGTGCGCCTCTGACCCCAGCCCCACTCCTGGAGCAGTGTGGAGGGAGCGACCATGATGTGGGCAGCAGCCCCTGCCATAGTGTCCTGGAGCATGAGTTTCTTCCCGGCAGGGTGGCTGTGCTGCCCCTTCCCCAGAGGGGCAGGGTGAGATGGGGAAAGCTGCCGCAGATGAGTTGTGGCAGTGGTGCTGGTGGGGACAGTGGCCCCCTCCAAGCCCGGATGCCGTTGCTGTCTGCAGTAGTGCGGACCCCTGCTTGCAGCCCCTTTGCCAGGAAGAGGCTTGCACTGCCCAGCCACCAAGGCAGGAACTCCAGTGGTAGAGACAGGTGTGCAGTCAGAGGCCATCTGCCAGGGGCCTTAAGCATGGGGGCAGGGAGAAGGGTTACTCCTCCTCCCTCTGGCATCTGCTGGAGGGTGCAAGAGTGAGCTTATCTAATCCCTTGCCCCATGCAAGGAGCAAGCGGCAGTGGCAGTGGTCAGAGTGGGCAGACCTTGCTGTGATTCCCCCCAGGGGCAGTGGGGCTAGAGTGGGAATAACTCCCCTCCCTCCTCTTCCCCGCCTCAGGGGCCATGCCGGCTGCTGTTTCACTGTGCCCCTGGCCCTGCTGCTGCAGCAACAAAGGGAGAGTGCCAGGTGGACCCCAGCCCTGGTCTGTGCCGGTGGGATAGGGTGGAGAACATAGCCAATTCACTTCGCGTTCAACCTTTCCCTGACCAGTTCACTTCGAGTTACTACTGGGACTGGCAGTGCCAGCCCATCACAGTCCCTGCAGCACTCCCCAGCTCCTGGCCTGAGCAACTGTAGGCATGTGCCTGCATTTCCTCAGTCTGAACAGAATGTCTCTACAGTTGCAAACTGACTCAATCAGGCTCCAGCTTTTCAAATATCTGTCCCTAGCCATGCTGACACTTATAAACACTGGCTTATGGAATCTTTCAGTGTATCCTGGTAGGCTCATTTTGAAGCAGTGGATTTCTTCTAGTTTCTTCTAGAAACTATACCTGGCATTAGAGAGCTACAGTAAGTGATATTAGCAAAGCCTCGGCTCTTGATTGTCTAAAGAATCATCATTAATAATAATGATATTAAGTTCATGTGGCCCAGTGCCTTGTGCTACAATTCTTAGTTGACCCTTATTCAGAACTGTCACATTAGGTTGAGTGCTGATAATTCTTATCCCAAAATCCTGGTATCTGACCATAGCAATGTCTGTACTGGGTCCATCTACACCCTGCAGGCATTCTCTTGTATCATGACAAAGGGTTGCCAATAATGCAGAAAAAATAAATGTTTTTTGCTGCTGTAGTACCTCTAAGTACATACAGTCAAATCAGCTTGCAATGCAGAAGTTATTACAGTTGGATACAAGTGAGAGGTGTGGATTTGGGTTTTTTGCATTTTCTGAGTTGATAAATATGCAGGTACTATTTTGTTGAGTTGGATGTATTTCTCTCTGTCTTTTCTTCATGCTTAATTTTCAATTAAAATATTATAATTTAACTATAAAAAAAAAAAATCCTCTTCAGAAAACTACTGGAAAGCATAGACTTTAACTTAGTAAACACTAGCAGTGTTGCTAATTCTCATGATTTTTGGCATTGTTCTTAAAGTGTATGCTTCAGGAATGTGCAACACTTAGCTCTTTCTTATATATATAGAAGCAACCTCCTATATATACACGTATCTGTAGATATAAGAAAGAGCTAAGTTTTTCATGTTCCCAAAGCATAGATTTTAAGAACAACGCCAAAAATCATGAGAGTTGGCAATAATGCATTAGAAAGAAAACAACTCTTGTATGCCAAAGGAATGAACCCCAAGGTATGACCAAGGCCCTGTAAAAGCTGGCTCTGCCTATCTGACTTTAGTAGAATTGCATCCATTTACACCCAGAGTCAAATTTCTAAGATTTATTTAAGAATGTGTGTTGAGGCTGAAGTGTAAAAAAGTGCAAATGAAAATTTTATAATCATAGTAAGAGCTCTATAGTAAGGTAACTCTTGTCTTTTGTCTGAATTTTCATTTAATTTTAGATTCCAGAGAGGGGACTACCACATTGATGTCTGCATCAATGATTATTTAGATGTGTTCTGTCCTCACTATGAGGATTCAGTACCAGAAGATAAGACTGAACGCTACGTTCTTTACATGGTGAATTTCGATGGCTACAGCTCCTGTGATCACACTTCCAAAGGATTCAAGAGGTGGGAATGTAATCGGCCTCACTCCCCAAATGGACCGTTGAAGTTCTCAGAAAAATTCCAGCTCTTCACTCCGTTCTCACTAGGATTTGAGTTCAGGCCAGGCCGGGAATATTTCTACATCTGTGAGTATATAGAAATTTATCATTGTTGCATAGCAGCTGCAAAAAAAAGCAAGGCAAAATTTTCACCTATGTTTTATGGAAATGCAGAGGGCCAGCTTATATGTGTTGCAGATGTCTCTTAGTAAATGCAGACATCAGGATCCCCAGATACATTAGCTGGGAATCTGGAGTGAAAATTATATTAGAGTCATAGCTGCTTCTTACAAACGAAATAGTGTCAGTCTGCTCAGTGAACCATTTCTGACTTGTAAAGAAAAAAATCACTACTGTAGTTTTTTGGAAATTCTAAAATGGGCAGGGAAAAAAATGGGAAAAAGTAATTAACTAGTGTATGGAATCCTAAAATTTTTACATGGTTGAAATATCCCTGCTGTCATGATTAACATTATCAGTGAGGAAATAAACACAGTGTAGCCTGAAGATTCTATAGCTGCAAATGCCAGTAGTCCAGCATTGTATAAAGTAATAATGTCTCAGGATTGCTTCTTGAAAAAACTGGAGAGCTTTATGTGGAACAGCTGTTTCTTTAAGCATGGAGGATGTGGAATGCAGTGGGAACAGGTTCCAAGCAAATTAGCATGAATGAGCTCACACACCTGCATTAGTAAATGATATTGAACATCCTGGACCCAGGGCTGTGTAGCAAGGAAATCTGCACCAATACTGCTGTGGGCACCAGATATAGTATGGAAAAACTTATAGGAGAACAGGCTAGTCACCTAAGGAATAAAAATGTCAGGCGGCTAAAATGGACCTAACTAGGATTTTGTGATCTCGTAACCATTCTTTGTAACTGTCACTCCTTCTGTTACCTTGTTTGACTAATGCTCCAACAAAGATCTTACTTCATCAATTTATGTACCTGAAGTCTTCCGTTTCCCAACAAGCTTCAAGTATTACAACTACAATATTTTTCAGTGTTTTCAGTGTCAGACAAAGGAGTTAAAAGCTTTAAACAGGCCATAGATCCCAATAAATATTGCCTTCCTGTCTGTTGTTGGCCTTTCTACTGTGAAACAGTCATTCCACCTCATTTCACCAGAGAAACTGAATACATAGCATCCCTATTTTTCAGCCTCGTTTCTTCAGCATTGAGATTTTTCCCTCTTTAAACTTACTGGGAAATGAACTCATGGTGAATTGTTTTCAATTCCTATTTTTCACCCAACAAATAAAGTTTTATAACAAGTAGGATTTTGGCATCACAAGAATAGCACCTTGTTTTCCATTTTATGCTGGAGTGCGATAAAAAAAAAAAAATTGAACTGTAACAGATATTATTTCAGTGTTGATTTCCTGAGATAGTCATGCAAAATCATGAAAGCCCAATGCCATTTCACATCCTGCAAGTAAATAAGTGGAATCATAGCTATGTGGAGAATGTTGTATAATAAACGAATGCATGTTGTGTGACCCTAATCCTAGTTGCTTTATTCATAAAAATATCGCATTGGCTTTACCAGGAGTTTTGTTTTGCTAAAGATTACAGAATTGGCCCCCTTTTGAGCAGCATATTCTTCTTAAAGAATCCTGTCAAAAAACAAGCCAGAATATTTGTGCTGAGAAATTAATTCTCATTTGTCATGCGATTCCTTTGTAATAAAATATTGCACAAGTGCCACACACATTGCAAGTTTATAAACTCCTGTATCGGCTTTTTAGATTTAAAAACCATAATAAGATATAAACCAAACAAGAATGTAGAGAAATAGGATGAGAAATCTCAAGTTGGCCTAACTAGCTAATAGCTTGATTATTAGACAATACAAAGTCCACTGAGCTTTATAAACGAGACATTATTATTCAAATGAACCCAGGGTGCTTAAGACTGGTTTTCCTCATTTGTGGTTAAATTCAATATTTCACTAAAAATCATTGCGTCTTCTATAACATTCAGTTAAGAGTCATTTAACTGTCAAGGGCTCCCATCAAAGTAATTGTTCCAAAGTGCTTTAAAATATCAAGAGCTTTATGCTGTTCAACTGAGTTTAGCTGGAATTACTTTTTAAATTAAAGGTAAAATAACACAAAATGAGCAGCAAAGAGATGTTCGTTTACCAGTCGTGTATTGGCCTGGTATTCAGTTAAACTGAGCTTTCAGCTACATTTCGGAAGCACAAAAATATGCCTTCTCTTTTTGTATAGTTTGAAGTATTTTTTCCCTCTTCATTCTTTCACTCGTTTTATACAGTAGCAGAGAATACCTAATGCAGTGATCCCAGAGAAGCATTATATACTATAGTAACAATTAAATTTGAGGACTCTCTAGGAAGAGTTGTCCATCATGGTATGTTTTCTTCCCTTATGTGTGTCGAATGAATAAGATGGTAAAACAGTTCCTTGTTCCTTTCTGGAAATTATTATCATGCCCTTGAGTGCAGGCCACAAAAACAAGCATTGTTTTCTTGCTGTCTGTCTGTTAAATGCACATTGCTTAGCAGAATAGTGTTTCATCTCCTTCTCAGACCCCAGAAACTTTGTTCTGGATAAATGTGCTGTATAAGGGCTGAAGGCTGTAGTTTTTGGCTTCGTGCATTCTGGGAATAGGTTTCAATTGTTCAATGGCAGCAGGGCTTGGAACCATAAGAAAGGCTGAAAGTGCTTCTTGGTAAGAGGGCTATTAAAATAAATTTCTATCTCCCTCTCTGGTGAAGATTTTAAATGGAAGCCATTTTTAATCTTCTTTATGTTATCCTTTAAGGATAACATTTTTTCCCTCTTGCTTGTGCCAGTTTCAGGTGCTGTAACCTCAAACCATTCATTTTCTTTTTATCCGAAGTCTTTGTTTTTTCAAAGTATTATTCCATGTCTTCCTTGGAATTTGAAATCCTATCTGTATCGCTTGCGTGAACTCGGATCTTCTTCCTCTGCATTTTCCTTTGCTATAAAGTTAGATTTACATGGGGCTTATATTAGCTTGCCTCTAGTTTCTTTTGAAGAGATGAATTCAACAACATGATCACCAAAATCCTGAAAAAGTAGATTTACTTTTTGGAAAATGTATAATAGGGAGGTTGCCTCCAATAAGTTAATTGCTTGTCAGTCCTACCTAAGGAAATGTTAGTGAAAAAGATAATGGGTTAAGTTATGAAGCTCACTTTTAATCTCAGTTTCTGTTGAGTTTTGCTCAGGTTATTAGGGTAGCATATCTTAATGCAATGAAAATAAACCTGAAGAGGGGAGTTATAGAACTTGAATACTTTTCAGAATAATTGTTTTTGATATCCTCTTGAAGGAGGAAAGAGTTGAAATTAGATGAAGTGTTATTCAAGGGTAAATAAAAGCATTATGACAGGAAAAAATCTGAAAATCTGAGATATCAAAATGATATCTCTTTTTAATGCAATATAAATCAATGTTTTATTCATTTTTTTTTCCAGCAATTTGAAAGTAAATATAAAATCAATGGTAATAAAATTTGAAAATGAAAACATTGCATAGAACAGAGCTCAGGGCAGACCCTACCAGGTCCCTGTTTGAAATGCCTTCCCAGTTTCCCAGCGAGCTGTTGATAACTACTCTTAGAGTGTAATTCTTTTATGAGCTGTAGGCCTACTTTATGGAGATATAATCTAGGCTATTTCCTAGTTTGCTTGTGAGACTATCATGTTGGGAAAGTTTCAAAAGTGTCACTGAAGTCAAAATATGTAACATTTCTGTTTTCCCCTCATTTGTTAGACCCTGTCAAAGAGGGTATTTCTATACGGCTGACGTCCTGTGATCTCGCCAAATCTATATGGGCTTTTTATTGCATTATTAACCTCTGTGTGCTTACATATGGGTCATTTAATTAATTGTTCTAGTCATCTAATGTCTTTCCAGATACCAAAAGTTGTCTGACTAGTCTATAATTACCAGGCCCTCTGTTTTCTTCTTTTTAAAGTAAGTAACATATTTGCCCTTCACCAGTCCTTTGAGGCCTGTACCCTCCCCCACAAGCTTTTGAAGATAATCTCTAGTGGTTCAGCAATTCCTTTGGCTAGTTCTTCAAGTACATCTAAGGTGAATTTCATCACCAACTTGAATGCAATTAACTTATCTAAATACTTTTAAGCTGTTCTTTCCCTGTTACAGCCCCCGATCCCCTTCCTTCATTTATATTAACTGTGTTAAGTTCAGGCCATAAGTAATTTCAGGGAAGACTAAAGCAGGAAGAGCACTGAATACTGCATTTTGTGCTGTCTCATCTCTTATTTGCCCTCCTTTTCAATTAAATAAGGGATCTATATGCTGCTTTAATGTATTTATAGAACTTTTTTTTCCTGTTTGTTCCTTGCTAGTTGTAACTCATTTTGTGCCTTACTGTTGCCATTTTATTTGTACACGCTTCTCCTCTTCCCTACACCAGTGGTTCTCGACCTCTTTGGATTTAAGGTACCCTCTCCATAACTTTTCAACTGAGCACCACTAAATTCAGAAAATCACTGTGATAGGGGGTAACAAAAGAAACTGCAGCATTGGGGGGGGGGGGGAGATGGGGGTTAAAGTAGTAAGGTTCAAGTTAACAATGTCACTTAAATTTTTAAAAATACTCCTTAATTGTTTTTAAGGCTTATTACAAAAAAACTGCTTTTAAAATAAACTGCACAGAACAAGCCTCAACAGCTATGCTTCTTCCCAGCCTCTCTTGCAAGTTAGATCTTCCCTTACTACTTGTGTGGTGCTGGGCAAGACGGTCTCTGACACAGTATGGGTCTGCCTCCCTTGGCTGGGGGAGCAGTTTCCATTGTGCTGGCAGGAACAGTCCTTTCCAAGATGCTAGCACCATAGGGCATCTAAGCGGGCAACCTCAGGATTTGTCTGAGGGGTTCTTGTTTTTTGTTTTGTTTTTTTAAACCTACCTTTGTGATCTCTGAGACCTGCCTGAGGAGTGCAAACGTCCCTCATTACATTTTGCAGCTGATCAGTGCTGTGCAAAGCATGAAGCAATCCTGCTCCTTGCTTTCTACTCATATATACTATGGCGCAGCAAGCGGGCAAGGTTTTTTTTTGGGTAGATGTGGTATCTTTTATTAGAACAACAGGCTAGGTAGAAAAAAAGCTCTTTGCAAGCTTTCAGGCTCAATCACCCTTCTTGAGGCATAGGAAGTCCTTTTGTTTTCCTAATTTCCACCTATTTATTACACCTTCACTGACATCTTGTCACACTTTTAGCTTCTTTCATTCCTTGGAGTCTCAGAACAGCAGAGGCTCCCTGTGCCTGACAAAGGATGATTTGCGCCCAAAAGCTTGCAAAGAACTTTTTTCTAACTACTCATTTGGTCTAATAATAGATACCACATCTACCCAAAGAACCTGGCCTGCCTATGTCCTTAGAGCAATGCAGTTACAACCAAAAACCAGTGGCACAGTGAGGTCATCTGGCTCATTCCCTATTCCCTAAGGGTTGTTCATTCTCCTCCCTCTCTCCACCCTTAAAGGTGCAGCGCACCTGCCAGTTCTGTTTTGGAAGTAAACGTGCCTAGGTGTTCCTGAATATCCTGTGCAGGATTTCTGTGGCTTTTTGCACCTTACACTGCAATTGCATCAAAGAGCAGCCATAAAAGTCACATTCTTTGAATAAAAAAAAAAATGAAAGAACAAATGAACAAAGTGCTTCCTTGCAGCAAAACAGCAGCAGATTGGAAACTAATCGTTGCAGTCTGGTTTCCTCCATGCTGTTGAGCTGTTTGTTTGCACTCTCCCAAACTGGGGAAGGCTGCAGCAGAAGCAGCATGTTTACCTGTATAACATTATGTAGGCAACCGTGCCTTTCTGCTGTGGCCTCTTTTGCATGGCTCTGACGTATCTCCTGAAAACCAAGGCACAAGGGCAATCTCACTGGCAGGTTCTTGCTAGACCCTGGGGTGCTGGGGCACCATGACTGAGAACCACTATGCTACACAGTGTCCTTGTTTCCACTTTTGTCCCATTCCTTTTTTTATATTTACCAAGAGACAGTGCAACAAGTCTGCCTCTCACCCTTTTCTGGACACCAAAACAAGTATCTCTCGTCGTGATACAGTGTAAGATATCCTTCTCCTGCATGTCCTTTCTGAATATTCTCTACCTGTCTGTGCCCATATTCCAGTCCTGTGACTTATCCCACCAAGTCTCTGTGATGCAAATTAAATAACGTTTTTGAACATGTACTAAGACTTGAGATTTTTTTTCTTGTTTTCTTCCACTGGCTTTTCTGTACAGCCATCTTAGATGTTTGGCCAACTGCCCCATTCTTGCCTCTCCTGTGAATGCTGCAGGCCCCCTTACCACAATCTCTTCCTTGTCATATTCTAGCAATTTGACCAGGTCACTGTGTTTCTTTTATTATTATTCATCTATAGGGGTTTTTTTCACTGTTCCCTTTCAAATCTTCTTCAAGCCTGATTTAAAGCCATCTCACTACTTTGTAGGACAGGCTCTATATTTTCCTAGCAGTTCCCCTTAATGAAACTCGGTTGTGTGGCTGGGGAAGCTGGAGCTCTCCTGCTGATATCTTCATAACTATGCATTCACTTTTCATGTTCATCTGTCCTCAACCAGGAGGATTTACAGCAGAGATTCTCGGCCTTTTTAGACTTAAGGCAACACTCATGAGACTCAAGACATCTCTCAGAAAGAGCCCATTCTCAGTTTTCACTCATTTTTTTGACTATGGAAAAATACTATAGCAATTTTCTGTTGCAGAAAGCTTAGAAAGACTACAACAGATCAGAATTTTTTTTGACAATATGGATTTTTATTTGAACTCTCTGGGTCTGTCTTGTGAATCATGTAGGTTTCTGCACACCTAACAGTGCTAATCTTGAATGGCACCCATGATAGGATCTCATGGCACCCTAGGGAATCACAGATTTTGCAGGAATAGTACCTGTCCTTCACCCATGATCACAGAACTGTGCAGTCACTCGCATCTCCCAAGTGGTTCTACTTGGAGATGTTGTTAGTACCATCATGTGCCGTTTTAGATTGCCCTCAGACAGGCAGTGCACCTTCTGGGAGGATGGATCAATTTGGCACCCGTGCTGTATTAGAAAAGACTAGAACCTGACTCTAATGTGAATGTGGTAATCACAAGGCTATAATGTGATTCTAACTCTCTCTCTCTCGCCCAGTATAATTATTTATTATGTGAAGCAGAACAACTTCAACATTAGAGACTGAGAGGACACCCATTCACCAGGATATCCTAGAGCTCCTGAAAGACAGGAGACCTGGATTCAAGTCTCTCCTCTAAATCATAGATTTCATAGACATTAGGACTGGAAGGGACCTTGGAAGATCGAGTCCAGCCCCCTGCCCAAAGGGAAGGAAGTCAGCTGGGGTCATAGGATCCCAGCAAGATAAGCATCCAATTTGCTCTTGAAGGTGTTCAATGTAGGTGCTTGAGCCACCTCTGATGGCAGGCTGTTCCAGACCTTGGGGGCTCGGACAGTAAAGAAATTCTTCCTTATGTCCAGCCTGAAACGGTCTTGTAGTAGTTTATGACTATTCGACCTCATCATCCCTTGGGGCGCTCTGGTGAACAAACGTTCCCCCAGGTACTGGTGGTCACCCCGATAAACTTATAGGTGGCCATCAGATCACCCCTGAGCCTGCTGTTTTCCAGGCTAAAGAGCCCCATGGCTCTCAGCCTGTCGTTGTTTTCCTAACCTTTGATCATGCACGTGGCTCTTCTCTGGACTCTCTCAAGCTTCTCCACATCCTTTTTGAATTGTGGAGCCCAAAACTGGGCACAGTACTCCAGCTGCAGCCTCACCAAGGCCAAGTACAAGGGGAGAATGACATCCCGGGATTTGCTTGAGAAGCATCTATGGATGCAAGCCAGAGTTTTGGTTGCTTTACTAGCCGCAGCATCGCATTACAGGCTCGTGTTCATCTTGTGGTCAATGATGACCCCCAAGTCTCTTTCTTCCATAGTGCTAGCCAGTGTAGCACTGCCGAGCTTATAAGGAGAACCGTGCATTTTCTGGTGTTAAACACCATCAGGTTCTCGCCTGCCCATTTGCTGAGCCTGTCCAGGTCAGCCTGGATCAACCTCCTGTCTTCAGGTGTGGATGCTTTACCCCAAAGTTTGGTGTCATTGGCAAACTTGGCCAGTCCGCTTCTGACTCCAGTGTCCGCATCATTAATGAAGATGTTGAACAATATGGGTCCAAGGACAGAGCCTTGGGGGAACCCACTGCTCACAGGACACCATGATGAGTGACTTCCATCTATTACTACCCTCTGGGTCTGGCCACGGAGCCAATTTTCCTGGCTGTGGATCGTGGTGGACCCAGGGCCACAATTGGCCAGTTTTGCCAAGAGGTGATCGTGGGATACCAGATCAAAGGCTTTTTTGAAGTCAAGATATATGACATCAATCTTTTCTCCCTTGTCCAGTTGATAGGTCACCTGGTCATAGAAGAAAATGAAATTGGTCAAGCAAGACCTACCCGCAACAAACCCGTGCTGGCTATCCCTCAGGATGTTGGTGTCGGCCGGTCCATTAGGGATGGCCTCTTTGATGAACTTTTCTAAGATCTTCCCTGGGATAGAAGTCAGGCTAATGGGCCTGTAGTTAGCCGGATCCACTTTCCTCCCTTTCTTGAAGATTGGTACCACATTGGCCTTCTTCCAGTCTTCAGGCACTACGCCAGAGCACCAGGAGTTTTCAAAGATCTGTGCCAGAGGCTGGGCTACGATGCTTGCCAACTCCTTGAGTACCCTGAGTTGTAGATCATCAGGGCCAACTGACTTGAAGGTATCCAGCTTCTCAAGGTGTTCCTTCACAAGGTCAGCATTAATGGAGGGCAGGGTATTGCCCTCACCCGGACCTCCCTGCCCCGTAGCTGGCATGGGCGTCCCATGGGACTGATGAAAGACTGACACAAAGTACCCATTTAATAGGTTGGCTTTTTCCTGGGCGTCAGTTGTCAGTTGCCCCATCTGGTTCAGCAGGGGTCCAATGTTGCCCTTGCTTTTCCTCCAGCTCCCCGCATATCTGAAAAAGGACTTTTTATTGTCCTTGATGCTCGAACCCAGTTGGAGTTCATGCAGAGAGGGAGGGAAGAGATTTTTAACCAGCATCATGCATGTTGCCTTTTTTCTTGTGGAAGGTTCAGTCACAAAGCAACGTAAGTTTCCAGGACTAAGACTTTGGCAAAATGTCACAAATTACCATATTGGCTTTTGTACCTTAGGTTTGGTTTTGTTTGGCTATAGCAAGAATTTTTGGTCCTTTAGTGGGTGTGGATGGGCAAGGTTTTTCTTCAAGGCTACACGAGATAAATTTATGAAAAAATCCATACTCTAGAACGCTGGGCCTATTTTAAGAGCTGTATTAAAAAGGATCATTGAGCTTCCGACTGTTCCCAAACATGCCTTTATACTGTGCAGTCTGACTATGAATGGTTTTGCATGATTTCTCAGACTAAGTCTGATCTGTGTTAGTAATTCCTCTATGAAAGTGAGATATGGAAAATATGCTAATGTGACCACTCTAATGTGTATAGATCACTATTTAAAGTGAACCAGTGCTTACTGAAGATGAGGGTATTACTTTCTTCTCATGATGCAGAGCTAATAAGGCCTTTTTAGGAAATCAAGTCCTCATCATCTAGCATACATGCATAGTAATAGTTAACTAATAGAGAGGGCATGGGCTTGGAGAGGGCATGGGCAAGAACTTCCATGTGAACAATCAGACTCTGTTTCTCTTGGGCTTTCTGCCGTTGAACTTTATTCAGCTGGACCCTTGGGAAGATTTGACTACTATGTCCATTAGTATTTTCTGTGTAGTTTTATTTCAGTTTAGTAATTTGTGAATTTCCAGTGCTCCATCTTTAAGAAGTTTTCAAATACAATATTAGATGGACTGTTAATTGGACCCATATTTGCAATATCTTTTCACCGTGTAAAAAAACCAGTTTTAGTATTACCTTTATGTTGAGAGGCCATTACTTTTTTTTCCTTATCTTCTTAGGTAACAACTTCTCCATAACAATCGCTCTCCTTTTGCTGTTTGGTCTTGTCATCTGTGTCAAATGGCTGAAGATTTATGTCAGAGCAGGTGTGTCAAGATGTTGCTAGTTTTAACAGAATCTGGGTACCCTCCACCAGGCAAAGTAAAAAGCAAAAGGAAGGAAGGATACAAGTATAGATAGGTGGAGGTCTGCCCAGGGAGTTCTGTGTATTTAGGTATGATGACTCTTACTCTTTAAGAATGTTGCGATTTCAGAAACTGTTTTTGAAGCAGCAATGGTAGCAGTCTCAGGTAAAATAAGAGTTTGAAAGTATTCAGTAGGGTGTTGATTTGAAATTTTGGTTAATTAAAATGCTTTTCT
Source organism: Gavialis gangeticus (assembly GCF_001723915.1). NCBI lineage: Eukaryota > Metazoa > Chordata > Crocodylia > Gavialidae > Gavialis > Gavialis gangeticus. Next base: position 72,063,919 of record NW_017729024.1, on the reverse strand, counting down.
CAGTAGCAGTTCCCTTGCCTTAAATGTGACCTACACAAAATTAGTTGAAAGGTTTAGTTTCATTATATCAACGGATGCCTCTTGTTTTGTTTTTCAGATGCTAGTTCTTAATGTTATACAACAGTTACTTCCTAGTACATCCCTCTGTCTTCTATAATATCCACACACAAAGGATATTTTTATTGGCAAGAGCATAAAACAAGAGATGATGTTACCCCAAAGCAGCTTTTTATAACGATGCCAGTACCTTCTGGTACAAGCTTAAGTTTGGGGCAGGGAAAGTTCTGTAGCATCTTTCCTCATCGCTATCACCCTTCAGCTTCAAATTTTTGTTAGTTTTTGTTCACAAAGGGAATATGGTGCTTGGATTTTTCTCTAATATATGTATATGATATATATTTACTTAGGATCATTTTATATATATATATCCTACAAAATATATTTGATCCTAAGTAAATGTTGACCCAGTGGTTGCATCTCTATGAAATATTTACTGCTGAGTTGCCTAATTAACTCTGCAGTAAAACTTTACCATCTATACGTGGCATGCTAGTAGGATGGTGTAAACTAATTAACTCTTCTGTAGGATAGTACTGCCAAATACAAGTATTATCCTATGGCACAGGTGTAGGTTATAGCCATGCTAGGCTAAGGACATAGGCAGACAAGGATCTTTGGGTAAATCTGATATCTTTTATCAGACCATTGGTGTTATACCATTGGTCTGATAAAAGATATCAGATTTACCCAAAGAGCCTTGTCATCCTATGGTAGAGTTATTTACTCCACTGTAATGTATGTGACAGGCTTCATTGGAGCACAGGGGTGCTACAGTGTGGGGGCTGTTTGCCAGCTAGTCCTGCACTGAAGCATTTTTGTGGCCCAGCCAGCCCCTCAGCATCATGTTGAGCTGGGTTAGAGCAACCCCAGTTTGGAATGATCTCACAGGTAAAACTTTCTTCCCAAAAGTAAAAATTGTTGCTGCAGGCAGGTGATGCCTATACATCACAGCTACTTAATTTAGAAATTAAGAGTGGTCTTGTCATTCAGTGACTAGGTGTGGCAGGTGCAAGGGAAACACCAAGCCACAGGGACCTAGCGGCAGCGGCAAGAATCCCTTGCCCCCAAGAATGCCGGCGGCTCTGCCGGATGGTGAACTGTGGGAACAGGGTGGCAGCGGCAGAATCATTGTACTGCCAACAAAGCCAGCAACACTGCAGCCCACAGGGCCATGGGGAGAAAATAGCAGGGACAGGAGAGCCATGCCGGTGATCTCCCAGCCCCTGGGAGCAAGAGAAAGGCGCAGTGGCAGCAAAGCCTCCGTACAACAATACTCACTGGGGTTCTGACAGCATCCCTTGCCACAAACAGCTGGGGACCAGGGTGGGCTGAAGAAGAAAAGCTGGCACCGGCATGGAAGCACTCTGCAAGCACATGGCAGTGTACATTCACTGCCTGGGGCAGCAAGACACCGATAAAAGCCCTGGGTTTCAATCTGGTATGCGGACCAGAAGGAAGTCCCCGGCAGACTGCAGGACAGGCAGGGAAGGAGCCAAAGATAACAATGACTGGTAGTGGCAACTGCCTTGCGGGGAACTGCCTCTGTCCAGCAAGATGAGAGGTTCCCCAGACCGCAAGCAAGGAAATGTGGGAGCCCTCCTGAAAGGAGGGTACGGAGGAGCAATGATGAGACCAAGGAGGTACATCAAAGGTGGTGACTGACATCGATGCTGGATCCAAAGAACATCAACATGGCAACATGTTGGAGCTAGGTGGGATGTAGGGAAGGTAGAGCCCCCAAATCATTGCACTACCAGCTGGAGCTGGGCATAACACCAACTCCAAAGAAAAGTTTAATATCAAAGATGTGGCATGCAAGATACTCCAGTGGGTGAGGTAACTGGTGCCGGGACAAGCTGTTGGCTTGTAAGCCCATGGTTGGCCAAAGGGCAACCATAAAAGTCTAGGTGGGGAGTGCCGGACAGACATGGCCAGTTACACTAGGGTATGGTGAAAGGAGTGTTGCTTTTATTTTCTTTATTCCTACAGGTACTGTTTTACCAGGAAAATTGTATCATTTGGGTTTTTCCTTTCATTTAGATGGTATGAAGTTAGATGATTCCTTTTGGAACTTCCCAAGCCATCTTTTGATTGAATCATGAGTATATTCCAAGAGCAAAGAAATGAAGGTTAACTAAACAATATTAGGAAAGGAGACTGAGGGAATTTAAAAGATTTTTAAGTACTAATTGTGCTTTTCTTTTGGGGAAACAATTGTTTATTACCAGGTCCCCCATTAACCTTTCAGTTGAGATCTGATCAGCATAAACACTGATGCCACTTTGATAGCAGTGGGCTTAGTCATGCCATTCGAATAGGAGTCATGCTTTGATAGTTGGTTCACCCAAATCACTTGAGATTTGTTTCTGATTGAAATCAAAGCAATTGAAAGAGGTTGATAAATGAATATTTAAAAAAATAATGTTTTATGTGATAAGATTAGATAGACAAGCAAGGTGACCTCTGGAAGGGAAGTCATGCTTAGCCTAGTGTGTAGATTAAAGGACTAGTTGCTATTAGAAAGCATCAGAAGAATTAAGTGCTGGGCCCAGTAAAAAGAAAGCTGGAACAATCGCCAGAGTCTAATAGATTTTGACATTGGCAGTGTTCTTGAAATCCTCAAAGGGAGTGTTTAAAAGCTGTTGAATAATTTGGGACTCAGGAGAACTCCATATAAGAAAATGAAGAGAGAACCCACAGAAGTACTGGTCCCTATTGTTTGAGTTTTTTCAAAGAGGCTGCCTCTCAGTTAAGTTGAAAGGAGATGATTTGGATTCATATGCTTCAAGTATTCAAGTACCATTAAGATACTGATAGGAAAATATAAAAGGGGGAGCAGACACACTACACACCTGCAACTTTGAAAACTGTCTCATGAGCATATTATAGAGGGTCTTAACCCTTGTGGGAGGATGAATGAGTTAGGTTATCTTCCTCTGTAATATGTTCCATTGATACTGGACATTAAAAGAGAGTGGGTGGTGGGGAGTTTTTTTCTTCCTTTTCATCTGATTTTGGAAGAAGGCCAGCCTATCTCACAGAGAAATAAAGCACATGCTAAGTTTTGTTGCATCTGTGATTCTATCAAACCTCATGAGTTAACAAGGGGTGACTGATCGGCAGTTAGATGAAAAGATCTTCAAGGAGCATCAAGGTGCTTACTGTTTCAATAGGTGACACTTGCCTTAGAGAAAGTTCTGAACAAATAAATGTTTCAGCATAGTGCTAAGGACCACTATAGTAAAGAAGGGTACTGTTAAGTATTCAAGTGAGGTTTCTAGCATCCATGGTTATTAAAGAACCCATCGCAATTTTCTTAAAAGTATATCAGCCCATGTCTCTTGCCCAAATTACAACCTGAATAAGTATATTCAGCCAATGCAAATTCATCTCACAGTTTTAATTGGCTTTAATATTCATCTGTTCCTGGCCTAAATTGGTTTTGGTGTTAAACCACTGATACTTTCCCCCTTGGAGGCTGCTGCACTTTATTGGTAAGTGAAGTTAGTTTTTAGTAGTACATTACTGGAATATTATGAGATTCTTAAGTCTGACAAAGTATCCTGTGTCCTTACATAAAAGACCTCATAATAATAAATAATACTCTTCATTTCTATCTCAAGACTTATAAATCTGTATCACCAAGGTAATTTGATTTCTAAGCTAACTGAAACCCACTTAATGAGCTGCTGCATTGAAAGTATTCATTTTGTAACATGGAGTAGATGCCAAGAAAAATGGAAATAACATGCCAGTGACATTTGGAATAACAGTGTTTATACTCTATTGCCCCCATGTCATCAGTATGTTAGTCTCCCAGTTCCTCAGACTAACTTATTGAGGCAGCAATTTCTCAGCTGATGTTGCCTGCGTGTCATGTTACAAATTGTATGCGTGGAGACTAGAGCTGGCAGACCAAGATGCAAAAAACTCCCAATCAATAAATGTATCAACATTCTGAACAACTGGACTTTTGCTTTTTAAATGTATTGTTCATAGTGTAGCTCATGAAAACATGGATTTCTCTGATTTTTTAGATGTGGCAGTGATTTAAACTGACCAAGACCTGCCTATCACAATTGGTAATTCAAATGCCCTTTAAAACATGAGAATGGTATTCCAGGCTTTCCCCCCCCATTGATGTATACTTCTCAAACATCATGGGATGATTTTTTAAATCTTGGCTTGAAAGGTACAGTCAGGCACATGGTATTTTTTTCTCCTAATTTCTTTACTAAACAATATAACTCACCTCAAAGAAAGATTAATAAATGTATAGAATTTTGTTCACTTACTAGTGAGTATGCACATGACTGTCTATGCCCTCTTACACCTCCTACCATATGAGACAGTGGGAAGTAAGTGATCTTCAGAATTTTCACTTTGTTGCCCAAAGACACTCTCCTATGACTAAAATTTTCTCAGCTTCTCTTTTCATTGAAGATCATTAGTACTGAGTAGAAAGTAGCATAACCAGCTAGATATCAGTACTGCCTTAGGGAAACAGGAATAGTTTATAGCAGGGCTAAGCAATGTTTTCCGGCAGCAGGTCAGAATGAGTTGGCTTAGGTAGAAGTTGAGCTACTGCCAGAACCCAGCCACTATGTCACCCTATTGCTGCTTCTGTCTGCTGCCCAGCCACTGCGTGGCATGAGCAAAGTGCCAACCACAGCACAAGTGAATCCTGTCTCCCCCCCCCCCCCCC
>NW_017729024.1:72048178-72059065 GCF_001723915.1 Gavialis gangeticus | reverse complement strand
GTTATTAGCAGTTGAGGAATTGGGATGTATCTGGGTGAATATAATAAGCGTACATTTTGGAGTGTGTTTATGGTAGAAAAGCCATTAGTTGTTGAACTTTGAAGTCAGTATCCATGGAAACATGGATATTTATTATTATGTTGAGCACTGGTGATGGTCTGTCTGTTACACTACAGTCTAATGGAGTATACCTCTCCCTGGATCGCAACCCTCTCGTGGTGGAGAGGCTTGCACATCCTGATGATCCTGAGAGCAATGCCACCTGGAAATTTTTCCTGGTAGGGTCTCCCATGCAGTAAGGTCAAAGGTAACGTTCCAGGCAAATAGTGATCCAACCCAAATAACTAGGGTAGGTGGAACTCTTTAGCCCTAGCTCAGCAATTCAGCTAGAAGGATACTCCAAAATTAAACCTACAGTCTGGAGATCTCTGCCACCGTCCTAGTTTGCTAGGCTGTGGCACATGAGTTTCAGGCCTAAGTAGTGGGGTCAGTCCATGCAAACTGTACAGCTCCATGTGCAGGCAGGAAGGAAACAAGTTCCCCAAGTCCTACAGCGCTGGAAGTGGGGTGAAAATGGCAGGTGTAAGATAACACTGGAAGCCGCAGTCCCAATCCTGCATGCAGATAACTCAGGAGTATGAGGCATGAATGACCTAGAGATGACCTCATCACTCGGCAGCACCCTGAGCATCTGAGCAGCCTTTTTGAAGGATAGTACTGCTCATGAAGGACCTAGAAAATAGAAGGACCTAGAAAAGGTGGCATAAAGAAATGCTCATCTCCCTACCACCCAGATGGCTCACTGCGGTCAGTGAACATCTTCAAAGTGGCCAAATTACAGCACAAAGGAAAATGAAAACTCCAACCTCTACCTCAAAAGGTGGGAAAAAAAGAGAACCTCTGTACCATGCATGTTGGAATATCTATACAGTGCTGAACTCTGAAGATAGTAGCCTCCCTCAGCAGCGCTCAGCCTTGGTTGCCCATTGGCTAGTGAGGCTAGACAGCAACATAGCAGCCCTGATTGAGATGCACTTCCCAGAACAAGGCAGCCTAATGAAACACAGTATTGGTTATACCCTCTAGTGGTCAGGTGAATTGCAGGTGGAGAGGTGCCTCTTAGGTGCAAAAATAAATAACTCCATTGCTTCTAGGCTACAACGCTTACCACTTGGCCTTTCTGATCACACCATGTCCCTACACCTTTCTTTACATGACCAGCACCATGCCACTGTTATTAGTGTGTATGCTCCAGCCCTTCAGGTAGACACAGCCGACAAACTTGAGTTGTATACTGACCTCCGTGGTCTCATCCACAAAACACCATACAAAGATAGGATCATCATCCTGGGTGACTTTAATGCAAGAGTTGGCAGTGACTATCTAGCATGGAAAGGCGTGCTTGGAAGACCTGGATTGGGAAATTGCAATGACACTTGCTTTTGGAACTCTGTGCGGAAACACAGATGGCAATAGCCAACATCCAGTTTCAGCAGACAAACTGATACTTGAATGCATCCCTGCTCCAGACATTGGTACCTGATAAATTACATCTTGGTGCATCAGTGTGATATTGGGGATGTCCTGTCCACCAGAGTTAGGCCTAGTGCTGACTGCCGTACTGACCTCTGACTCGTTCGCTCTCAGTTTTCCTTCCACTTCAAGCCTCAGCCCAACCCAAGCACAGAAGCAACCACCCCCAAAAGAAATGTGATGTTTCCAAGCTACAAAACCAATCTTGCCAACAAATTTTAAAAAGAACAGTGTACTCCAGGCACCTCACCCGATGGACTGTGGGAGCACATCAAGTCAGTAGTCCTGAAGACCACCAAGGAGACTGTTGGGCTCACTAACAAGAGAAACCAGGACTGGTTTGATGAAAATGACAAAGACGTCCTCTTTTTTTGTGAGCAGGGCTTGGATAACTCATCAAGCCCTTCTAGCACAGTCAACTGGCTGAGAGAGAAAGGTGGCTTACCACCAAGCATGTAACACCCTTCAATGGAAATTGTGTGACATCCAAAATGAATGGAGGACAACTTTTGCAGAAAGAACACAACTGTATGCTGACAATGGAGACGCCAGAAGCTTCTACGAAGCACTGAAATCTGGGTATGGCCCCACTTCCCTGATCCAGAGTCCACTAAGGAACTCTGATGGCCAGACGTTATACATCGACAAAGACTGTTATGGACTGATGGTCTGAGCACTTTCAAACCTTTTAGTGCTGAATGCACAATACATGAGTCTGCCATCAACTGAATTAAGCAACTGCCTGTCAAGGAGAAACTAGATGAGCATCCTACACTGGAAGAAAACTTCACTGCTTTTGACCAGATAAAAAGCAACATAGCCCCTGGAATTGATGGAATTTCACCCAAAGCCCTGAAATATGGTGGTCCTGCTCTACACTCCAAGCTCCATGAACTCTTCATAGCCTGCTAGGAACAGATGAAAATTCTACGGGATCTGCGTGATGCTGTACTCTTCACCCTGTATAAGAATAAAGGCAGCAAGTCAGACTGTTCCAAGTACCTGAAGGATCATCCTTCTGTCCATCACCAGGAAGATCCTAGCTAGAATCCTCCTCAACAGGCTGGTGCCTGCCATAGCAGAAGAGGTCCTTCCAGAGAGCCAATGTGGCTTCAGAGCAAACAGAGGCACAATAGATTGTGCTCAAAGACAGGAAAAGTACCAGGAGCAGAACAAGGGGCTGAACATCATTTTCATCAACATCACTAAGGCATTTGAAACCGTAAACTGAAACCTCTGGAAGATTTTCGAGAAGCTTGGGTGCCCACCTAGGTTCCTCACCTGTTAGGTGACTCCATTACAGTCAGTGTAGACACATCAAGCACAACAACAGCCTCTCGGGTCTGTTCCTGATCTCCACTGGAGTTGAGCAAGGATGTATACTCACCCCTATCTTGTTCACCATTTTCTTCACCATGATGCTGCAGCAGTGATCAAACAATTTTGGAGAAGGTGAGGAAGGTGTCTGCATCCACTTCCAGGCAGATGAAAACCTCTTCAATCTCAAATGGTTACAGGCCTACACAGACCCCGCAACAGCTCATCCGTGAACTTCTGTTTGCAGATGATTGTGCCCTGGTGGCCCACACACAACACAATCTGCAGAACACAATCTGACTACTTGTTTTGCTACTGCAGCACAACTCTTCAGACTCACCATCAGTCTGAAGAAGACTAAAGTTCTTCATCAGCTAGCTCCATGCCAAGCTTATGTGCCACCGAAGATGACTATCGAAGGAACTGAGCTAAATGCTGTCAAGCAGTTCGCCTACCTGGGGAGTGTCATCTTGTATGATGCCACAGTCTACAAGGAGGTAGACAACAGACTCTCAAAAGCCAGTAGTGCCCTTGACAGACTCTTCAGGGAGGTCTGGAACAGTCACAGCCTATGGGCATAGACCAAAGTTAAGGTGTACAGAGTTATTATCTCTACCATACTGTACGATGCTCATGGGTCTTATATCACTGCCACGTACACCTCTTTGACTGCTTCCATCAGTGCTGCCTCCACACCATTCTCAAGATCCACTGGCAGGATTGTCACCAATATGGAGATGCTACAAAGAGCCAAAACTATCAGCATCAAGGCAATTCTCCTGCAAACTCCTGCAGTGGGCAGGCCACATGGCCTAGATGGATGACAACCGCCTACCAAAGGCTGTGCTGTACAGAGAACTGATGACTGGGAAATGTGGCAGAGGGGCCCCACATAAGCATTTCAAGGACATCCTGAAGAGATCCTTTTCTGCCTGTTGTATTGACCATAGGCAGCAGAAGGCCAGGGCCTGAGAGGGCTTAGCTCCCCCCAAACTAATTTTGCAGTGGCCAGTGACACAGCAGCACCACGGCATCATTCAGCGTGCAGCCAGGCCAGCTCCCCACAAACACGCTTAGCTCCGCATGGCTGAGGAAGAAGAGGCTAACTGTGTCTGTCACACTGTGCGGAACATGATGGGAGTTGTAGTTCTCGTGCTGATGCTTGCATTCAGCTCTCCCAAAAAATATTTTCTTCCTCCATCTATGGCAGGGGCAGGAAGTTATTTTGGGCAGAGGGCCACTTAATGAGTTTCAGCAAGCCATCAAGGGTCGCATGACAGGCAGCCCAGGGCAGTTGAATGTTAATTTTTTAAATTTTTTAGGGGCCCTATGGGCCAGATAGAATGGCCTGGCAGGCTGCATCTGGCCCCCCAAGCTGCATTTTGCCCACCCCTAATCTATGGTATTGACTACAAGCTGGGAAACGCAGGTTGCAGATTGTGATGCCTGGTGGCTCCAAATTAAAAAAGGCATCAGCCCTCTTTGAATGTCAGTGCAGAGCCAGCATTGAGGAGGAGGAGGAAAGATGCACCCTCATTTAGCAGCAATTAGCAATATGTGTGTGGCACCCTTGCAGCAGGATTTGCCTCTCTGCAATTGTACTGATTAGTCACCAGTGGGCCTGCAACCAGCATGGGTAGTTATCTTCCTAATAGCTTTGTCTGCAAAGAACCACTACGAATGGAGTACAAGCAGTCCTCGACTTACAATGTTTCGACTTAAAATGTTTCACACTTACAACGTTTATAAAATGACACCCTGTTTCAACTTTCTGACATCAATTTCGACTTTACAACACTTGATCTGACCTGATGCCATGCCAGTGAACAAGTTTGCTGTGTCACCTATTTCCCTGAACACTATCTGTCCAAACTTCCTTGGACACTTTCTTTAAGAAAGCAGACAAGACTCCAGAAAAACTTGCAGCCAAGATGCCCAAGAAGAGTCCAGCCAAGAACCCTTCAAAAAGTCCAACCAAGAGCCCTCCAAAAAGTCCAGCAAAGTCACCTCAAAGAAATCTTTCCAAATTAATATGATTGCTATTTACAATACAAATACATTAATGTAGCTATATTACTCATCTATAATTCATTAAGTACAAAATTCTGGGTGATTTTTGGTGAAAATAAGGTATGGGGCCTTGGTTCAGGAACCAATCCCCCGTTTATAACATTTTTTCCTATGGGAAAATCAGTTCCAAGTTGCAACATTTCAACTTAAGATGTGGCTTTCAGGAACCAATTGTGTTGCAAGTCCAAGAACTGCCTGTATACCAGAGGCCTTTAGATATCCTGTGGTGTCAGGGGAATTAATCAGCTATTTGGCATATCGTTTATAATATGCTGTGAAATGCATGCATTCCGGCCACTCTCAAGTTCTAAAAAGCCATTGCTTCTCTCTGCAGTAGTGTTGTGCTTTTGCCTTGTGAATATTCCTTTTCTTGTTTTTAACTTGTCAATAGCTGTCACCATTCTTATAGTAATCATTTAATATAATGCATACTGGTGGGGAAGCAGCAACAGCAGCCACTTAATTTACCCCAAGTGTACCTTAAATGACCTCTTTGCATGTACAAAATACACTACTGCGAGTGTGTTGACAGAGAGAGGTTAGTAGGTGGTTTTCGGTGATGACTTCCATCTCATGCCAAAGCAAAGTGATAAGTCATTGAAAATGTGGTTAGAAATTATTGCCATAGATACAATTCCTCATCCATAGCATTGCACCTGTGGTAGTTGCCTTCAGAAACATACAGCAATGTGATAGCATATCGTACATAGCCCCTCTTGAAATACTCAGTGGTAACTCAAGCGAAACTGTATAAATTAGTCTCTGTCACGTTTAGGCATTAAAAGTGGAATTAGTAATTTATATTAATCACAAATGTTTCTCCAAGTTTTATTAACAAGCAGATTGGCTGCCAAAGTGCTTTCTGGAAGACATTTTTTCCTCCAAACTGCCACCAAGAACAAAACAGTTATTATGGGCGCTTAGAAAAAGATTAACAGTTTCAGCAATTCATTTGAGGAAAACCGTATTTTACTACACATTCTACTTCAATGTAGGGCATCACTGCTGGTATGATTTGTCACCTCTTCGATAAAATTATACAGTGGAGACATAACATGGTGTAATTCATTTTAAGAACAGAAACAGGTTAATCAACAAAGCAGACAAAGGTTAAAATCAAAACAGACCCACACTTCTTAATTTTTTGGCCAGCTTTTAGATAACGGAAGCAAGATGTCTGTCTAGCTGCTGCGTTAGCACATTCTTTATCATTTCTTCTTCACGCTTATAATTTTTTCTTTCTCTCCTCCCACTTTCTCTCTGTTTCCTAAAGAGTGCTTCAGATGCCAAGTCTGCATCCCCAGGAAAAAAAAAATCTGAGAAGCCATTTAATATTCTGTACGTCTGCAAGTAATTCTTCAGAATACTGTAGGAGTTGTCCATGAATAATGGTACAGAATGTGTGGAGCTGACCAGAATGATAAGAAAGAGGTCAGAATGAATATTGCAGGGTTTAAGACCAGTGCAGGGCAGACTATCAATATGACCTTCACACTTTACGTATGTTGTACAGGCAAAATCAATTTCCTAGCATACTAGTTTTGAGGCTTATCATGTTCCAACAAATTAAAGAACAGGAATACTATATTTTAGCTTGTTAGGGTTAACTTCCCTTTCCCCCTTTGCTGGTGTGTTGTAAGATGGTAGAAAATGAAGGAAACTAAAACAAACATGTGAAAAATCAACCGTTTGCTATAAAAGGGACAAACAAGGGATGGAAAAGAAAGAAGCTCATTATAAAGAGATTAGAAAATTAATTGATTGGTGGCTCTGACCGTTCCCATCGGATGTCTAAGGACCCTGTGAAAAGAAAGTGTAGTCTCAAACATAACATTTCTTCCTATTATTTCTTTTTCTCAGATAGAGACTCCTCTGAAGCATCATTAAGTTCCAATTATTTTCAGTGAAATATTTCACAAGAAAAGGGCATGATAAAATCAGCAGTGGTAGTGTTATTCCCTAGAGAAGACTACCACGTCTGATATTAGAACTGTAAAAGAGAATGCTTCTGCACAGCATAAAATTTAGAAGCCTGCAGTAGGGAGGCTTCTGTTTCACAGAATTAAACTCTGGTAGCAAGAGGTTTACAGCCCCCTTGATTGGTATTGGGCAATTGATGGTATTGGGCAGTGATAGTAAGGTCTGAGAACTTAATCAGATAGGTTGATCTACATCAAAATAAGAGCTTTCCACTGAGGAATTTATTTTTAAACACAACATCTAAGACAGCATCTTAGATTAATAGCATCTTTTTGAAATACAGACTATTTGTTTAAAAAAATCTCTGTATCTTTCATTTTTGAGGATTTTGACTGTACCTATCGCCTCCAATAGTTTACATGTTGTGGGGTTGAAGGGGGGGGGGGAAGAGCTGTATTATGCACATGAAAGCGCATCAGCGAACTTGAGTTAAAATGGGTTTTAATGGAAAAGTGTGAGGAGGATGATTTGCTAATTTTTTTGAGGGAGAAGGGTCTCCTTCCCATTAAAACCTGGATTTATTTTTTTATTAAAAATCTAAGTAGCCACAACCCCATAACTTGATTTTCACCTGAAAACAAATACGTTTCAATTGAAATCTAAAGTATTTTTTGCAGAAAACCAAAATATATTGATTCTAAAATACCACTATGGTTGGTAGTACACCAGTTAACTTCTTGCTCCCATTCTCCTCTTCAGCTCCTTAACTAGGCTTCATCTTCCATGGTACATCAGGATGACATAACTGCCATTGTGCATCACTCTGTGAGAGAGGAAACCCAGATGTCTTAGGGTAGTCTCCCTATTTGAATTATAGCTTCCCTGAGACACCATGACAGTTTCAGAATCAAAAGAGTTTGATTTGCACCAACTTTTTTTTATTCTTATTTTTTTTCACTGAAAATTTTAACATTTTTATTTTCATTGAAATTTTCCACAAAATCTTTTCTAATCAGCTCTATAATATTACTTTATTCAACTTGAAACAAAATTCTTCCTAGATCAGCTTTGCAGTGGATTTGGGGACCAATCCTATACAATACTGAGCACTGTTGGTAAGGGAAGATCCTCAGCATTTCATAGGATTTCAGTGTTAAAGTACAACCATGTTTACCTACACCAGTTGCTTATCCTTAGTGTAAGCAATGGTATATTCATCTGATCTGTTGTATGCCACAGTTCTAGATTTTGCAGTTAGAGCAGCTGAACTGAGTCGGATAAGGTGACATAAGCTAATGACCTGAGGGATACTTATTCAATCTGTCTATCAGTCTGTCCCAAAAAGACATGTTGCTGGTTAGGATTTTTTTCATTAAAAAAACCAAGAGATTATCTTGACCCAAAAATAGTGTAAGCAAAAAATAAATCTCTACCAGAACATACTGTTGTATTTAAGGAATTAGGATTAAAAGAAGAGAGAATGTTCTGAACTGTATGGGCTATAAAAATCAGAATGATTATATTATGAAATTATATGTACAGGTTAAAATGCAATTAATGGGGGCCTAGATTTTTCAGAGGGCTGTGTGGCATCCAAAATTATAATTATACATTATAATTGTACATGTGCAGGCTCTGATATTTTCAAGCCATGTACAGATATGTGTATACAAGTCACCACAACTTCTTTACCATGCCAAAATGAATTAAAAGAAGCTACAAGTATGCCCAGGTCAAGGCACATGGGAAAAACTGAGAAACAAAATTTTTCACAAAAATGATTTGATGATGATTAAAATGATTTAATGATAATGTTATGATTATCAAGTTGCTTTAGTTCTTTCAGCTGACACAGTTTGTATCAGGAGGAGGATCCTTAAAAAGAACAGAGGTAATGAATGTCCTGTGAGAGCAAATTGGTACTTAGAAACGCGCTACTTTTTTCCATACGTCACAGGGTAGCCATTTGTTTATTTATAAATGAATACATTAAGTTTTCAGTTTGGAATTCTGTACAAGATTTGAGAATAAACCGTGTATCCAACACCAAGTTATAAAAATGGTATCATTTGAAACTTTTTTTTAGTGGTCAGTGTATCAAAACTATCATGAATAAATTTAGCTCTGGTATAATTGGCTACTACTGGGGTTTGGTGGACCTATTAGCACTTGGAATCTTTACGACATGATTAAATATCTTTTTAAATTACACTCTTTATTCCAGCATCCAGGAAAAAGTCTGTGGACTCCGCATACAGCAGTTCAGACTACACAGCGATCTCTTCTGACCTCTTAGAGTCTATGAAACTGACATTGATTTCAGTGTGTCTGTAACAACTCTAAGAGAACCAGCCTGCCCATTGACCTCAGTGAACTTTGGATCAAGCCCCTAGAGTATACACAATTTTTGTTTAAAAAAAAAAAAAAAAGACTGTTCTGATCAATTAATCCATCTGTCAAGATAATGCCATCTTGGATCCATATGTTCCTTCAAGCCTCATCACATCTCTTTTTCAAAGCCAGATAAAGCAAATGAGCCTTCCATTATGGGATAGATTGTAAAAGTACCCCACAATTAAATTCAGATTTGCAGAAGAACTCGGCTCTCATTTAGGTTTCTAATAATTGGCCACATTTCCAAAATTAAGTACTGAGGTCTTGTAAAAATTTGGTACCAGTCGTTGGTGCACTAAAGATTTGTGAAAATTTGTCAGTTTATTCTTTGAAAAAATTCTCTGTGATTTACTAATAATACTCTGCCTAAATCACTTTTGCACATCCTTTTAAAAAAGGAGAGTAAATGTGAGTTATCTTAGCATCTCTGGGCCAATTCAGCAGCAACCATAAGCAGGGGCTTCAGTGAGGGGCAAGAGAGCAGCCCTTTGCACAGAGCAGGGACTGCTGAAGCAGCAGCATGGGATTGGCCTGCCATTAGTAAAATGTGGAATGTGGATCATGGGCTGGGGGTGACAGCTGGGATTACTGTACCATTAGTAAAGCACAGGTAGGATCACAGTTTCGTGGATCAGATCTAACCTCTTCATGGCCTGATTTTGGCGTGCCAGACACAGGTGGTTGAACCCTGTTCTAGATGGAAAAAAATGATAGCAGGTGCAGGAACATCAGGTCATCCTATCTTAGTCGCTACAAAAATTATTCCATGTTTTCTCCCTGCAGTGAAGGCAGACCGTGTGCACTTTCCTGTCTATCATGCCAGTCTAACCCAGCTGTACTGGATTACTCCAGATATGGGCTTTTCTTTGTTTTCTGGGTGGTTTTGCCATATGATATATTAGCTTATAATGGTAGTAGATGTGGTGCTTTTCAAGTTAGAAGGGAGGTAGACTAAATTTTTTCTAGTCTTGGTAGGAGTTGGGCTGCTAAGGAATATAATTAATGAAAAGGACACTGTGTGAGCATTCTTTTCTTAAGTGCTTCCTACCACTCATCAGAGGTTGGAAACTTGCCTTTACACACCCCACCACCTTCCATGGAGATGGCTACTGCAGTATGTCATTACTCAAGCCCAGGCTGTAAAGTAGTCCTAATGAAAATGTTGTGAACGTCTAGAGTTTTCCGGTCCTGGTCGCAGCTGTGGCACTTGCTGTCCCTGCTGTGCTGCATAGCACACTGGCCATTTGTTGGTGAGTTCATATTTCACACTGCAGGGAGTTGAAATGATTGAACAGACAGGAGAAGAGTTTTATTTGCAGTAGCCTGCGTATCCCTAGACTCTGATTTGGCATAAAACATCTGCTTCATGATCTGTTTCAAGGCCAGTTCCCTTCCGCCAACAAAGGTTACGACTTCAGGCAAGCTGTGCCTTCACTGGCAGGGGGAAATTTGCCTGAAGACTTGATTTAGTCAGAATCAAAGCATCCTGCCACAGAAACCCTTTTTCAATTACCTCTGAAAAGGCAGCCAGACGGTAAATGCATCAACAAAATAAATGTAGTGAGTAAAGGAGGCCACTGGCTTTTGTTGTTCGGGCTTTTGTGAGCAGTAGACGAGTGTATATATATATATATATATATATATATATATATA
>NW_017729024.1:72037760-72048063 GCF_001723915.1 Gavialis gangeticus | reverse complement strand
TAGACGAGTGTATATATATATATATATATATATATATATATATATATATATATGCGTGCACATACAGATATCATATAGAGAGAGAGAGAGAGAGAATCATTTAGAAATATTCCTGTGCTAAGAGAGAATTGGTAGGTACTCTGCATGTATATGTTTACCAATGAGCGCAGTAAATGAGAAGAGTCAATAAGTACATTGGTTTCAGATACAGTTTATGCATATTTTCAATTTGTAAAGTTAATTGGTGTAATATTGAGTGTAGTTTCTATTAACATCTTAGTAAACAGGCACGGCTAGATGCAGTACTTGGAAATTAGTTGATGCACTATATCTTCTTTGTATGCATGGCGAGAACCTAATTATATTTATCTATAATTTTTTTTGAGAGTCTGGTATATATTTCTGTACAGGACTAGCATCTTGATCCATGATGACATACATACAAATTTAATCCCTGTTCCTTTTTGCAACAGCATAGTTAAATTCAACCTTTATTACCATGGGTAGCATATTATCACCCACATGTTTTGCTGCTGTTGGTACAAATTCTGTACAACATTTGGCTGTTTCTCTTCCTTTAAAAATCCTTTTTCTGCTTTAAAAAGTAGTAATTGAATATTTGCATATCTCTAAGGAGCCATGCGGGTTAAATTCTGCATTCATCTTCTGCGGTTCTTAGGCCACTTTGGTTTAAGAGTAAGAACTATTGCTTTTATGAAGTGCCTTTTTCTATAAAGTCAAACCCTCACAGCAGTGCACAGAAAGCCAGTGGTATAAAGGAGCTAAGTAGAGTCTTTAATAGAGAGAGCTAGGTTGTAAGTGTTTTTGTTCCTACCGAGCAGATAGATTTGGTTCCATCTGTTCCATATTCATAACAAAGGAGCTCACTTGCAGGAGGACTGACTTCCCTGGAGTAGCATGGTAATGATCTTTTCACCACAGAATGAAAGGAGCTGAACACGGTCACTTCAACTCTGCAGAAAGCAGAGAGTGCTGATAGCACTTCAGACCTGCTATTTTCCTACATCTCAGTTTTAAAACGTACATTTTTATGACATATCTAAAATAAAATATCCCTATATTCTTCCTATAGCAGTCCTGCCTCAAGTAAGTTCAGGATATTTTTATTCCTCAAACCAAAAAAAGGGAATCACAGGGTTGATCCTGGGGTTGACTATGTGGTCTCAATACCAAGGAGAGAGATGGAAAGTGATGTACTGCCACTTTAAATCCTGTTTTCTGAAATTTTTACGTGATCCTTGCTTTCTCAGAATGAACAGTATGTAAACTGGAAATCAGAGGTATGCAAACATGTAGTTCTTTGCCAGGTTTTATAACTAAAATGCTTCAAGACCAACTTTCACTGCACACCAGAAAAATATATTCACCTTGGTTCAAGAAAAAATGTTCTTTTGTCCCCAAAATATTTCACAAAAGGAGAAACAGAGAAAAATGCAGAAGTTCACAGAAGATAGTGTTACTTGGCCAGAGCACAGAGTATGCAGTAATCCCTCAAAAGTGAAAAATAAGTGCCCAAAGTTTGTTTAAAAAAAAAATAGTTAAATGAAGGCACAGCAATATAGGACAGGAGATGATTTCTTGGGTTCCTCTTGCAGACAAGCACAACATGCAACCCCATTTCCAAAAACATAAAATAAAAAACAAAATGTGAAAGATCGCAAATCATATAGTCAATGCACACTTAAAATTACCTACCATTGACTTCAGTTTAAACTAAACTGTTTGAAAATCAGTTTCCTCTTTTCTAATTGGCTACTTCATTAGGTCAGAGTTCTGTTGTGAGTTACAATGGTTGGTAAGAGTACAGGCTTCTCAAACAGTTTTCTCTGGATTATTAACATAAATGTGGATTGATATTGATACATTCTCTTGTGTGGGAAGCTCAGAACCATGGATCTGTTTGGAACCTGTCTAGCAAGGAAAAGAAAAGTCTGATATGCATCTAACTTTCAGTATCTTATAGTCACCAGAATCAAATTTCAGATGATGGGTAGTAAGGTCTTATCAAGGTTAAGTGCTTTGTTCGTATCTGCTACAGATAATATAGCAGTCTTAATGCGGGATGGGAAATCTACTAGAATCATGTAAAAGCTCTATTTACGAGTTCTACTACAAGCAGTTTTCACACCTAAGACAGAAACAGATTATCTAGGCATAGGGAAGTGATGTTAAATCAGAAAGCAGAGGATGAAAAAATATAATCAGAATCTACTAAGAAGGGAATTTTATGAGTTTAGCTCACTATCACAGCAAAAGTTACAGACACGCATGCAAATAATCTGGTAAAGAAATTTATCCAGATCCATGTGTATGGGCATTTGAATGCTCAGGGCATTTGAATGCCAAGGTGATATCAGCCTGCACTGCTGATATTGTGCAGACAGGAGGGAGGCCTGTGCATACATGGCAGCATGCTCTGCTGGCTCCCTTAGTCTTCCTGGTGACAGATGGCAGCAGTGTATAGAACAGCCTTGATTGGATGACCCAAACTGCCCATAGTCAGTCTGTGTTTCCCTGCAGCACAATGTGGAGATTGTAACAGGAGTATTCTGCTCCCTGTGGAGCAACAGTCTGATAAGCAATATACTGGTAAGCAATATCTCTCTGGTGGGGTAGGGTGGGGGAGGGGGAGGAATAGTGCTAGAGGATGTTCTCTCCTGAGAAAAGCCACAGCATGTTACAGACATTTGTTTTCCCAGAAGAAACACCCCCAGAAGTGATTTAACCTGGGCTATTCTCAGGTTGTTTAATCCTGGAGTAGCCACTTCTACTGGAGAAGAAAAAGTAGAGCACATGTACACTCATGGTTTCTCCTGGGAGAACAAGTTCTCCCCCATAGGAAACTGAATGTCTGCACAAAGTCAAAGCAACAGGCAGGGGCTCTTCTGGGGGTATATTGTGGAGAAATACTGCTTTTTGAGCCATTCTTACAGTATTGCAACTTCTCTATTGGGTCTAATAAACAGACAAAAGTCAGAAAAGCCTGTAGGTGTCATCAATGTAAGGATGGTTTTTAATTGTTTTTAAGAAATGATTTGCAAATCACTAGTGCTTTTGAGTCCTGGTTATAACAGCATCTACAGAATACACATATGCATCTTATTTTTAGTTCAGGAAAGACTTAGCCTACTGGGCGGGGGGGAAGTATTCAAAATTTTACTTTATCCTTTTATTTTTTATTATTGTGTTAACAAAAAGGTGCCTCAGTCATGGAGCAGGACTCCATTGTGATAGGCACTGTATAAACAGAATTCTTTGTCTTTACAGTCTTCTGTTTCTTCTT
This sequence comes from Gavialis gangeticus, assembly GCF_001723915.1. Taxonomy (NCBI): domain Eukaryota; kingdom Metazoa; phylum Chordata; order Crocodylia; family Gavialidae; genus Gavialis; species Gavialis gangeticus. Next base: position 72,044,759 of record NW_017729024.1, on the reverse strand, counting down.
GTCAGGCAAAGATTGAGATTGAAAGAATCTATTGCATGATTTTTAATAGGTGTACGGTCATCTTTTCTATTCTAAACTGATTTTGATCCTGTAGATTCTTGGATTTACCAGCATAAAAACTGTTTATGTACCAAAAAAGAAAAAAAGCGTTAGTTATATAAACAATGCTGAACTACTGTTGGACATACCAGTGCACTAGGTACCAATATCTTTTGAACAGGGATATTCTCTGAGTGCTTTTGCACACTTGTATGGTGTTAAAACTCACCCCATTCTCTGGATCTGCCCTGGTTTTTAACTTGAGTAACAAAACAAACTTCAGTGTAAGATTTCTCCTGAGTTTGCCTGACTCCTAGGGCTACTCCCTGAAGAGCCTCTTTGTCCCTGTATCTACTTCTTTCTCCCCTAGAGATGCACTTAAATGCTAGGTTTTATAGCTAATAGCACTCACCTGGTTGAATGAGTCAGCAGAAAGAACTCTGCATTGCTATGCAGAATCATGGAACTTGTCACACACTGTGGCACACTCAAATTATTTATAATGAATTTCCTATTTTTGTAACCTGGCAAAATTTACAAGTATGGCATAGCATACTAGAAAGTGTTTTAAAATATTTTGAACAGTTATGAGCCCAGAACAGAATGGAATGCTTTTCCTAGCTTTAATTATAGATTGGTAAAGCGAGACATGGGTAATATGATGTCCATTAATGTATATGAGGTTCAGTAATGTGATATAGTACCCACAAATTCATGTTGGTGAACATATTGCTATAAAGATCAAAAAGAGAAGGTCATTACTAACAAGACTATAATGTCTCTTCAAAGGATTTACTTATTTCTAGTTCTTAGAAATGGAAATTAGCTAAATGGATAGCTTGCTTGAAGAAAAACAAGTTATTTCTAGTGACACCAAGAGAAAATCAAAGTACAAAAGTACTTATGAAAAGTACAGAAGGATATATTCTCTCTAAGTGCCCTATTTGATAATATTAACTTGCTTTATTAGCAATTTACTGTAATACAGTCTTAATGTTATACACTAACTTTGTTTCTTCTAATACTATTGGAAACAGTAATGAGCTCTTTGGCTTTCATTTCATCCTAGTTAACAGTAATATTGGTATGATGCAAGTGGCATCAGTTATTTGTACTGTGTTGTATAGAAATGCCTATCCTTGTTTCATGATGCAGTGTAATTTGTGTGTTTTTGTGATTAAGACTTTGTAAAGCACAGAGGAATTGAACTCATGGGCCAGGGACAGACGTTCAAAAAGCCTGAGCCTGAATTGATTCAATCTTTGCAGGTTAGTCTAACCTGGCTAGGTGGAACTGGTTTGTAACTGGACAGGTATTCTCTCTGAACTGAGTAAATTCAGGCACATGCCTGCAGTGGCTCAGGCTAGAAGCCAGGGGGTACTAGAGCAGCCCTCCCTTCCCTTCCATGGGACTAAGCTTGGGGGGGGCGGAGTGTGGCCAGGCCCCAGCAGGACACTCTTATTATTCCTGCCTCTCCTGACCAGCTCAGCAGGGGATGTTTATCACCCCTAACTCCCAGTTTATCAACCCATTGAGAAAACAAAGCCTTTCTCCATTAAGTAATAGAGCTCTTCTTAAACAGCTCTTCTTTAACAGCTTTTCCAAGAAAGGACATTAAGCTACCTGTTGATTAGCTCCAAAAGCCCATCTACCGTTTGTTGTCCCCACACAGCATGGACTGTAGCCAGCATGTGGTCTGCTATCTAATGCTGAGGTGTCTGCGTAAGGTAGAGGGGAGGGGGGAATAACCCCTGCTTAACGGGGAGAAGACAGGCAGATGCTGCTGTGCCTGCAAGTCTCTGCCAGAGTTGCAGCCAGGAAACAGAGGGGAGAGGCCAGCCTTGCTGTGCAGCAGAGAGCCCTGCCCACCCCAGAGAGCATGCCAGGATGTTGAGGGTCTCTGGTTTAACTTAAACCAGCACAGGGTCTGGGACAGATATTGCATAAACTGGTTTGACCCAAATCTGTTAAGTCTGATACTACATTCAGCCAGGTTTATCTCAAACATTTTTCAGCCATTTTCAAATTGGTTTATGGGTAGTGAATGTCTATTCTGTTACAGGTTTAAACCAGGTTTTGATCACTTAAACTGGTTTATATATAATATCCTTCCCTAGCCTTGCAGCTAAGCTTGGTTTAGGGAGATCAGTTCAAATGAGGTTATTTTTCTAGGATTTATCAGATAAAAGATATTTATCAGATAAAAGATACCTGAAGATAACAAGCTAAGTAACAGTGCACTGGGATGATTCTGTGTCTCCTTCCCTATTGAAGCTGGTATTTTAGGAGGTTGGGAGGGTTACAACATAACTATTCCTAATATTTTATAAAGAATCTGGTCCTGTGTGGTATGGGATATCTTGAAATTAGCTTTTAGCTGATTTTTCAGGATGTCCTCAGCACTTCAAAGGATTGGAATTCTTGTTACTTTTAAGTTGTGCTTTAAAAAAATCTGGATTCCCATATACCAGCTGGGTAGTACTACAACAATAGAGAAACTTAGTATTCAGTTGCTTTCTAGAGCAGGTCTTCCTGAGGGAAATATAGGACTTGACCACACTAAATCCCACAATAAAGGAAATATCAGACAAATAGTCTAATTAGGGTAGGAAATCCACAATTTATATCCCTTACCATAGATCGCTTGATTTCGTTTGAAATGACTTTTGATATGAAACCTAATTTCAATCCATGCAGCTTTCACCCAATCGTGTAAGCTGTAGTGGATTAGAGACTGCAAGATAAAATATATCCTCCCTGGCCAAGCAGTGGATATGGGACAGTTGATTCAGCATGAAGTGCTAGTGCACAAAGAGTAACTGCCTGTTACCTTCTTTAAAGAACTCTTTCTAAAATAAAATTTTCACTTATGTCAGGGAAGTCATTTCCATTTATTAGACTATTCTTTGTGGAAGTGGGACGTAGCACTTTACAGTATAGGGCATGATAGTACATTATATTACACCAATGCAAAGTAAGTACAGATTAGATATAAAATGCTATTCAATCCAAATACACAATTGCCATTTTGTACAGGTTCTTTACTGCATCTTTTTCTTCATTATTTTGCTCCCTGGATAGTCATTAATGTATGCACAAAGTAAATACAAGATCCACCCCCTTACCTCAATATGTGAGTAGGGAATTGTCATTTAAGTTTCAGTTTATGTTCAGGTATGAATGCATAAGTTGCAAAGCAGTGGACACTTTTATCCACTGTGTTTAGACTTGATGACATTTGGATTTTAATAATTTATCTTGGAAACAGTATTTGGCACCCATTATACCTTCCCCTATAGCACAAGCTATAATGGAAGGGGTCTTTTATAATTTTTTGTAATGCTTACTTGTCCTTAGGAAACGCAAACGGATGGTGACATGGTTTTCTGGTTCTCCCATGCAGCAGTACCTTCCCCAGCCAGAATTTGCTTGTCTTGTACTTTTTGAAACATCAGAGTCCTTGGCTTGTATTATATCTTTTGTATATGACCTGACCCTGCAACTAATTAAATGTAGAGATACAGTAGACAAGGTGAGATCAAATGTACAAGTTGGTTTAGTTACTGCCTACAGCTGTGTAACAAAACAATTCACTCAGGATGTATGCTTGATAAAGCAAGTAGCAATAATGAGCCCATAATGAACATAGGGGACTTCAAGCCTCCATGAGAAGAATAATCTAATTTATATCATGACAGCACAACTTGACAGTTCACTTTTTTTTGTATTGGAAATGGAGTCAGCAGACGTGCAAAAATATTTTCCATTTGCCAGATCACTGGCAGGTAGGGTTTCCCCAGGAATAGGACATGCCTATTTTTCATCTTAGGTTTTCCTTTTGAAGATAAATCTATAAATCCTTTCAAAAGACCTTTTATTTTAGTTTATAATTTTATAAAGCTCCTTCTTTTTGTGACATATCCCTTACTCCACACACATGCATAAAATAGTGTTTTATTGATTCATTATATTTCAGCAGACTTTTTCAGTAGTACCGTTTATGCAAATTGGCAACTTTTTTCAGCTTGTATTGTGAGAGGAATATTAATGCCTAATTCTGCATTTACCTGGCTAATTTACATATATTTGCATTGTATGGTAAATCATATGAAAACCTACAGGGGAAAGGCTCAGCTCTTACAACTAATAGGCTATCTTTTCTTTTGACTCGCACAAATTGAGAAATATTGCCTGTGGCAAACATAATGGAAAACTGCATTTTTAATGCTCCCACATTCATTTCCTTACAGAGAAAGAAGCAGGTGACTGTTCTTAAAAATAAAACTTGCCAAAGCTCTAGGACTGACACAAAATATTGGAAACTAAAACACTTCTAGCTGTTGGAATTAAGATTTGAGGGTTATATAAGGTTATGTGGATATTGGATTTGACTAACAGGAGTGGTACTGTGTCTGAAAGGCCTAATAGCAAATCATAGCTATAAATACTTTTTCCTGAAAAGATTGTCTGTGACTTATAGTACTAAGAGAACAGAAAGATTGTTTAAACTTGACTTTCCGATTGATCGTATTGTACATTATAGTTGCTACAGTGTTCTTTTCATGGAACTTTTAAAGGTTGCAAGTATGGTCCTTTTTAGAGTCGGTAAGTTTTGGTTCTGTACATCAGCCTTACAGGCAGCCTATTTAGGATGACAAGGAAGTGTTTCAAAATTCAGATTTTACTCTTCTAGTAAGGAGAAACCTCTTTATTAAGCTGATCCTTGTGTTATGTGCTTGTGGGTTAGAAGCACTTGTTCAGTCTCTGGGGTTTATAGCACACCCAGTTTTCCTGTGACATTCATAATGAGTTAGGTTGAAAAATTTTAAGTTGAATTGCACAGAAGTTCACATTGCAACACAGTAGTGCTGGTCAAACTGCAAAACAAAAATATTTAGTAGAGAGATAAAATAAACAGTTTTTTAAAATACAGTGAAAATAGATAGGCATGTCTCTCATGTTTCATAAACAGCAGTCTAATTATTTCTCTGCAAGCGTTATTTTAAGTGGATGTATAACAGCACCGTGCTGCTCCACCTCCCTGCCGGACTCTCGCCCAGGACTTTTGACCAACTGCCTGGGACTGACCTACTGAATCCAAGAGTGTCCTGGTCAAACCCCCAGGACATATGGTCACCCTATATCTAAGTGACTTTGAAATATGAAATTCAATTTGTGTACTATAATTTCAGTATCCTTTTGCTCTGCCTAGCTAATAGGGCCCGTAGTGGATTGTGGCTTGAATAGCTAATATATTTGTAATGCTAAATGCAGATTTGAACTGCATTCATGATTTTTTTTACATCAGTCCCTGACTTGCATTTACTAAAAGTTGCAGTGTTATAATTAGAAAATCAGTTATAAATTAAAAGGAAGTACTGTTGATTCCATGTCCCAGGAGATTTCTTTGGATGTTAGAACTATAGGGAGTTTAAAAACATATATTCTGCTAAATAGCGTTTTGCTTCAGAGGTATAACGAGGCAGCTGGGCACCTGGGGCAACAGTGACACAAAGGCAGCAGTGACTTCTGGCTGTAGCTATGCTGCTGGCATAATTGTGCGGCTGTAGCAGCAGCTGCTATTTTTTTCGAATCCCCCTCCCCTAAATCAGCAGTGTGGGCTTCTGGCCTGGCCTTAGTTATGCTACTTGCTCTTCTATCAGAAAGGACTTACTTAGCTTGCTACATATTTAGAAGATTTTAGAGCCACCATTATGATAGTGAAGGTATGTTTATAAAATTTTTGTATCTTTTCATCAGCTGCTGTAAGGTGGGACTAGTTCATCCACAAATCTGTTGGAAAAGCTGGTTTCCTACCTGTACCCACTTGCTGTCTTTCTGTTACTTTTTACTGAAGTTATAAAGTAACTTTGATATTACCTTGTCTTACAAGGATTTAAGCTGTAATGTTAGTATTGGGGAAAAAGGATCTGGGGTTTATAGTAGACCACAACCTGAATATGAACTAGCAGTCTTCTCACTTTTTTTTTAAGTCACTAAGTCAAGAAGAGTGATTCTTCCACTCTTTTTAGCACTTTCTCCCCTGGAGTACTATGTCCAGTTTTGGGTGCCACCCTTCAAGAAAGAGGTGGGCAAATTAGAAAGAATCTAATGGAACACAACAAAAGTCTAGGAAACGTAATTTATGAGGAAAGGTGGGAAGAAGTGGGATCATTTAGTCTGGGGAAGAGAATACTGAGGTGAGATTTAGTAATAGTCTTCAAATGCCTAAAGTAAGCTATAAAAAGGATAGTGATAGACTATTATCTGCAGCTGAAAGAGACGGGACAAGGCACAGCAATAGTATTTAATTGTCTTAAATTGCAGCAAAAGAAATTTAGGTTGCATACTTGGAAAAACTTTCTTGCTTTGAAGGCAGTTGAGCACTGGAACAGACTGGCTAGAGAGGTTGTGGAATATTCATCCTTGGCATTTTTTGAAGGGCAGGCTAGGCAAAAACTTGTCTGGAGTGGCTTAGGCAGGGATAATCTTGCTTTGAGTGCGGGTTGCACCAGATGATCTCCTCAGGTCTCTTTCAGCCCTAATTACCTTTTGCATAATATGATCTGATTGAGTGTCAAGCTGTAAGACTGAATGTTACTGGGTGTTTTTTTTCTATTTAATTACCTGTAGCTATCACTGGAATGTTTAAAGTACATTACAGTTTGACACACAATATTGAGAGCATATTTCTCTCCTTTTTTTAAACTTTTCCTTATGGGCCATAAAAAATTGCATTGAAAATGGTTGAAGCGATGAGAAATTACCTTATTTTTTTCATCTGCTTCACATTTTCAGGCTTTTCCCTATAATCACAAGACCTAAAAATTTACTCTTAATGAAAAACTCCAATCTTGTGTAGTCGCCTGAGAGGAAAAACACCAAATATCATGAGAGTTGCAATAAAATCGCATGAGTTGGCATCACTCCACAATCTCTCCTCTCTGATTTTTTTTTTTT
>NW_017729024.1:72035709-72037653 GCF_001723915.1 Gavialis gangeticus | reverse complement strand
CCTCTTTTTTTTTTTTTTTTTTTTTTTTAATGAGTATTTTCTTTGTTGACATTTACAGAACATCTAGGCTCTTACCATTCTCTCCCCCTTCATAGAAAAGGAACAACTTCTGTTTCTGTTTCTTTCCAAGATGGTTTTTGAACAGACCGTTTCCTGCGCATTAAGGTTTCCTTTATTGCTCTCTTTAAATCCAGGAATTTTGTCTTTTGGAATTCATTGCTTTAGAAAAAGTAACCATCATAAACTAGTTTCACTCAAACTGGTCTCTGATTTTCCCTAGTAAAAGAGCATACAAAAGACATAAAAACCAGCCTCATTCTGTTTGGCCAGAAAAGAAACATTTTTAGTAACACAGTGAATTTCACTAGAATCGAGCAAACCATAAATTCTTACTTGGAATCTTATTTCGGAAGATCTTTGACAGGCCACAGCCAAATGATTTCCTTTTATTAGTTTTTCTCCTTTTACAAAGGTCAGAAGTTTTGTTCAATCAGTGGTTATTCATGAATATGCATTCACATCTTTTTACTGTTTGTCAGTGTTGGCTGCCCTATCTTTTTTTCCACTTTCTCCAAAAAACTAAGAGGTCTGAGAAAAGATACAAAGACTAGGCATTGTTCTTTCTGTAAGTTCCAACACATTCAGGTTGATGCAAGGAGAGTCTTTGATTCTTCTTGATCACTTCTGTCTGCAGCTTAGGGGTAGTGTAAACTCTTGGCTTACTGAGCCTTCCAAGATTCTGTCTTCATTGGGATCCTCAGTGAAACGTTATTCCTCCTCTCAGAAAGAGCTTCCTTAGGTTTTAATGTCAGCACTATGCATCATGCACCTTATCCTCCTCTGTTGCGGTCTTCAACAGTCTTTCTCTTAAATGTTTCTTTGTAGTTATGGTACACGCTGCCTACTTAAAAAACACCCTGAGGACTTAGGGTTTCACAATGTGAAGCTACAAGCACGCATGAAAGCTACTTTCAAAGAGCAGAATGCAAATCTAGGCCACAACTCAACCAGCTAAATTGATTTTTAAGGCATTGTACCAGTGATTTTTCAGCCAGGGTGCCAGGACACCCTGAGGTGCCACAAGGTTCTTTGAAGGGTGCTGTGGGATGTATGGAGATAAGTGGGGGCCCATATTCTTCCCTGCCTAATCATTCCCCTGCTCCTACTTCCTGGCCCCTTTGCAAGGAGGTAAGCCCTGTAATAAGTTAGTTTTTTAAGTGAGGTGCCACTCAATTAAAAAAACAAATTATGGAAGGATGCTGAGTCTATAAAAAGGTTGAGAACTTTTACATCATATTAACAGCTGCATGATAAAACAGATTTGAGTTTAAAATCAGTATTAGCTAACATGCATTAGCTAAAGTCTATCTCAATCCTGAGCAGTATTCCCATTCAAAACAAAGTCAGATAGATAGATAAATAGAGTTCACTGTTCGGAGAGGAAAGAACCAGAGGCAACTCATCAACACCACAAAATCTCCCAAACCACGCATGTTATTATCTCAACCCTGACTTTTAATCTTTCATCAAAACACAAGATGATCACAACAGTTTGGGTAGGATGAATGGTAAAACCATTTCAAAGCGAGGAGGAAGACACAGGGCTTGAAGGATAGACTGGTATTGATAACCCTGCTGCAGTATGTATAAAGGGGGAAAATGCTAGGAGGCACCCTGAACATGCCCTGTGGATTTATACATCAGGACCTACAGTGAACACCAACAGATCAGTGTTGTTTTAAGATGAAAAGAGGGAAGGGAAGAAATAAAAATTGATTGCAGTAACCCAGCTCAGCAGGCAGTTCTTAATTTCTCAGAAAGGCCAGAGAGGTTACTATGTTTCCCTTCATCACCTTGTTCTTAGTGGTTCAGGCAGATATGAAAGCAAAACAGCGACTTGCTTGATTTTTTTTTTTTTTTTTTTTTTTTTTTTTTTTTTTTTTT
>NW_017729024.1:72010819-72035643 GCF_001723915.1 Gavialis gangeticus | reverse complement strand
TTTTTTTTTTTTTTTTTTTTTTTTTTTTTCTTTTCTTTTCTTTTTGAAGGAGTAAAACTCTGTGGGGAGTGAGGAGTTTTCTTCATTTGTTTTACTGTAAGCATAAAAATAAATAATTTCCTGTGGGGGACAGAGGCTCTTCTCTCCTGCCTGCATCAAAGCATATATCTGTTTCTAGGATGTGGAATTTAACGTTATATTGTAACCATTTCATTTTTATTATGGTGACAGCAATCAGTTCATGACATGAAAAGCTTTTTCCCAAGCCCAAGTTAGCACTGCTGGGACATTTCCTTTTAGGAAAAGGAGGGTTAAATACAGTTATGGTCTCTGAAAAAACCCAGCCTGCCAACTAGTGATTCCTTTCGCTCTTAGATTTTACAGTTTTGGGAATGGTCAATTTTGTGTTCATGTGCAAAGTGTCACTTCCTTATTTTTCCCAAATAAGAGTAGTGAATCCATAACAAGGAATAGTGTTCTAATACATATTAATAAGTAATAAATAGTCTTCATTTATGAAAATGATCATAAGTTACTAACCTGTAAATGTCAGTATTAAATCCTACCCTTGAACGTGTGTGCCTTGCATATCATTTCTAAAATCATTTTTGTACAGGAGGTATGTGAGGAATCGCAAGTGCATTATGGTCGCTGATTAAGCTAGTAGTAGAAGTGTTTGTAGAACCCTATCATTGCATATATTAGTAATGGAGTGTTAGGTATAACATTCTTGTCTTTAAGTAATCCACAACTACCTGTTTAGTGCTTAGTTGTATGTATTCAATTGGGGCCATAGAAAGGACACAGTTTCCTGGATATAACCACAGAGTGCAAATATTGTGCCCTAAATAACACACCAGTTACTGTAAATGTCAGTAGAGGGAGTTTTTCCGACTTTGATTTAGTGAGAGCCTACAGCAAAGCCAGCTGTTAGCACTTCTTAACTGCTTGTCATTGTGAATGGGTGGGGGAAGAGGGGAGAGGGAAGCATCATTTCTGCACACTTTTTGTCTCTTGATTAAAGAGGAAAACAGTCTCTCATGTATTTCCCAACAGGTGCAGAATCAGAGCACCAGCTCTACTTGTCTCATATTTTCTTTCTTCTGTTTTGTGCATTGAATTTGCTAGTTCTTATTATGGCAGGACTAGTGCTAGCTTAGAAAGCAGGGAAGCCAGAAATGAAGAGAGAGTTTGTTACTTTTGAGAGCTTCAAGTATACTCTTGCCTCACAGAGCAAAAGAGAGAAGGAGCATGTGAGTTCATGTCTGTGCATGTAAATCATTTTAGTTATCTGTCGCAGAGGACACAGTTAATAAAAACAGATGAGACAGAGTAAGAGACAGAAAACAAACTGACTCTTTCACCAAATTTATTTGTAAATCCAGACAGCTCCCAATAGTTGTTGTTTTTTTTTTCCTGGAACACAGAGACATGACACACAAACCAGTTTAAGTGATTAGAAACTGATTTAAACCTGTAACAGAACAGACATTCAGTGTGCATAAACCAGTTTGAAAATGGCTGAAACCGGATATCAGACTTAACTGGTTTGGCTCAAACCACTTTATGCAATGTCTGTCCCAGACCCCTTCCTAGTTTAACATAAACTAGAGACCTCCAGCATCCCAGCATGCTTGCAGGGCTCTAGCCTGCTCCGGACCCTGGTGCTGCTGCATGCAGCCTGCCGTAGCTCTGCCGGCCCCACAACACAGCACCCCCGCTGGGAAGGGGCTTGCACTCCCCCACATTGACAGGGGCTGCTGCCCCCAACAAGGGCCCTGCCCTCTCCTGCTTGAGTGGCAGGGTGGGGGCACAGCCAAGCAGGGCCCCTGGGGGGCAGTGGGGGGGGCAGGGAGCGTGGCAGTGAGGAAGAGTAGTCCTGGCTTGGTAGAAAGGAGACTAACTCTCTTCCCTGCCACCCTCTGCCTCAGAGGCCATGGTGCCTGGTGCTGCAGCAACAAGGGACAACCCGGTAGACCTGGCTCTGGTCCCTGCTTGTGGGATAGAGAGGGGTAATTAAACCCCTCCCTGGCCAGTTCAGTCTGAACTGGCCATGTTCCTCCAGCACAGCTTCCCTGCAGCTGAGGGCCCTCTCTAGCAACCCCCAGCTCCTGGCCTGAGCAGCTGCAGACATGTGCCTACATTGCCTCAGTCTAGAGCAAATGTTTGGCTTGTTACAAACCGGTTCAGCCTAGGCAGGTTAGACTAACCTGCAAAGGTTGAATCAGTTCAGGCTCTGGCTTTTTGAATGTTGTCCCTAGCCAGGATCACTTGCTCTAAACCAGTACCCAGCTCTTTAAATGACTGTGGAGTCTGTGTAGTGAAATAATACCTACAAGCTACATTTTGACCTCTGACCTCTGATTTTTGTGGCTACAAAAAGTGCACATAAGGTTGTATGCACACAGAATGTCCTGTGGAAGTGGAGATTCATGTGCTCAACTTTTGTGTTCAATACAGGTGTACATGTCATTTCGAAATTGCAACTTTTCAGGCCAGTGCCCATGTTGTTTTAAGATCAGCAGAAAATTTAACCTCAGGGAATCTATTTTCTCTGCTGATAGTGGGGTAATTGTCAGTAGTCACATCCACTTTGAGAAAAAAATAGTCTCTTGGATTTGTCCAGAGAAAGCAACTGGATCTAACCATTGTCCTCTGCAAATGATTTTTTGCACACTATGAAGTCTGTTATTTAGCCTTATTAATTTAGTTGTGGATATTAACTTTCTAATGATGCACTCAATGATAAAGTAATGGGGGCTGTTTTAGCTAAGTTATGGTGAACAGGGAGTGAGGTTATGAGTAAAATATCTAATTGAAGTACCTGTGCACCACCGGCACACAAGTTTAGGAACTTAACGGTGTGGTACCTTAGTAAAACTAACTATATTTTTTTAAAATACCAGAATGAATTTGTATAACTCACAGTATTATTCTGATTTCCATTTTTTTTATGGTACTTGATCTGAAATCTAGCACTTCAAGATTTTTCTTGTCCTCTAGTAAACTTAAAAGAATCCTTTTACTTGGAGCTACATTTTTCATGATAATCTCCCAGAATACAAAATGGTGTTAAGTTGAGCCCCTTCAGAAAAATATTGGGAAGATGGAGAAAGAAACTTTGAAAATATCCTGTGTCATTTCTCCCATCATCTGCCCCGTAAGGTTTTTGTAATGTTTTTGCTTAATCGGGGCATCTTGAATTTGGTTTGGAATATGTTTTTTCCTTTTAGAAGGGAAGGCATGAAAAGGAAGGCCTTTAACATATAAAATTATTTTTCTTTCATTCTCTCCTTTTTCTGTTAGCTTCTGCAATCCCAGATAATGGAAGGAGGTCCTGCCTAAAGCTTAAAGTCTTTGTGCGACCAGCAAGTAAGTTCTTTATATCAAGCTTTTGAGGGTGGCTTTTATACGCATGCTTTACTGTGTGATCTGGTAAACAGCAATAAAACTTTTTTTTTTTACTGTTAAATCTTGTGTATCTGTTCTGTACAGCAACATTTGTGTTTTGATTTTCATCATATTTTCTTATCATTCTCCATAAAGCTTTTTTGTTTAATTACATAGCAGTTGCTAACTTGTTGTTTCTTAAATTGTTGTACAAATGGAAGACTATCCTGGCATTTGGACAAGTGCCATAGACTTTAAAATATAAATATATATAAAAAAATAAATAGAGAAGAAAAACATAGAGAGAGAAAAAAAAGGAAAGTGGGGAGTTTAAGGGTGTCTCACTAACATATTTGGCTGTTATCTCTATTTTTGTTATAGACAGCTGTATGAAAACTATAGGTGTTCATGATCGTGTTTTCGATGTTAACGACAAAGTAGAAAATTCATTAGAACCAGCAGGTTAGTATGCTTAGAGAATCTCTTTTAACAAATGCGTCTTTCCCTTTGGTGCTTCAGTACTTCTTTGCCTCTGTTTCTCTCTGCATGCTTTGCATGGTATAATTGCTCTGCTTTGTCTCATTTCTACCAGTGCTAATATTGCTTATGGTATACCTCATTCTTCCAGTATCCTTGTCTAATGCATGGGAGATAAAATGGCTGCTCTTTTATGACATTTGGTTTAGTTCAATGTAGAACCCCTTTTTAAAACTTCCAGTGGTGTGTCCAGAAGTTCTTGCATCTTCCCTTACACAACCCCAACACGTTGGAGGAGAGTAAACGTGCTTTTTTGTTTCATGCGATTTGTATGGATATTGAAAAATAGTAGGGTCGTTGCTTATTTAATAGTAATGCATGGCTCAGGCACACAACTGGTAAAAGTATCTTCCTTAAAAAAAAAAAAAAATTCATTTGTATACCTGGTTAGGCAAAGCACAATTGTGATACATTTTCTCATCAAATTTTTACAGAGACTTATGTCCCCTTCTGGTCCATGTCACCTTCTGGTCCATTTAAAAGAGCAAACATTTCCTAAAATATCAAGTCTTCTCTTTGAATCAGTGTTATCCTTAAGAATAGGAGTCATGCTTATTCTACCAAATTTTTCCTGCCTCCCCCTTCCTTCCCCAAGAACACTGCCAACAGTTACAAGTTAACAGTAACCATGTGTGTGTTGGGACGGGGGGAAGGGAGAGGAAGCTGCATTTGTATACATGTGTTTGACTCAGATCAGCACAGATTTAAGACATGCTTAATTTTAAGCACAAGTTATCCCATTGACTTCAATAAGGGTGCTCATGAGATTTAAAATTAAACATTTCTAAATCTGTGATTAATCAGGGCATATGTTTGTATCTATATCTTTCTATATCTAGATATAGATTGGTCTATCTATTTGTCTGTCTGTATAGATATGGATACAGATGCCATCCTGATAAGAAAAAATCCAGGTTCCGCTGTGTAATTTATATGCAGAAATTCTGTGTACATGTATGTATACAGTAACAATCATAGCAGACTCATGTCACAGCCCTGTCAGTTTCTAATGAATCTGCGAATTCTGCTAAATACCTGTCATCAATAGCCTCAGACAGGACACAAGAAGAAGAATAGGTATATGTGTTCTACACCAGGTTCAACCTATAGATATAGATGTGCACACCCATTTCTTATCAGGATAGTTCATAACCCACTTCATTCCTAGGAGGTTGCTGAATTAAGGAGGAACTCTTCAGCTGTTTGCTGTGCTTTACTTCAGAGGTGCTCATCTGGAGCACACCAGCTATCCAGCACATCTAATTGGAGAACCGGTGCCCCCTGAAATAAAAGCCACAGCAGGTAGCTAGAACACCTCAGCAGTCCCACACAGCTGTTTGCTATGTCTGTACATACACCCAGGTTTTTGCAATCCCTCATCTTTTCAGGGGGCTAAAGAAATTAAACCTATGAAGAATAAGGGTTCTGATGTGCGTGTATACATATATTTATAAATATGCATAAGTATTTGCACAGTGTTGATACTTCATAAACCGCTAGTTGAAATGAAATTTAACAAAAAATCTGTCTCTCTCTGTTGTACACGTGTGCATGCGTGTGCACACATGCACAATGTTTAATGTATACCAAAGGGAGGCTCTCTTATATGAATGTCAGTTTCTTAAGTTACTTAAAAGGGTTTTTCCTTTGGTATGAAGCAATGCATTAATTTTTTTAGCTCTTTTTTTATCCTGAGATATGTTTGCTGATACTTTTAACTATAATATATTATTAATCAGCAAAATAAATTTGACAGCTTTATCAGTCTGAAATGTGTATCTCTGGACAAATACTATTTTCATTATTTTCACTCAAGGGGATATTTGGGAATTTCTAAAATATTTTGATGTTCCCTAATAATAATTTAAATGCATGCTAAGTCCAAGTGAAGTATCTGTAATTGCAATAAATGTGTACTTCTATTATTACACCATTCTTCTTCCAGAGAATACAATTAGGGTAATAATTCCCTACTACTTATAACTTGACTCTAAACATTCTTTGTTTTCTTTCATGATATGAGATATGGCGAGCACTAATTAACGTTTCCCGTGTTAATCTTTTATAACAAAATACTTTTACTTTGAATCAAACCAATAACATAAATACTTTCAGTTAAAGATGCAGCTTGTTTTTAAAAGGGGCTACCCAGCTACTACTACCCTCCCACACTATAAGAGAAGTATGTCATTAGAAAGCAGCAGGCAAAATGAGGAAACAAAACCAACTGATACACATCCTGCAGACTGAGATGAAGTCGAATGGGGCTGGAATGATGATGTGTAGGCTTAATAAAAAGTTTGTGTTTGAGACTATATCAGCTACCAAAAAGTTCTCATCCCTGAGAGCATTGTGTATTTATAAGATTATTTGAGTAAACATAAGTAGACAATTAACCATTCCCAGATAGAACAGTTTGCTAACAAGCTTCATTTTTATTAGGATGCAAGGCATTGGATAGCATCACAGAATAATGTTGCATGCAACTTTTGCTGTGTACTAATCTACCTATTGGAATGTATTTGTCTCTCTTGTATCTTCTCATCCTGTCTGCCATTATTTTCTCTCAAAAGAGATGCAAGGATTGGGACAGGTCAGAGACACATTATCTCATCACCCACTATTATGTTCAATAATTACTCTTAAAAATGGAGTTCTGTGTGGTGATCTTCCCAGTTCCAACCATTCCTTGTTCTTAGTCAGGAAAGGACAGGAAACTGATCAGTACACATTACTACTTAAATTCTTGTAAACTTCAGAAGCCATATAAACTATCAAATTTTTTTTTAAAAAAAGGAAGCTTACAGTAAATTGTTCACTCTTATGAATTTTCATCTCTGCAAACTGAGGACAAGATTAGCCCTGAGGATGTAACTTAATAATGAAATCCAGAAAATTCAAAATTCAGACTGACATAAAATGTAGTTTATTTCCATTGCCATGACAGTTTTTAGTAGGGAAGTTCTAGTCCTCTGTCCTCCTTCCCTTTTTTTATTAATATAAACTAAAATCTTCCCCAGGTCCCTGGCAAGCATTTAGGATTGTTCAGGATTTTAACTGCACAACTCCAATTAAAATAATATTTGTAAAGTGCTTTGAGAGGCATGGATGAAAAGACTGCTCTATTAAACAAGTGCAAAGTGCAGAGACCTTGGGATCACCTTGTCAAAAGGGGCAGATGCTGCTTTGAAAAAGAGCCCCTTAATGTTACATGAAAAAGAAGTTCTATTCTGAAAGGCAGCTTTTTAAAAATGACATCATAGAGTCCCACCGTCCATTAGGTCTCAGTGATTTCCATGCCAGATATGTTCTGTTTAAATATAAAAAGGGTTTTGTTTTGTCGTTTCCCAATTGTTAGTGCTACACTTGCAGAAGCATCTGAAACTCAGACTGGCTTTTGTGTAATCACCAGTAACAAATTCTGCCTTTGTATACACCAGCGCGGTCCTGTTATCCTTAGTGATGATTCGCAGATCTTATTAGGCCAGAACTGTTGACAGTGAGGTTTGTAAAGGAAATTGTTGAGGGCTCAGTAATTAGAACTTTTTTCCAATTCCATTGATGTTGTTATCGATACACATTCTTAGACAACTTGATTTTATTAAGATATAAATTATTCAGTTTATTTACTTGAAACAAAGTTCACATTCAAAGCTAGCTTGTTCTTAAAATAGCCAAATTTAGTTAATTTCCGAGCGAGAGGAATTTTTGTATGGAAATAGTAACATGATCCACAAGCTAAAACAAAGGTAAATTTTAATGTGATTTTAAAGTTTCTTTTAATGAATTATTTTGTTTGATTTTAATTGGAAATTAATTTTGATTAAAAATAGCCAAACAGATTTTAGGACAACCTCAAAAATGTAAACCTTAACATTAGAGGAAAATATTCTACCATTAATATGTATGCAGTTTGTCATTTGTTTTTTCTGGTGAAACTGGTTCTTTTCCATTATTTTAAATTGTAGCAGCACAGATGAATATTAACTTTTTTATGTACAGTGACAGTAAGTAATGATTAATTAAACTTTTTTCAAATTTTGCCTATGTTCTCTTTTGAATTAATAATTGTAACATATTGGCATTTGTTGTTGTTTGCTTTCATACTTCTGAAAAATAATTAGAAATTCTGTTGTCACAATCCCTGCATACCTTATGCTGCAGTGGAAGTTTTACACATGGAATGGGCTCTATAACTTGGTTCATAGACCAACATTTCAAACTTAGGAGCCTAAATCGGTATTCACAGAGCTAAGTAAGGGCCTTGATATTCATATGCTGTTCGTATGCTGAACACCTGCAATTCCTTTTGAAAAACAAGGGCTTTTAATTTAGCTGCCTAAATATTAACCTAGCTCTTAGTTTTACACAACCAAGTTTGAGTTTTATTATATTTGAGGGGAAACCTTACACTGTTTAGTCTGTCAAACCTTACACTCTTTAGTCTGTCAATGCCTTAATACTCCCACTATCTTCTATGGGAAAAAAGGGAATGTGTAAGGAATGGAGGATTTAGGTCCAAGTCCGTTACATGAGATGATATATGGCCATGAAAGTAAATGACAGCACGAGATCCGTTGTCTTGCTTCACAGAGGATAGTGAAATCTACTTGCAGTAGTCTGCTGAAAGGGAGTTTATTAAAGATGCAAAACCTCACTGGAATGTATGCTTTCTGTTTGAACAGATGATACCGTACATGAGTCAGCCGAGCCATCTCGTAGTGATAACGCGGCACAGACACCAAGGATATCCAGCCTGCTTTTGGCAACCCTACTGTTCCTCTTGGCGATGCTTTTGATATTATAGCACAGTATATTCCAGTAACCTGTCACAGAAAACATCAGGGTCTTGGAACATCAAAGATCCACCTAACTGCTTATCCCAAGAAAGGGACTTTATATTGGTTTTGCAGATGTCAATTTTTTTTGGTTTGGTTTGGTTTTTTCTTTTCAGCCTGAACTATGAGCAAGAATTTGAGGGGAATAACTAATTTCAACACCCAACCCTTCCCTGTGACTTTCCTCAACCCCTCCAAAAAATAAAAGGACTCCAAATGAAAATGCCAAATTATAATAGTGACACTAGTGATTCTTATTTTCCTCTGCATTCTCCTATAAGAAGTCACCACCGTTAGCTCACTGTGTTATCTGTATGTGGACAAGGAAGAATAGTGGCAGATGCAGTCAGTGAAGGATAAGGAAATTGAGTGGAAGCCCGGGAGGGTTTTAATCTCCGATACAATATTTATGCCTTCTCGTTCAGTTCTGTAAGATGATCATGCAAGGCATCATGTTATCATGTCAGGACTGGAGGGGAGATATTAAGAACAGATACAATATAACACCACTTCCTCCAGGAGTTTCAAAATGAACGGGCTCTAAAAGGAAAAGACATTGTTTCTTATAGGACTGGCTTGAAACATCCTTGGTAGAAAAGCTTGTTCTCCCACAATAGAAGCTCTGTTTTTTGCGGGGGGAGGGGAGATGAATACTTAGGAATGTTAGCACACAGCAAGCAAGGTCAGATTTAGGAAACTTCACTGAGGGTGATAGTGCCTCGGTTACTTCTGTTTCAGTGGATAGTACACACCAGATTATTTTCTTTCAAAGCAGATCACCATGGTGCTACAATTTTTTTCTTGAAATGCAGAAGCATTTTTTGTGAATAAAGTGACCTTCCCCGGGGCTGACTTAGTAGCTGATAGCCTTGGATGCTGCTCTGGGTGACCATACGTACTAAAGAGAGGACATCAGTGGCCAGAGGAAACATGTTTGGGACACTGGCTCTCCAGTGTGCTCTTGATTTGTCTCCCCTGCAAGTTCAACAACCCTGAGAATAAAACACAAGTAGAAGAAGCCAGGACAGTCAATCGGCATTGCTTGGTAGGGGGAAGAAAGGAAGAGTGTGGAATACAAATTCAAGAGTTGATTTTTTTTTCCCCTTTCCAACACAGTTTGAAGAGTAGAGGAAACGTGTTTATCAGCAGGAGATAAACTAGATGGGCTCCCAAAGACTTAACAAAATATTTTTTTAAAAATCCACTAGAATAGAAAATACATTATTTAGATATACTTTATGCTGAGAGTGAGTATATATGCTTGTCCTATTTAAACATGTGAGAGAAGTGGTAACCCTTGATGCAATTAGGAATATGGGGAGTGTCTTGTTGATGGAAAGTTTAAAGAAACTGAGCATGGCCAAGATAGGACTTGAAAAAGTCATGTGCCAGGAAATGCAAGCCTTGGGGTTTCTATTGGCTAGACTGCCGTGGACTTCGAACTCTGGAACGTAGTCAGGGAAATGTCACCAACACTGAAACAGAACCTTTCAAGCACGAAAAAAAAAAGAAAATATTATGTTAAATGTGAAAAAACAGAGCACTTTCCAACAACACAAAGGTTTTTCTGTGTTTGTTTCAAAGATAAAGTGTAGTTTAAAAATGAACTGGTATAATTAATGGACAGCATTCTGTGAATATAATTAAGAAAAAGAAAGAAAATAAAAGCTGATTCCTTGAGGTTTCTGGGAAGAAATGAATTTAAGGCACACAGGGAAGTTTTACCCTTGTTAAGCTAAAATCTGGGCTTGCCTGATACCATGGAGTATGGATATTAAATGCAGCCTCTGCATTTAAGATAAGACTGAGGAAATTTCTACTAATATCGAGCACATACAACCAAGACCCAAAGTCTAAGCAGTGAGGAAAATCAACCATTTTTGTTGCAATATATGATGAAGACATTGTTTGATATAGTCAGTAAATTTATTTCTTTATCACATATACTTGGGGCAAGTGCTAGTACTTTCTTCAGCAAATTATTAGAGCTTTGAGGAAGGTGGCCTTGAGGCTTAAAGCACCCCTTTAAGGATCTTTAGGCAGAGTAAAGATAATATTGCATGCTAGATTACCACCCTTAAAACACTTCCTACAGCTCACAGTCATAGTTCTATTAATAATGCTAATTTTATTTTAGAAATGGTAGCTTTGGTGGTTTTCCATCAGTTCTCTATAAATGGTAATGAACTCACAGCTGCATATCTATCAACCTCAAACTTTTATTCACTAATCTTTTATTCACTTATTCAACTCTTTGCTTTATTGCATTGCCTCTGCTAACTAAATGAATCACAGCAAAACTACTACAGCTAATAGATTGCTACACTGCATAGAATAATATAACTGTGCGTGGCAAGC
Organism: Gavialis gangeticus; assembly: GCF_001723915.1. NCBI lineage: Eukaryota > Metazoa > Chordata > Crocodylia > Gavialidae > Gavialis > Gavialis gangeticus. The sequence goes on along the minus strand of NW_017729024.1, from coordinate 72,024,520 downwards.
TTACCAAACATTAGCTTGAATACTTGATGGCATCTGGCAATCCCAGTCATACCAAGTTAAGCAAGTGCTATAAATCATTGAATCTCTGTGTTTGGTGTTGAGTTACAAAACTCTGGAAGCTTTGGAGGATGTTGGTGCAAGTTTTAGTCAGATTTCCTCCCCACAAACACATCCCCACAGATGTCTGAGGGAATAATTCTGTTACAGCAGTCCCTCAGTCCAGATAGTTCACCCCTACGAGCTGCACTCCTGGTTGCCAAGGGCTTTGCAACATGAAGCAGGGAAATATGGATCAGTCTGTTTAGTGGATACTGTGTATCCTTTAATAGACAAGGTAACATTTCGTGTTAGTTTAGAATATTGTTTTGTACTGTACTTTCTTGGATGGCAAAGGAAAGACAAGTAAAACATAAAAAAGCTATGTTCTTTAAATTCTGTATTATTAGCAACCTCTGTTGTATATAGTGTTTGATAATAAAGTATTAATTTGATTCTTATGTCTTTTGTAAGTGAGAACAATAGACTTTCAGGATATTAAAAACATGTGTTGATTATAAGACAGAGCTTTGAAGCATCAAGTGTGATCATGGCTGAGAACTGAGTTACAAGTGGCCATGACACTGCAGCATACAGGACTCATCTGTGAAAATTGTTCATCTGATCCCAAGACTTCACCATGTCAGGACCTTGAACAACATGACTTTTGATGATCAATGTTTTGTCCTCGGTGTTTAAAGGTCTGATGTTGGAGCTCTGTGGGTTTTTTATGTTTGTTATGGGGTTTTGTTTGTTTGTTTTGGTTTGTTTGTTTTTTTTAAGCAAGTTGGTTTCTAAAAGGCTATGGGAATTTAACAACTCTCTCATTTCATTTTCTTTTCCTTTTTTACCTGTTTTGTTTTCTGGTTTCCTTCTGGTTGTTTTCTTTTTCCTGGATAGTTTTTTCAGAATTGATTTTATATATATATTTTTTTTTTTTTTTTTTCCCCCCCAGTATCATGTGTGACATGCACATAGACTTAATTCCAAAACATCAAGAAACAACTCTGGGAGGGTTCAAATGTGGGTTATTTCCTTTCCTGTGGAATTGTGAAAGGAAAGAAATTGTATTTGTACCTGTTGATTTTTTTTTTTCTTAGAAACTGAACTTTACCTATTGCCTGATGAGAGCAATGGTTCTGTCAGTTCCAGAAATGTAGAAAAGAATGTAACTCCTCCCCTCCATTCATTATGCTTAGATTTTGTACTGATCAGTTTTATTTACAACTCCCCGCCCTTCTCCCTCCCCCCACCCCCCTGCTCTCCCCCTCCTTTTTTTTTTTTTTTATAATTTGGAGCAGTGAATGGGCAGATCTGTTTCTGGTTTGGCATCACTGAGTTTTTCCCATGCATTCGCCCCCAAGCTTCTCGGATGTGAGACAAATCTCCCTACAATAGGCTTGCTGCCATTGTCTGTACAGTTTAATAGATGCTGGCATGTTGGAGGTTACCCATGAGTCTGCGAAATCCGCTTTCCATGCTTACTCTTGACACCCCATTGAAGCCACTCATTGTGTGTGCATCTGGGTATGAAAGTCCGGCTCAGTGTGGTCCTGTGCGTGTACTGCCCTGCTTTGCAGTTTCTTTGCACTTATTCATTGAGTGCTGGTTTTGAAATGCTGACATTATATGAACTTAAAAAAAAATGTAAAAAAAAAAACAAAAACAAAAAAGCAGAACAACAACAAAAAGACAACAACCCATAAGATCTGTATTTGTATATACACGTGTCCGTACAATTATACTTAAATAAAAATTAAAGATTTTCATCATTTTAATTGATTCTCTTAGGCTATATTTTTGTTCACTGAATGATGCCTTTGTTTCAGGGGCTATTTGATTTTATAGTATGTATTGGTGGGCCATGTGGAGAATAATTGGGAAAGGTTCTGGAACGTGAGGAATCTAGTGGGTGCAACAACCAACTACCTGGAGCTATAATTATCAACATTTTGGCTGATCTAAAAGCTGGCTACTGTGAGATTCTTCACCCTTAATGTGTTTGCCTTCCCCACTACTTGACAGAATAAGAAACTGGGTCCTCCAAGTGCAGGAATATCATGTATTGTATCTCTTCTATTGTTGCTTATACTCCACTTGGGCCTTTATAGCAGCCTTTCCTTACTCCCCATGTTAAGAGATGTTCTAAGGCAACTGTTCTGATTATAGACTATTAGAGCCAGTCCTAGGGACATGCAAACAGGGCAGTTGCACATGGTGCCCCTTTACCCAGGATGCCCCTCTGACTGACAGATGGGGTTAGTCATGGCTTTAAAATGTTATTTTTTTCTTTAAAAAAGGAAAATAAAGGGTGAGAGCGGTGGGAGTCTCATGGAGGGGAAAACTTTGAGCAGTGGTGCCTCCTAAAGGAAGATGGAGGAATTGAAGTAACCAGCCCCTTCATTCCTCCTCTTTCCCCCTCAAGCTATTTTTGATGTGCCTTTAAAAATGCATTAGACTGGATTGGCCAAGATGTGCACTCCACTCCAAAACTTCTTGATGGTACTTGTTGTCTAATCATTTGAAAGATACAGTAGCTTAACCTGAGAAATTAGGTCATTAAAGGTGGAGGACATGCACTGAACCTCTAATATACAAACTATGTATTCAAGACAGCTTTAATTACACCATGGTAGTATTAAATTCACTGCAAGCTTTTTATTACATTTAATTAGTTGACAGGGCAGCAGCTACAAATTATAACTTACTGTAACCTCTTTAACAAATGAGGAGTGACAGCTTGGTGGGAAGAGGAGCCACGTATGTGAGTGCTCAAAACAAAGAACTAGTACTCTGGACTTTTGCCTCTGGAACTGTGGTCTTAAAACCAGGGCAGGATTATAAGTGACACGTGTTCAGTATGTCTTAACACACTAGCAATGTCCAGAAAATATCCTGCAGTTTGACACACTTAATACTCTGTTCTCAGAAGACTCTGCTTTAGCTAAGAATGGCATTTGATTTTGTTTCCCTGCATTACTCTATATGCTGTACCACTGAGCTTTTCACCAAAAATAATTTTATTTATGAAAAACTAGGGCATTTTTAGAACTATTCATATTAAAGTAATCTAGCACGGTGATGGTACATTTTTATGTACACAGCACAAAATGAAGGGCCTGCATCCTTGGCAGATTACACTTAGGTGATTTGTTCAGTTTCATTCACGGATGTAAATTACATTGAAATGTGGAAGAGAGAGAGAAGCAGCTTTCCTAGAGTAGCTGCGCATTGTGGGCATTATTACAGCACAGATAATAAGCAGTTTGCCTTGTTCAAACAGCTACCCCCGGGGTTAACTGAAGATGCACAACCCCTCCAGTTGTAAATGACACTTGGGTAAGTTTACCTGTTTTTTTTTTCCAGGGCTAGCTTTAAACCAAATTTGATTGAGTTAAACTGGTGCAAATTCATACTTCATGTACCTGCCTTTTTCTTTTTTATGGTGGTATCAAGATTAATTATGCAGATGTAAATATATTGTGTGTCCAGAACCAAAGGGTGGCTTGATTTAATTTAGAGACTGCCTCTCCTATTTGATTGCCCTCTTTCTGCAGAATTTGACAGTATAGGAATCTAAGCTATCCATTGTTTTTAGGCCCTATTTTCATTAGATTTTGACTTTGTTAGGAAACTGGGTTTAAACACAGTACTGATTAGGGTATGAATTATAGTAGCATGCCAGAGCACCCAATCAAAAAAAAACAAAAAACAAAAACAAAAAAACAGTGTTGCTAGGTTTGCCAGCATGGATGTAGAGCGGAGGAAGCTGTAGCAATACTGTAATTAAGATATTATTTGATATCAACTAGGGACTAGTAAAAACCATACAGACTCTAAGATTGCCAACATGTTACTTAAATCCAATTCAAAGAGTTCAAACCCTGTTTAGAAGAAGAACCAAAGCACCAGTGGAAATACATAAGGCCCAAATAGATTTTTTCCCCCAAGTAAAATTGCTGTCTTGGTCCTAGTTGATTCGGAATTCAGTGTCAGGTACTTCTTACTGTTATCAAAGCACTTTGTAACATCCAAATTTGCCTGTGATGATTGTTCAGGCAAGTGCTGATGTCACTTGGTTATACAAATTTTGTCGATCCTGACCAGAAAATTTAAGTGCAACATGAAGTGGGGAGGGAAGTGGGACAACAAAAAACCTAGATATAGACAATGGGGAAACAAAGTGAACAATTTTCCTGTTTTACTAAATTTTGTGTGCTAAAAAAGTAAAAGTAAAGTAAAGGTAAAGTAAAGGTAAAGCTCAGTTTTCTGCATTCTTCATCTCACAATGTATTGAAATGAAAAAGTTCTCGCTCTCATCCTGTTTGTGTGGATATGAATGCATGTACATGAATTCACTGAAGTGTGTGTGTGTGTGTGTGTGCGCGCGCGCACGCGCGTGCGCACACACACAATCTTAAGTGCATTCTTCCTACATGCAGCTGGCTTTTCATTTTCCTGTTCAAGCTTGCTCTGTCAGCTCTAAGTGCTGCCTTGTGGAATGCATGTGCGCACTTAGTAATTTGTATTTTCCTTTACTCTGTCTGATTTTACCATTGAAACACATTTCCTTCCCCCCACAGATAGAAGTACTGTGGGCAAAACTTAAGTTTTTGTCTGTACTGTATTTGCAAAAGGAAAGGTCAAACAAATCAATAGGATACTGTAGATATAAGCAATCCTCTGTTACTCCCACTGCTGAGAGCCCGTAGCACCTTTTGTTCTCATGCACTGTAACTTGCAGTACCTTAACTAAAGGTTTAACAGGAGGGAGCAGCTAATAACCTGCCTCCCAGTCCAAACACTTAAAGAAGGGCTTCTTTATCTCTTTGCTTTCACTTCCCCCGGCAAAGAAAAAGCTTGGTAGAAAATGACCAAAAATCAAATGCAACACAAATACATTCTTACAGTAGGTGTTGTCCTAACTAGCAACCCAGAGGGGAGATTGTGGGGCTTTTCTTTTGAGTGTTTGGTGACTGGGGAATAAATATAGTAGTGTGTACGGCACAGCACCAGCTCCAGTCCTGAGGAGGCAGTCCTTGCCTGAGGATGAAGCCCTTGGCTTGGCATGAGTGCCTTAGGAAAACGTAGCTTGCTGTGCATTAGCAAGCATGACATATCTCCTAATCCTTCCACTTGCTGTAATGAAGGGGAGTGGGGAGACTATTCTCATTCAGTCATGAATGTAATTAATAAAAGCAAGGAATTACAGAGCAGATTCCAAGCAAAGGAAGTGCCAGCTGCTAGGAGCAGTTGCTTGAAGTTTGCCCCTACAAAATGTGTCTCTTAATTGTTAATAAAAAGTATAAATATTTAAATAATAAACCTGCCAGACCTTGGGCTGGGATGTCCTCAAGTGCTGATCATTGACCTAACTGTAATCCCATTCACATAAATGGATATTTTCCCATTCATGTCATAAGGTGCTAAATTAGATCAATGTTGAGAAGTTTTTACTGTCAAAGCACTTAAAAACCCAAGGTTTGCTATTGGTGCTAAGTATTGATTAAAGAGCACAAAATGTGTCAGATATTTTAGAAAGCAAATAAGATGTACCCCTCCCGGAGTTAACAGCCAGGTGTAGGACACTATGCCATGAGCAAAAGTTACAGACACTAAAGGAAGGGCAACCTGTATCACTTGCCTTAAGTGGCATGGGCAGTCAGAGAAGGGATAGGCAACACAGTAGGCAGATAAAACAGGGAACAGAAAACAAGCCAATTAATCAAATGGAGATTACTGGACATGGAGCAGAAAGCAAAGCAGCTTATCTAGCAGGGGAAGAGGATGGGAATGGCACTCAGGAAGGGTGTGGGGCTGGTAACATGTCTGCCAAAAATTTGGACCCCACTACACTCAGGTGAGCAGAGTAAGACTAAAGGTAATATTAGCACCTGGTTATCAGCTTTGAGGTATTCCAATACATTCCTACCTTCCTTTAAATTAAATGAATTATTGCTTGTGTGTGCATTGAGGAAATGAGCCTGAGGCTGGGCTGGGATTTAGAGGAGGCAAGGGTACATTACAGAAACAGTAGTTGAGTGTGTGTGTGTGTGTGTACACACCATAATCATATACATTAAAAAAAACAAGGCACCATGGAATCATTTAGCTGTGTTCATCTCACCTCCTGCCAGTTGCTACACACCTCCCTTTAACTAAAGCTGGAGTTGAAGTCATTGTATCCTGCAAGATCTGGTTTTGCTAAAGGACAGTATAAATTCTCCCAGGCTGCTGAGTACTTGATGCTGCAAACATTTTAATGGGGGGTTTCAGTCTCTTTTTCACTCTCAAAAAGAGTCCAGTGCTGAGGCAGGAGTGTGGAGCACAGTTAAAATAACGTAGAAGAGACAGGCCATGGCTACAATTCATTCTAAGAGCACTACAAAGAGCGAGACAGTTGCCATGCTGTGTAAAAAAAAAAAAAAAAAAAAAAATTACAGATCTTGAATTGCATGTGATGTCAGTAATTATACAACACCTGAGAAGGAAAACCCTATAAACAAATGCAGCAATATCTATTTGGCTGTATAGCGCTGAAGTTAAGTCCATTAGTCTTGTAGCTTTCTGATCCTCACGTTCAATACACAGTACAGTGTTTTGTCTTGTTGCTTCTCTGACACGCACACACACAAATGAGAGCGTGAATGAGCGTGCGAGTCTTCATCACCAGTGAATGTTGCCTCTGCCTTTTTTTTTTAATTATTTGTTCTGCATTTCTTTTCAGGTAAAAAGAAAAACCTGAACACATTTCCTGTGCTCTGTTCTCATTAGCCAGATTTCCGCAAAACTCTTGCACTCTAGAGAAGTTTTGCCAAGTGGATAAATGAAATGCACACAGTTGCAAAGTGTTATGAATATTTATGATGGTTTAATGATGGGATTTTTTGCATCCATGAATAATAAAGATTTTAACAAGAACAGATAACGAGATCAGTACAAAACAGTGAAGTGGTTAATACAACAACCTCTTGGTACAGAGACCCCACTGAGAGCAGCAGGGGCTGTTCAACTCTCTGTTCCTCCCCCTTCCTTTCCTTCCAAAACCAAAAATAGTAAGAAGGGACATGCAGCTTTTTAAATAGCTTCCCAGAAAGCTGGTGCTTTATCTGGTCTTTGTGCCCTAGTCACCTCCTGAATGTTTCATTTGAGGAAGCTCAAGGTTTTCCACAACAAAGTGACCTTCAACTTTTGCACATTGCATTTCTTTCAGAGGTTCTCAGGGTTGCATTTAAGTGTTTAAGCGGAAGCTGTGGCTGCGGTGTTGCTTTCTCTCTTTAGTGGCAACTAACTGAAAAGTGTTTACAAGAGGCTGAGGTTTTTCATATGGTCAAGGAAGGGAGGGTCACCCCCGAGAAATCGTATTGAAAGGTGGAACATCTTCAGTATATTTTTGTGTGATAGGGTGGAATACAGGATTTCTTTGCTTTTTTGTAAAACTTAGTTTGTTAGACACAGCTGAAGATCCTGATGCCCACTGAAATGATCAGCAACCTCAAGTATTGAAGGCCTGACATGGAAACAGCAGATGCTGTGATGTGTCACAAAAGAAAATGACATTATTTTACATCTAGGATCATGCTGGCTATGTCAGTCCTGCCTATTATGCTGGGCTGCTGTTGTGGAAGTGGGTGTCAGGGAATTTATACTGATACAATTAAAACAAATCAACAAATCATAAAATACTTCAAAACATATATTTAAATTATTTGCAAGCACACTGAGTCATGATAGACCACAGCTGTCCTGGTTCATAGTAATGGAGATGAGACATGAATTATTTCACTGTTGATTATTAGCTGACTATCCAGTTCATACCTCTTCCACTTGGAGATACTGTAAGAGGTCTGCCTGAGTTTTGACCTTTGGCCAAACCTCCCCCACAGCTGAGAGTCATAGCTTTATTCTGCTTTTATTATGAGCCTGCCTGCCAGACCTCATTAGATATATGATGAAGAGTAAACCTCAAATTGTGTGACTAACTCTGGGAACAGCTTTTCTACCAAAGCAGGTGCTAAAAGAGCTGCAGGTAATTTTAACAAAGATTACTGCTGGCTGGAAACTCGTGCTAAGTATGCGCATACATGTGTGCAAACGCACATGAACGTTGAGGCAAAAAATGAGAGAGAGATTGTTAAAAAGAAATGAGGGGGAAAAATGAACCTGAAATAAATTGTAAAAGGACACAGCTGTGTGTGTGCTTTTAGAAGGATGTATTTAATTTATGTGGACAGCCAGTCGGGGAAATTAAAGAAGAGAGACTTTTGATCTTGAGCACAGGACTAAAATAAATCAACATGGAGCTGAAGTCAACTCCCTCCCCCCATCTTGCATGAGAAAATTTATTTACTGCTATCCCTGACACCAGCCAAGAGAAGAGCAAAATATCTTGAAGATCTTAAATGCCAGTGGATCCATTATTTTTTTTCAACTTGTAGCAATTTAGGAGCATAAAGCAAGTGAGATTGGTAATGAACCTTTGCAGCTATGTTCCTTACAAAGGATACACCACCCACACAGTGTAGCAGGCTCTGTCTACCTATATTATCAAGGTATCTTTACAGGGACTCCTGTTAACCCTATTGCAAGCTCCAAGACTACATTTTACTGTCATTTTGCATGCACCTTTTTTTTTTTTTTGGTATTTCTATGAAAAATTGTCTCCCCAGCTCACTATTCAAGGCTACTGGTCTGGAACAAGGCTTGGTTTCAATCTCAGGCATAATGTGAAAAGGAAAATTGCAAAAAAGAAAATTAATGGGTACATCCTGCTCTCCTGGACTGTGCAAGTTACCTGGAGCTCAAGGGAAGCTTAGTTAAAAAAGCATAGAAAGGCCTAAAATGACTAGTTTAATAACACTGAAAAATAATAAGGCCTTTCCATTTTAAATAGCAATATCAAAGGGTAAGCATCTATGCTATACGGAACTCCACTTCTTTTTCCTCTTCCTGTACTGAAAAAAGGTGAAACCTTGAAACACTTGCTGCTGATGAGATAAAAGCAGTAACACATTCTACTGCCATGAAAAGCACCTGATAGATCTACAGTGGCAGTTAACAGGTACAGCCCAGATTTAATCTCCAGAATATGTATCTCAGGTGCTAAATCTAAGATTAAGGAATTGTAATAATTGGTGGAGGAGGAAAAACATACCTGGCTACCCAAAGAAATAACCCGCCCCCCCCCCAAACAAACAAAATCTTGCAACATAAAAGGGATGTTTTTATAGGAGCCCCCTGGCTAAGAGCAGAGTGCCCCAGCTGAAAAAAGACTGAAAGGGAGTGGTAACATTCAAACAGTTCGTCTCACAGACAAGGGAAGCACGATAGTGATTCTGCTACCTCACTGGAAGGACAGCTTCCCCATATGAAAAATGTAAGCAAAATGCACAACCATGCAACATTTGGGAGTTGTCTGCATTAACCCCACAGAGCTAGCCAAGGTTACTTATAGCCTGTCCAGAGTAATCTATCCCATGCCTTGAAACTATGGTGGCACACAGTTGCCACTGACAATATGAAAATCCATGTAATAGAAAATACAAAAGTACTGGCTCTAGCAGCAAGAACTGATGAACATTATTAATTCAGCAACTGGATTTTATAATGTGATCTGTGGCTCTTAATTTTTAGTCTATTTCCCAATAAATTAGAAAGGTAACAATTTTTCATAGGAGATCTGACATGAGGAGAGGAAAAACGATTAGACCTGAAGTACTGAACTAGTTGGGCGAAGTACATGTGCTAGACTATGGGCACACAAATGGAGAGGCCAAGGTCCAGGCAAAAATAAGGGGAAATCATCCTATGGCAGCCACGTACAAATGAACTAACCGTGTGTTGCTAGGTAAACATTAGAAAAAGTAACAAATTTAACTCTTGAGTCACCCAGGGCTAAATTTGTTAGGGTGGGTGGTTAAATCATGTTTGGACTTGTATCACGTGCTCACTGCTTCATTTACCACTGGTTAATCTGTTTATGTGTCTGTGAACAAGCCCAAGGAGCTAGCAAGTGCACTCAAATACAGCTGTTCTATGTAGCTGTCCAATTTCTGTATCAGTTTTCATTGTGCAGGTATTCAAATATGATTATGTGAAGACTGGTACAAAAAACTACGCAGGTGGATGAGTCAGTCAGATCTCTTGCAACTCAGGCAACTTGGCATCATGGCAAATTGGGAGCGGGAGCCATTGGGAAATCCACAGTGCCATTAATATAATCGTTTGGTTCTTCTTAATCCTCCACGTTTGTTGCTTTTTTCCATTTCCTCCCCCTGCCTCTTGTAGGAAAGTTGAATGTTCCTTTCCAAAGGATTAGATTTTAAAGTGTTTGGGGCCAAATCCTATTAATCCCATTACATGTCTAAGTGTCTAAATGTAATCCTATTCCATTCGGCACAAGTCCTGAAAAACTGTGAATACATCTACTTTTGTAGCACCTTTTCATTTTAGCCTGTAGACTAAAAACCAAAAGTGAAAGGCAAAAGGAAAAGCCATATATTTTATGCATTAACAGCTTTTCAGGGAGTAGAACAGGATAGAATAGGATTGCACTTTCATACCCAATAAGTGGAATAGTGTCTGGCTCTTTTTTTTTTTTTTACTTAGTGATACGTGCCCAGGGACGTTAATTGCAATGGACATGTTGCTAGGTGTGGACGTGCAGAGACACTTAAGGCAGAAAAGCTGCTATGAACAGTACATTGTATTCCTTGTAACAGGTTAGGGCAACCATGATGCCAGCTGCTTACATATTCACAGGTAAAAGAAAGGCCTCGCCCTTGGAGATCAAGAAAATTCTCAACAGATTATCAAACTGTACTGAGTAGAAAGCCTTGTTTCATAGGATATAAGCTTTTTTTTCCCCCTGAAAATTACCTTAATACATTAAATTTCATGGGCCATACTGTTACCCTGCTGGGATGAGGCTGGAAGACCCCAAAATGCTGTAAAATTGATTGAGGTTCCAGTTAATATTTCAAGGGGCTAAATGGTTCTTGAAAGGTATGAGGAGTCAGAAATTATATGTAACCCTCAGGTCCTGCATGTCCACTGGAAAGAATTTTGTAGGCTGAAGTCATATAGAATTCAGTGGGGGGGCTGCATACCAGTGACAGGAGGGTGCTTTTCCTTCATCTATACCTCTCTCCCAACCTCTCTCCCTCTAAGGGGGATTGTGCTTTGACTTTTGGGGGAGTCTGCAAAAAAAACTGGGCCACCCATCACAATGCCCAAATAAAATCGGAGAGACCGCCCCCCCCAGGTTATGATTTTCAGATCTTACAGGGGGCTCTCATTTCTTGCGGTGGGAAAGGGGGGGGATTAGCCCCCTTCGAACACCCTTGTCATTTGAACCCTGGATTCCATCACAAAATGCCAGGGAGGGGGGAGGCTCATGATGCTAGGCTCCATAGTTGGCTTCCCCCTCTGTGTCTTTTCTTTCCATACCCCCTGTCTGGCACTCCTCTCTACATACAGAAAGAGAGGAGACAATAAGGCCTCCTGTGATTTTAATAGACATCAGCTTTCAGGCCAGAGATTGGCATTACGCTCTGGATGGTTTCCAAAGGATTTTTAATATATAATTTCTTTGTTCTCCTCCTTAATCTTCTTTTCCAACCTTAGCATTTAGTGTAATTAAACTCTCTCTTGCCTAGACTTTTTTTTGGAGGAAAAGGAGAGAAATGAGACATTTTTCCTGGCAGGTGGGTATTCCCACAGCTCTCCTTGTAACAGCACTATGTTTCCAGTGCAGAAGACAGACTCAGCAAGAAGAGGAGAGTGAAAGTTGAATGTACTCTTTAAATGGCTTCCAGGCACTGTCTCGTGCCAGTCCAAATATTTGTTTTTTTTTCTTAAGTAGAATTCATTGACCCCCTCACTAAAAATGTCTATCCAGTGTGATTTCCATCAGATGGATAGTGACCTTGTTTTCTTCTTCAAACCTTTTCTTTAAGTGTTGTTTCAAACTTAATTCCGTGCTGTCACATCACATGCAGCTTTTGCCAGTCCCATCTGCTGAGGAACACAGCTGGGAGGCTAAAGCCACTTATGATGCCTTGCACTCAAGAAACACTCATCTTAAAACAAATCTCTTTAAAATATACTGCCAAATGCTATCTTTATAGATCTCTCAGCTTAATGTCACAGAAAAGGACCAGAAACATGATGGGTATGGAAAGAAGTGATTGCTACCTGCCCATCTGATGCTAAATGGGGATTGCTAATTAGGGAAATTCTCTAATTCGAAATTATTCACTGATCCACCCATTGCTATTTTTAAACATAGTAATCCTTTCCTCGTGCTTGCTGAAACTAAACGTCTGGAAGCAAGAAGAATGGTTTGAAGGAGTAAAAAATGAGCAGAGCATTTGAACAATGCTATATAATTCTCTTCCTGCACTATGAGCAGTCAAATTAGGCTACTTTAAAATTAGCTATAATTTGCATAACATATTTTACTGTTATAATTCACTGTCTGTATTTATAGCCATTTCATAACAAAAATCAAGCTTTTTTTTGTTGCTAGAGTATGTGATTTGTATGAAAACTGTGTCTAAATCATACCATGTTTTTTTCAGAAGAAAAATCCAGACAAAGGGGCATTGTAATATTGCAAGTTTAGAACACTGTATAAGATCATTCCAGCTCCTGTGATTGAGTAGTTGATTCATTTACCAATGCTTTTGCTTTCCCCACTTAACTAAACAAAGCAAAACTTTTTGCAATAACTGATCATCTGAAATAAAATACACACGCACATCACAGCTCAGAATTAAGACTGACTAGAAATCAGTCGAAAAAGCACAAAACTTTGGGATATTTGCATATTCATCAAGAAGAGAAGAAGAAACTAAATGCCAATGTTCTGCTAAGGAAGTTAGTTACCTGGCCTCAGAAATCACTGCATTAGCAGAGTGCACCAAATAGACCCAGAGATAAAAGGTCATTTATTGCACATTGTATTTTTCAGAGATTTAAGCTGTAATGGCCCAGATATGTCTTTACCTTGCCTTGGAATTGCCACTCAGCAACAGGTACCTCATCGGAGACTGTGCTAGCCTGAAAATTTTCTGAACAAAATTTGCAGAAGCTCTGTGTGGCCATTCTGTATTCCAGAACAATCTGAGGGAGCCATCTCATCTTATCAGTGCATTAAGCAGAAGCGCACATTACTGCTCTCCCACCTGGTGAGTGAGGTTTAAACCAGTTTTAATTGGTTCAGTTGGTGCAAAACATTTACAGATCCTGTGTATTCATCACTAACATAGCTTTTTATGCATGTTTCACATGAAAGAATTATGACCACCTCTGTGGCATGTTATTCTTCTGCACTGTTGTTATTCCTATTTCTATGGTGTATTTAAGGAGAGAGAGGACTAGTGCTTCTTAAAAGTTTACGGTATTCCATTTGTTCCAGGCAATTTACATTGTTTCTACCACCTCTGGAAAAGTGAAGATGTTTGGCAGAAGATTTTTTAATAAAGTATCTGTTAAAGCTTAATAGATTGATCTGATGTGTGACAAGCATAAGAGTTTCTTTCTGCATATGGAGCTGTGTTTTTTTGTAGAGGCTTTTTTCTTTCTTTCTTTCTTTGGTTTTTTTTTTTGGACTCTAACAGCCAAGCCTGGTCTCTAGGCATTTCTTGTTCATCATTACCTTGA
>NW_017729024.1:71976462-72005819 GCF_001723915.1 Gavialis gangeticus | reverse complement strand
TTCGGTATCAGATATCCTGTCTGACAGTAGCTATGAAGCTGATGGCTGCTAATCAGTTTCTCACAGGTTTGGGGACCCTGAACTTGCACAGTTTGTACTGCTCTAATGCTGCCCCTTGAGTTGGCAGTGGAAGAGCAGAAATATTAGTGTTTTTTTGTAGAGGCTTTTTTCTTTCTTTCTTTCTTTGGTTTTTTTTTTTGGACTCTAACAGCCAAGCCTGGTCTCTAGGCATTTCTTGTTCATCATTACCTTGATCTGTCAACGGATAGTATGGGAGTAAGCAGCAACAGAGAAACAAATTAAATTGTTGGGGATAGATAATTGGGTTATACAAGCCTTGACATATATGATTTTTATAGGCTCAAAAGCATTTCAGGATCTATTTGACTGATTGACACTGACAATTTGTTCTTCCCTTTCCAGATTTTATGTTACATGGACCTGCTCTGTTAATCTGCCTACAGCATAAAATCTTGAAATGAATCTCACCAAGAGGTAATACAACTGCCTACTTGGGTGTCATCTTTGTACTGGGTAAGTGTAAAGATACATAAAGTATATGCAAGCATTTGTTTTAATGAACACATACATACATGCATGCATGCATTTTACAGAGTTTGAGGCAGGAAGTGAAGAATATAAATGTGTGTACACACACACACACCACTTTCATTGGTGGTCTTTGGCCACACATCCTTCAAGGATCTGGAATTTCCTTCTGAATAGTTTCATGGGCTGCCTATGCATGTGCTGGGCTGGGGAAGGGGGTTAATTGCTGTGGTTCCCAGAGAGCTGCCTTAATTGAAACACCACAGTGTCATGCGTATTAAGTCCCCATGCATTTAAAAATGGCCATGGGATGTTTTAACTAAACATGGGATGGCCATGGGGTGTTTTAACTAGCTTATGCGATAAGCTTTACTTAAAGCACTGCAGTGGCTCTTTTTAAACCCACAGGGGTTGTACACGTGACATTGTGGTGACGCTAGAGTGTTTTAATTAGAACGCAGAGCAGACTTGATTAATTGAGTCTGCTCTGATGTGTTCAAATTAGAATGTGTTGGAGCATGTGTATAGGCACCTATGCTGACTGCTGACCACCATCTCTTTAGCTTTAACTATTGTACTTCATGTACAGAATCATTTACAAGATCTGTAGCACCAATTGCTTCATTTTCCATCTGGTTGATGTTACTTCAACTTCCTTGCCAAAGTATATAATCTAATAACACCTGTATTGCAGGTAGAGGTTTTTCTTAACAGCTAACAAGTGATAAGAAACCAGCCTCTAATCTTTCACTTTAGGGAGTGGACAAAATGGCTTAATCTTATAGGATAGTTGGGGGGGGGGGTTGGTTTCCCTTGTATGTTGTATCTTTTAGGCATATCTACAGTTAGTATCTAGCCAAAGTATTTAAGTTATGAACTGGTCAGAACAAAAAGGGGGATGCACAGTAAAAGAAATCTGCTGGCATAAATCAGCATGTCTCACTGCAAGGCAATGGAACAACACAAGTTTGTATCTATAGAGACTTTGGCCCTTGGAGAAGGGGCCCAGAGTCATTCATCTGCTGTGCTTTTTCTGAGCTTTTTAATTTCTGTGAGCAACTTTGACAGTCTCCTGTGAAAGCTGATTTACAAGTGGGAGGCAGTTATCTAGTACTCAGAGTCCGAATTCCTCAAACATACCAAGATGACATGAGGGTTTTTATCTGCTGTCTGAGAGCCCATTTTTACTCAGGGTGACTCCTAACCATTAGTGCAGCTGAAGTAATTCAGAATGAAATCCTCCCACTGAAACGCTGTTCAAGGGCTTGTAAAATTCAGTTCATTTTTTGGAGGAAGCTCTCTCTCTGTGAAATATTGCCTAAGGCACTAAAAATGTTAACATTGATCTGGTAGGTACTAATTTTGATTTGATCTCGTGACCTTTAAACTGCTGAGCAATGTACAACAGGTGACATCAAGCCAGATGTAACCACTTCATCATTACTGTGGCTAGAACATACAAACTGTATGGGATACTTGGGAGTTTGGGGTTGGTTAAAGATGGGGGATTTAAACCTCGAGCACCATATGTCGATTCTGTATTATTATGTAGGACACACTCAAAGATCTAAGGAGGCCATGTTTAAAAATAGTATAATAAAATTAGTACAGTGCAGTCTGTCCTGTGGGGCTGACATGACCTGACTTGATGAAGCTGCACAGAGAGAATGGCTTTTATTTTTAGGGCACTCTATCTGGGATAACAATGACTCTGCTGATAGTGAAGCAGTGGGTATAGTTTGTCTTGATGGCTGGCACTTATGTCTGAAAAGAACAGAATAGCATATTTAAACTGTCAAGCCTTAATTGTTTCATTAGATGGTGGTACCTTTTGCACAAAAGGAGCAAGTGAACTGCTGAAAGAAAGAATGATGAACAGCAATTCCAGAAGGGCACAGGGGTGCTGCACTAGTTACTTTTCTTTCTTTGTTTCTTCCCAGTTCATCTCTGTCACAAGGAGAAGTTTCATTTTTTAATATAATGACTGTTATTAAAATCAGCTAAAAGAATTTCATGAGCACTGTGGTGTAGATCTATATTTTTAGATATAAATGAAGCTCAGAAATGTTCTTGCCCCTGAATTCAGCTATTGTGTCTCCAACATCCAATTTATTGATGATAATGATGACTTGCATTTATAAATGTGTCTTTTTCCCCCTGAAGAATCCCACAGTGTTTTTACAGACTTAATATATATGAATCACTTCACCTACTACTTGAAGTTTGGGCTTAACTGATTTTCAACTGCTGAACTGTGCAGAGCAATGCAACAACAGATTTTGGGACAGGAAGTAAAGACCATAAATCATGGTCAATTGAAACTACTACACAGAGCTCTTAAAACATGCAAAATCTAATAATTCAAATTAGAACTTGGGCAGGACAGCAGGGCTAACCAGGGGAGCTACAAATTTCTGTGGCAGGTGAAGTGATAGCTACAGAGTCCATCGAGTCCGCTAGGAAAGTGTACATGTTCTTTCCACTTTTGGGGGGTATCAAGAGCGAGGGAGAGGTGATGAGGATCTCTCTTTGATTTATTTCCTGTGGAATAAAGATCCACAGCATATTTCCCACGTACGTACATTTAAGGCTGTAGAAGCACTTTATGGCAAAAAAAACCTTATATTTCAAAAAGAAATCAAATAAAAAGCATTCCTTTATTTTCAGCCTGAAATCAGATTTCAAAGGTAGGTGGGTTTTTTTCTCAGTTATATTTATCCCCCACATAGGGATTTTTTTCCCCTCATGTACAAAGAACATAATGTGATTAATATCTTTTTCAACTCCTGCTCTTGGTGCTCTGTAGAAATGGAGGGGAGGATTCCTCACAGATGTCCTCTTTTATTCTCTTGAGGGAGGATGGCAGTAGTTTGGCTGCTTCCACTATGTGGGCTGTGTAGCTCTGCCTTTTAAGAGGAGTTAGCTGATTTATTTTCGCCTCCACTTTTAAAATTAGTTTTGCTGAAGTGGTTCGCTATTTTCTTGGTGCAGTTTCACTTTTAGTTGAAACTTTATGCAGATATACTGTCAACTGGACAATACAACATTGACGTCTGGGACCGGATTCCTGTGTAAAGAAGGCCCCATTATATTGCTCTGACAGTACATTGAGACAAATATCACCACACCCATCACTGACATTCACTTTATGATCATTTTCCATTGCCAGAATATTGGAAAAGGGCCCAGCTGTGAATAAGAATCTGGCTGTCCCTGATGTGTATGGCATGGTTTTAGCATCAGCTCCTCTCTGTCTTCGAGGTGTTTACAATGGTGCTGGACCTGAGACCTGGTCAGTTAGGAGCCTGCATTCCCTCTTTACCACCTTTTCCTGGTGGGGTGGCTTGAGGGTGAGTGTATAGAAAGGGTGCAGTCATGGATCCCTGTTCCTAGGACATTTTACAGGAAGTTCCTCATACAAGACCAGACCAAACTGGCCTCAGTTTTACACTCTGAGTATGTCTACACTCTGTCTACATATCTGCAAATGTATAGCTCCCAGGCATGCTGTTTCCACGTGCACCCGAGACTGCAGCATGTTGATCTGGGGCAGAGAAGCCCCAGCTGGAAGGGGAACCGGGGGGTCAGCCTGCCAGCCCAGGACTGCTCTGACCCGGGTCAATATGCTGCCAAGGAGCTGGCTGGGGCACAAGGGTGATTCAGTGCAGGGCTAGCCAGCAGGTAGCCCCTTGTACTGAAGCACCCTCATTCCCCAGCCAGCCCCCTTGGCATCTACATGTGCACTGTGGCAGAGTAAATAACTCTGCCATAGGATAGTACTTGTGTCTGGCAGTACTAACCTAGGGCAGAGTGAATTAGTTTACTCCATTCTACACATGTGTAGAAGCTGACATTTTACTGCACAGCTAATTTAACAACTCTGCAGTAAACATCTTGTGTAGACACACCCTATAACTCCAATTACTTCCATTCAGCTACAGCTTATATCAGAGTATGCTAGATGAGACTCAGCCCTCATCTAGGATAGAGTAAGAAATAGAGGACAACTGACAAGGAAAGAGGATTGAGCAACAGTGGTGGGAAATGCACACTCCTGAAAAGGTCGGTAACATAACTTGAAAATGTTTGCTTTATCTTCTCTTTGCAAGAATACACCTTGTGGGGTGCCTGAGAAATGGGGAGTCTCAGAAAATTGCTAGGAGACCTTAGAGAGTGGGGAAAAATAGGAAGGAAAATGGTAGGATTCACAGAGAAAGACAAAGTATTAGCAAGACATGGTCTTTGCATTTGCATTGAGGAGAGCAGTGAAAAAAGTCAAAATGGTGATAAAAAAAGTCCATTAAAAGAAAAAAGCTTGTAGATTTGTAATGTGAGATACTGGGTGTGGTCATAATGAGTTTCTTATATTCAACAGTTGCTGTTAAAATCTTTATAGCTCCCTCCACCCGAAGGTCCCTAAGCACTACTGACCGTATTTTATCTTGAAATTTTGTTGCAACGTTGGCCAAGTAATTCATAGTGAGTCATTGTGTTTCTTAAACCAATGTGATGCTCATTTACAATTTTAAATCCTTCACAGACTTTTAGGCCTACCTTTTAATGCCTGAAGTGCTCCAGCTCATTATGAATTTGGACATCAGTCACAGTAGGTGTTAGTGTCATTATGGCAGTTCAGTCACCCTCAGTGAACAAAGTGCTGTGCCATGAAAATGAGGAAATGATGTTGTTATGTATCCTACAAGTAGAATGAATCCGTTTCCTTTATAGTCCTTCTCGAGGGACTATAGTAATCACTAATAGTTCTCCTAAGGCTGACTAATGGGAAATAGTTTGGATAATCATTCTATCAGGTTCTTTTAATCTCTAACTCTTTTCCTCCTATGGGCGGTTTGCAACTGTTTTTTTAAAACTCATCACATCATACTTCGGTGATCAGAATGGCATAGGAACCTAAATACAATAGAATATTTTTCTGGGACAAGACTGGACCCTATATGGCAAATGTAGCTTCATGAACTAATAAATAAAAGGTTGTTTCTGGACTGTAGGCTTGTTCTAAGCTTAGGTCAAGCAGGGATGGTGGTGCAGTGTTCTTTATTCCTATTATTTATATGTTGCATTTCATCTTGAGCATTTTTGATTTTCTTGTATTGACTCTCTTATCTATTGCCCCTTTTGAGTCTAGCATTTTTCTGCTAAAGCTTGTCTGCACTATGTTTCCATCACGCCCTTCCCTTTAGACTTTTAGGGCACCTATACACATGCATAATTCTTGCTCTGACGTGTGCTAATTGTCACGTATCAGAGCAGATTAAATTAATGAAGGCTGCTGGAGCGTGCTAATTAGCACGCTCCAGCAGCCTTCACATCACATGTATTCAGTGTCCCTGCACTTCAAAAAGCTGGTTCAAAGTACTCCCAGTGCCATTCTGAAGCACGGAATACTGAGTACACAAGACGCTGTGGACACTTTAGTTAAAGTGGCTCCAAAGAGCTGTTCTAGTTAAAGTGTCCCTCCCTCACCCCGGAGATGTGTAAAGACACCCTTGGAGGCTCTTCCCCTCGGTGGATGAAAAAAGTTGAATATTTGGAATCTCTTCATGTCTCACCCAGTCAAAATCTTTGCTGGAGCCCACCCTGAGTTAGAGGTTCAGAACTAGGGCCTTTCTTTTAAATCTATTTTAAGATTGCATTATGATTTTTTTCTTGTTTCTCTTTATTCTAGGAATATGTTGTAATACTTTCAATATGACTGGGGATTATGGGATTGCATAGGCAGCAACAAGCAGTTCTTAGAATAACAATAGATAGGACCCAATGATAGTAGTCTGTGTACGGAGCATGACCTGCCACTGAATGATCCAACAAAACCTGCTGCAGTGGTGTCAAAAATTAAAAGGACAGACATGGCTATAGATTTGTAATGGATAGCTAGAGAATAGTATGCTTTGAGCCTTGCCCATGGACAGAATATCCATGAAGTTTTACTGTCAGGCAAAATAGATTACTGAAAAGAAACGTACATCAGAGTAAATGCATAAGCTACACATTTCTGGGAAGCTTTTCTTGTAGTATTAAGTGGCTACGTCTATCAATTATTTTTGATCCCTGCCAGTTTAGAAGCAGAGAGTAGCTGTATGATTAACATTGTTTCTTATACAACATGGCTGATGAAAAAACTCAGAAGAGACACAAATGCATACTGCTAGAAGGGTTAAGGCCTCCAAACTGCCTATTTTGGCAGTGTTCCCAGATGGACAGCCTCACACCTTCTGGAGCTGTTCCATCTGGGTTTTTCCCTTCGTGGAACTATTTTGTGGAGTCAGTTTAAGTCTTCTCTTCTAGTTGTCTAGATGAATGATCAGCATTTAATTTATAGCTTGTAATATAATGCTCTTAACCCACCATTCCTATCTTCAGTCCTTCCCCCACCTTTCATTTATCATAACCCTTTTCTCCAGTGTAGTACATTACCTTCTTCCTCAGCATAAATGCTTGTAATAAGACTTACAATACAAGAGAGAATACTGCAGCGCTAATGGATTTCCTAACACTTCAGTATAGGAATCCTGTTAACTTTACCAGGTTTTCTAAATTTCCTTCTTCTGGTTTCCTCTTCATCTTTTTTTGCAGAGCAACATATACCCAAGCTTTTGAGTCCCTGTGCTTGACAAAAACTGAATTTGACTTTGCTCTATATAACCTCAAAAGAGATTCCCTGTTTAAGTTGCGTTTCATGATTTTTTTTCTTTGAATTTCCTTTTCTATGACAGTTTCATTCTTCTTTTAAAGTACTTTTGTAAATGACGGGAGGGCACTAACTCTCAAATGTTAACCATGTGTTTTGGTGGAAACTCAATACCTTTAAATACATGCAGCTCCATTCATAGGGAAGGAGGGAAAGTAAGATAATTTGGAGGAAAAATCCTTTGAATGACAATATGAGGATTGTTTTTAAAATAAAAGGAATTTGAAAAACTCTTTGGTAAACCCATATGGGCAATTTAAAGGCTCCCCTACCTCTCTCTCTTTCCAGCTGTTGAGGCAGTAGACCATCCATACAACATGTTTACCAGAGGGGTTTTTACACACACTCTCCCTCTCTCTCTCTCTCTCTCTCTCTCTCTCTCTCTCTCCCTCTCTCTCTATATATACACACACACACACACACACACACACTATATGTATATATGTCTGTATGTATTAAAAGACTCTGGTAAACATGTTGTATGGATGGTGTGTATGTTTGTATAATATGGAGAGAGAGAGGGAGATCACACATGCACACACATACACGAATCTGCTTTCAGTTTTATGCTGTCATATTCCTCTTCATTACAGTCAGCAGAAGATTAGTTGAAAGCAAAATATATGGAGATGGAGAATTACTTAGGGCTGCTGAAAATGCTGGATAAAGGAGCAGATGTTGTGATTTTCTGTTTCATGTGGCTGCTTCCCATCAGTGTGTGTGTGTGTGTGTGTGTGTGTGTGTGTGTAAAATACATGCATATATTCATTAATATACACAGTATGTATACAGAGTCATAAAATATTAAACAGTGATTGGCTGTGAGGTCAATAAAATAATTGCTATTGCTTAGCAATGCATATCAATATTTTTTTTCTTGCCCTTTTAATAGTAACTAATATGCTTACTAATTTGGGCTATATTCAAGAGGTTGCATGGGATTAGAGCTCCCGTGGAATGTCAGAGCTAAAGTGCCAGACAACTAATTTTGGGATGTGAGAGCTGTTACAAACCTCTGCCTGTGTGCTTCTTTGTGAATATAATTACTCTTCCCTTGGCTTTTTCTTTCTTTCTCTTTGTGAGGCAACTACTGACCAGAATAGGGCAATTTCTTTCCCTTCACACACAAACTGACTTTAAATGACTCCCAGATTCTATCCTCTTGAAGTTGTTGGATGCTTCCTCTGCAGGGTGGGCAAGTGGCATGAGACTTGCAGGAAAAACAGCCTCTGGCATGTGGAGAAGGCAGTTTTGTGGGAAGAATGGGTAGATCATGGACCATCTACATGCAGTCTGTCTCAAACAGCAAGAGCCAGTTGCTTGATTCAATCACCATGAGAAAAAGAACTGTTTGGAAATTGAAACAAATAACAACACGAAGCGAGCAAACAAAATGGTCCCTCCAAGCCACGTCTTTTCTAGACATGTTTACTTTTTTGTGTGCATGTAAATCCTTCTCAGACCTGTCCAGAATGGGAGGCAGGTTCAACATCTGCCATTTTGTTTTTTTGAAAGCTAAGTATGTATGAACATGCATATTGAGAGAGTGTCTGCTTTCACACGCTGTTGCTCATTTGCATCAGTAGTGTAGGCTGTTTGTCGCCCCATGACTGTGTTCGTGTGAATGCAAAAAAGGTAGCTCGTGCATTGATGGCCATAGACAAAATTCCATGCTAAAAAAAGCAGCCAAAATTTAATCTTTCCCAGGTTTCAAGGAAAGCCTTGGAGAGAACATTTAACTGATGGTATGGTTCAGATTTCCAATATCATGAACTTCAGGTGGATTCTATTTTTCTTCCCAGGCCATTAGTTTAGTCCTATCCATTTGTTCACATGCCCTGAAATTCTTTAGTATTCAGCCATCATCACTCCTTCTGAAAGGTTCTTGTGGTTGAATGTTTAAGCACTCTGAGAGCTGAAAGGTATTTAAATGTTATAATGAATCCTTATAATTAGATTTACTCTTTTTAATCAAGGATGCAAAATAGTATTTCTTGCTCCCAATGAAGCTTCTAGCTGAGGCAGAGGATATGTAACAATAAATGAATCTGCCTGTGCACATTAGAAACTCTGCATCTCTCTTGAATTGTTCTTATTATTCCATAATGTTCTTTTCAGTGTACTGTCATGCAACACGGAGCTGGCAAGCCAAGCTCGCGGTGTTGGTCACGGTGGTGCGGCCGGGTGGTGGCAAATTGGATACGGACAGGTGGGAGTTTTGGCGATGGAGTCTGAGCGGCACAGGAAGCGTAATGGTTCCTTAAACAAGATGGAATTTATTTAACTTACGCTTAGATGCGTAGGAAACGATGTCTTCAGTTACAGTGAACAAACAGGTGAACAAACAAAGGGGTCTGTTGGCCCACAGGGTTCTCCAACAAGCCCTTGCTTTCTACCTCTGACGAGGTAGGTGCGGCTGCCTGTTGGATAGTCCTAGGGCTGGTCAACAGCTCATAAATTGGTAACACACAACGAACTGTAACGATGTGACGCCAGTCCAGTAAGGACAACGAAGAGCCGAAATGGTGTCCGAAGCAGAAGTCAGGAGCCGGTGAAACGAAGCGAGGATACAGCCAGAGCCGGTGAGGAACGATCTGAATCGATGTTGGTGGTCGATGCCAAAGGTAAGTCGAAGCCAGGAAATCCAAACAGCAATGTAATAACAGCAAAGGACACGGAATGCCAATCGAGGGAGGAGATCAATAGGCCCAGAAGCCTGACTGAAAGACAGTCCCTGGAACACCAGCCTCTGTCTCCAGCTAACGCGATCTCCCCCCGATCTCCCCCCCGAGGGAGGGGCTCACAGAACTTTTATTTGAATTTAGTGGCCAATCAGAACACTCAGAGGGAAGAAATTTCTAGTCAGATTACCTCATGCTTTTGCTGTTGCTGAGCATGCGTCTGTGGGGAAAGTAGGTCAAACATGACTGACAGGTCCGCAGGTCACCCAGGGGGCACGAGCTGGGTGAGCCTTGGAACTTTCCACTCACAGACTTCAACTGCGCATGTCAGGTACAGACCTTTTGTGTTGGCAGCATATACTTGGGATTTTTCCGAGACATGTACAATTATTTTTATGGAGATAAAAAAACCCCACAACAACGACAATATTCAAGCAACAAGAATGCCAGACTAGTAGCCCTGTAGCTGGATACTGTGGGGCGAATGATCTTTGCCTGAGTAAGGAGAGTAAGAAAACAAAACATAGAAAAATAGCTGCAAGAATATAGAAGGAAAATGGCTCAAAGAAACATCTACCTTTGCTCCCAACAAGTTTAGGATTCCTCCTACCTGTTCATTTGTAGCCTATAAATACTAGTCACAGAAAAGGCAATAAAGGTAGGATATTAGAATGCAACAGTCTTGTTTCTTTTAGGGTTGGTAGGGACTCAATAGAGATCTTTTGCTTAAAACATTCATTTTAACTAAAATGAATTTGTCAGTCTCGGGAACCAGTCTCCATCTCCAAATGAAAAATAATCTTGTTTTGATTTATGTATTTAATATTTCACACTGGAAATGTAAAACTACAGCAGTTATTTTATAGTGACTGAGATCAGGAAATAGAGGGGCAATTTATTATATTTATTATTTTGCTTTATAAAACTATAAATCAACATTATTGGAAATTAAATGTACGTTAGACTGTAAGGGACATTTGAGGTATAACAATGTTTTACATATGATTTTTGAAGATATGACAGGGATCTGAATTATTCATGGGAGCCTTGGATTTTTTCTTTGACTTAATCAAATTAATAAAACAATTTCATTGCTAAAACCTATTAATGCTCGGCAGGAGGAAAGCAACAGGGGTGAGTTTGTCTTTAGTTTCTTTTTGATTTTTGTGTACTGCTGGGAACAACTGGGGACAAGCAAAGGAAAATGCACTAATCCTTAGATTTTTAATACTTGCCTTCATAGGAATGCCTGCTAGTGTAGCTGTTGTTTAGGGTCTGTCACTGTCCCCCTGTAAGCTCTGTATTTCAAGGGTTGTTTCAGCTCTAAAAATTGTCCTGGTTAGAAATTTTTAAACAATTGTTCTTGGACTGAGGCTTTTTGCATCATTCTTAAAAAATATGTAGACTTATGCAAATGTCAATAACTATTTTCTTGAGAAATTTGGTAATTTTAAAGGTTTGTTTTTGATGTCTCTTCTTAAATTTTGTGAGTGTTTTAAATCTTGGAACATGGCCATGAGCAAGGAAAAGGACAGACATGCAGTACCTAAGTCTCTGTATACAACTTGTCCAATGCACTTAAAGTCTGACCTTCAACACCCTGGCCGATCCAATAATAAGTCTCTCACATTCACACAGGGAGAAATGTGATTTTCTTTTCTCCTGAACACTCTCTACTGAATTCATTTTCATTTGTGAAGCTTTAAAACAAGGCTCAGGAAAGCATCTTCCGAAGTAGCTTCCCTACAAGCATGGAATCAGCTTTATGCTTCAACCAAAAAAAAAAGCGGGGCAGGGGTTGTAAATATATATAATATATACAATGTAGCACATGTCTCTTATATAGACATTCAGGTCATTTATATTTTTAAGTGCTAAGATATCAGCAAAAAACATTATTAAAACCAAGATTTTCAAGACGGGGTGCCTATTTGACTTTTAAATTTGAAACCTAAATATGCGATCTGCATCTGAAGCGGAAAATTAGACCATTTGTTTAGTGCTGTAGTCTAGTCCCTGTTGAAGTTGCTAGAAGTTTTGTTGTTTACTTCAGTTAGGTTAGGGTTTTACCATTATTTCATAGACATTAGGGGCTGGAAGGGACCTCAAGAGATCTTTGGATCCAGGCCCTCTCTGCCCCATCATAGGCTGGGATCAAGTGCGCTGCAACCTGGGTCAGCTCTGTAAAGCTCAGTCAGGCTCCTACTCTGAAGCCCCTGGTAAGTGCACAGATCCAGTTACTACTAAACAAGGCCAGCTGACCCCCAGTCCCTTCCCTCTGATTGGCTGTGGAGCTACATTTAATGAAGTCCTTTAGCACCTGAGCTTTACTGCACAATACACTAGTCTTCAATCTCTGAGCAGCTCTTGTCCTAGCAAACTCTCTGGATTCCTTGGTTCCTGACCCTGCCTTTGGATTCTCCCTGGAGACCTGTTTTCTGACCTTGGCTTTGGCTTATTCTTGGACTTTGTCCTGCGGTCCATCCTTCAGACTTGTAATCTAGGTTTCTGATTCCCAGCTCCTCATTCTGGCTTCTGACTTGAGGGTTCTGACCCTTAACCCTGGTTACCTCTGGGTCACAACACCCTGCAACCCCCAGCTCCATGCCTGGCTTTCCCCACTGGGCCAGCTGGTGGGCTGTGACAATTCCTTCTAAACACTTCATTCCACAGGTGTTAATGACCCTCTCTCTCTTGTTAATGGTCTCTAATGGTTCCACTAATCAAGCTCTTCTTTCTTTAGCAATTCTGTGGTTTGTTATCTGCTCATGGGAATGTTACTCCTATTTCACAGTCCTGCAGGTTGTTTTTAACTCTAGCTAGAAACATTAACTCAGACATGGAAAGGTTAAGTCAGGTGAACATTAACTCATGAGTGGAAATAACTTTCAGTGAAGCACTGTCAAGTTGCTTAAGAAGGATAAATGTTGTTTTACGAATCTGAAAAAGAGATGTACATTTCATTTTAATGACTACAAGACTAATGAAACAACGCATTTTGATTATTTTTGCCTAGGTAGTTGTTTTATACGTTTGATACAGTTCATTCGACATTCAAATTTTTGCCATCATTTCATAGGTAAGACATACTTTTTTTGGACAGGTTTCATTATTTTTCAGATAGGACTGGATTCTTCAGCACAGTATTGGGTGCACAGTACATATAGCTGGGATTGCCTGTGTGGCTTTCCAGAGGTGCCCATTGATCTCTATGAATAATTATAGCTTTGTACCTGCACACTAGGTGACAATAATGTAACTCTGTCTGGGTTAACTCTGTCTGTTTTTGAGTCTCTAAAAGCTATACAAGTAAATCAAGAGTGCTGGGTAGGTTTACTTGGAAACATGAGACCTAGGGGATAGTCAAACTGGAAGATGGAGAAATGATCTTATAAAAGGATTCACTTTTTCTCACAGTGCGGGGTTGGATTGAGAAATTCTTTACCACAGATCTAGAATGTAGTAAGTCCTTGACAAGATCCAAAGATTCAAGATTGAAAGAATGACGGGATGTGAATGTTGAAAAAATATTCAGGTTTATAATAGTCAGCGATAACAACTGTTTTAGGTGGAATATAAAACCTCATACCTCAGGTTTAATCCCGTCAAGTTTGGGGATTAAGATGAAATCATCAGATAATCAAATATCTACTTATGATAGGTTGCACAGGACCTTCCTCTGTGCATCTGGAGCTGCCCACCATTGAAGGAAGGATACTGGACTTAGATACTAGACTAGATTGATCTGATAAAATGTGACAGTTCCTATGTTCCTATTGCAAGATAAGTGGAAATTTGTTTGTATAAATTCAGAACAGTATGAATACAGTTTTCCTGGCTAAAACTGCATCTGTACGGTAAACCATGATCCTCATAAATGGATAACCATTTAGCTCTTTTATACCCTTTTTTGAACAATACTTTTTCTTTTTTATCTTTCCCACCTAAAATTGTGCTTATTATTATTCTTAGTGCATGTACATGTATAAAAATATTATGACACAAGGCAGAAAATGTATTGGACTAAAAGCTCATTAAAACTAACACCACAACACAGACTGTTTTTTGCTGTGTGTTAGTACAGTGCCTAGCACAATGTGACCTGTCCTAGCTTGACCTTCTTGCCACTACTATGATATTTGTACTAAAATATTATCAATATTAAAGGCATTTCTACAGTTCATGTAAGAAGAAAATGGCACATGTCTATTTTTTTTTCTCCCCAAAATACATTTCTTGTCTCCATAGTTAACACAAGGGAAAACAAGTGATTAGATGACTGTCATATGAGTAACTTCTGGAATGAGTCAGTGTTTCCATAGTGAAAACATCCAAAGGTTTACTTTCTTGTAAACCTGAAAAAAGGTAAATGTATGTTAATATTAGATTCATTTAAAGCATTTGACTGCTCAACAAAGCGAGGAAACTGACATTTCTAATTGTCTTTCTTTACTTGCCTCATCATGCTTTGGCATTGCAGCAGCTAAAATACATCAAGCATGCCTCCAAGGTTTTGGATCATGTGAACAGATTCTTAGACCTTTTTGTATGCGAGAGTTTACAGTACTGAGTACCTTTGTTGTGGTTTTATGCATTGAATGGCAAAGAAAATATTTTAATGCACGTTGAACCCATGCAGATGGTTCTAAAAACAGCCATTAGTTTATTTTTGTAATTTTACCCACAGACAAGTCTTATTAGTTCCATCTAGTTTGATTTGTTTTAAATATAAGTGACAATGATGAGCATGGCATATTGCCAGAATAAAAGAGTTTTATGTGGCTCAGAGAAGACAGAGCAGGGAGCAGACAATAAATCTCGAATATGGGCCCCAGTCACTCATTTCTCTCTAATGTGGTGGAGGTGAAGGCAGGAAAGAGGTGGTTCTTAGTCGCTGCATTTGTCTGGATTCAGAAGTCCCACCTCCTAGATCTTGGTAAATTCCCTCATACAGTAACCTATTCAGTTCCAAAATCCACAGGGCAAACAAATATAGAAACATTATTTTATTGTCACTCACTTTATGATCCTTCTCTATAGGAGACATTCATCAGTTCAGAGATCTTTCTACTAACTACTGGAAAAACAATTACTAAATGACTGTGCAGTCTCAACGAGTAACCGCTTTTTCATGACACTAACTGTGCAGGAGTACTTCACAGTAGTGTCACATTACACTTCCTGCCATGCGATCTATTGCAGAGTAGTCACAGGCTACTGCTCATTCAACGTCTCATATAGACGTGGCCTTTCTTATGCAGGTTGAAACTTTGGTGAAAATTACCAATTCTGTAAATTCTGTTGAGAGATTAAGTGCTATGTAGCTGCAGCATAATTCAAATTATGTTCCAAAATGAGGGAAAGCTGAGGGATCAGTCCAGCCAAAAAAGGGTTTAGTCCTGAAAATAATTTCTTTGTCGTTGTCAGTGATACCTCCCGCTTGAGGATGATCATTCCCGTAGGTCAAGTAAAGACTTGTAGATGAGTCTGCTGATGGCTAAGAAGGCTGATCCTAGAACCACAGACTCTCCGGCAGACACCACAGTTGGTGCTTAAAGGAAGGGTCAAACTGCAAATTTCTCAGTCTTATTTCCTTTCCTTCTGTTTTTGTTATTTTTTGCCTCTGGGGCGAGATGGTTTTCCTCAAAGTATGACATGCCTTCTCTCACCAGGCATCGCCATGGAGCCCTGCCCTGGGCTAGCTTTTCCCAATTTGTGATCTCGGTGCCATACTTTTTAATGTTTGTCCTCAAGGTGTCCTTGACGCATTTCCTCTGGCCCCCGCGTGCCCTTTATCCTTAGCTGAGTTGGGAGGATAGCAGTTGTTTTGGTAAATGTACATTAGGCTCACTGTTTTTGAGGAGTATACTGCTATCTTCAGATCTAAGCTGGGGGAGTCCACAAGAGCTTGCTCAACACACAGCCTTGATTGAACTGAAGAAGCTCTCTCTGTTATGACTGTCAACAAATTGTTGGATTTCTTTCACCTTCTTTTCCCACCATTTGTTTTTGATTTCTCAAATCTTCCTCTGGGCTTCAGCTTTAAGCTGTCAAAAAGTTCTCTGCTTCTTTCTGGGCACAGGATGGTTTTGCCAGTTACAGAAAACTGTTTGACGTGGGTGACTGGTGCTGCCTTAGTTGGGGGGGAGCACATGCCCCCCACCCCAGCAACCAGTCAGTGTCTAGGGGGGGCCCTCCTGCAGCCAATCTCTCTGACTGGGGGGGGTCACCTTGCAGCTGATTGCGAGGTGGCCGATTGCTGCAGCCACTTCCAGAAGTGACTGTGGCCACTTCTGGGACCACCACAGCATTCCTGCTCCCTGGCCAGCGCTCGCAGGGGGGAGGGCACCAGGGCTCCTGCCTGCCCCCCCATCTGTCGCCTAAGCAGTGAGCAGTGAGGGGGTGCACTGCTGCTCTCAGGGGATGCGCTTGCATCCCTATGAACCCCCTATGTGTCACCACTGCTATTCTATACTGTTCAAGATAGGTATGATTGGGCTGGTTTACAAATAGCACTTTCTGGATCTGTGCTCCCTTCCATCTCCATGATTTTGTGCTTCTACCCCATGATTCCATGACAGTCAATGCAATAGAAAACTCTAATGATAGATGCAAGGTGAAGATGGGTGCACTCTGTTTTAGTATCAACCAGTAATTGTACAAACTGACAAAGCCAACAATTAAAAGTGAAAAGACACACCAGCTCCCAACAGGCAAATACACACTGTCAGCTAGTTTCACTGTATCAGAAATTCTAAGCCTAGTTATGGCAACTATTGCCATAACTATTTCCAGGAAGCCAATCAGAGTATAGCAGATTTTCCCATTCTTTTCATACAACCACTTATATAACCAAAAAGCTATGCAAGTCTTTTGAAAATATTACGGACACACTGTTCTGGGGTAGAGAGGGACAGGTATCCTAAGGGACAGGTATCCTAAGCCACAGAATTGAGCATCACTAGGGAAGACAAAATAAGGTGACTCTAGAGATCAGCTTCCATGGAGGCCATATATGTTATGAAGTCTTGACTCTTGGTTGTTGTAAATCAGTCTATATCCATCAACTTCAATAGAAATGTCCAGATCTATGCCAACAGATGATCTAGTTAATCCTGTTGGTCTACCATCCTTGACAAACCCATGTTGAATTCCACTTTCAAAAGAAATCATTGGCTGCTGACAGACATGGGGAAAAAACAAACAAATGGCACTTTACTAAAAGAGGAACTGCATTAGTTTGACCTAACTCCCCAGCATCTGTATAGATTGCATGCTTCATCAGGGCTTTTTGGTCCCTTTATCTAATAGCTGGTTCAATCAGCCCCACTAAAGTGTGCAATCTATACAGACTTTGGGTGAGCCAGGTCAAATTAACACAGTTCTGCTTCTGAGCATGAGCTGTGTTTGATGTGGAGGCACGCTGAGCTGAAACCAAAGCACCGGGGTTTTTTTTTTCCACATCTGTCAGTGGCCACTGTAAATTAGATGTAGGCATGGAGGAGTGGACTGCCAGCTCTTGGGAAAGTGTTTCCTGAACAAGCTGGGACAATTCTGCAAATGATCCACCTCCAGTAGAGAAAGGTACAGTTTTATTGACTAAAGTTCAGGTATAACATGCTTGATTGGAGCTTTTGTAAAATTCTTTGCTAGTTTGTTTCACTTGAAGCCTTAGGAGGCTGTACTTCAATACTATTTGGGGGCTACTGTTTGTTGCTCAAGTGAATAAAGAGAATTTTTCATCTCTGACCTGATATTAGATTTCCAGAGGTGAAAGCTTTCATCGGGTTGCCAACTTTCCCTAAAATCACTGACAGTCCATTATAATTTTATTAAATAAACAACTGCGTGACTCAGGCAAAAGCTCAACTGTGCATAATGCCCTCCAAGCCTCAGAAGGAAGGGTTTATTTATAACATGTGCAAATAATATTCAGTCAATAATCAAGCAATGCTAAATAGCTTTTTAGGAACAACTAACCTGCACTGTGGTTTGCTTTTCAAAGTCAGAGTGTCTTGCACAGTCATAGAATCAGTGTCAGTGAAAATGGGCAGTCTCAGTAAACTGGGTGCCGTATGTCAGCATTGGTAGCAAGGTGGTTGGCAGACCTGATCCCTCCTTCTCAGACTTTACATCTTCTGTGGGGGGACGTACCTGTGAGTTTCTTTTCAAAACAATGAGTCCACATACTTTACAGGAAATTCATCTCTCTCTCTTTTTAGCTCACTCTCCTTTGAGTTTTATAGGGCATCTCTAGTAGACTCACGAGGCATATATCAGTCTAAAGCCTGTAGGTATCAATGCTGCTGCAGGAGGAGACAGGAGGAGCCCTTCTGTTTTTCTTTCATTTAGATTCATTGCATGTTTACCAAGGTGAAAAGATTAGTGCCCTGGAGATCATTTTCTTTCATAAGCTTTAAACTAGAGTAGAAAAAGTTTCATGTCTTGATTCTCTTCCAACAGCTTGCTCTCTCTCTCTCAGCAAGGCATATAGGAGCAAGCTGAGACATATTGATTGCCAGCAGACTCTTCCAACAAAATTGCCCTGTCTGAATCAGTTAAACTGGGTGGGAAGAGATAGCTTCTGCCAGTTTTCTCCCATCTCGTCTACCATGTGGTGAGACACCCAAAGCATTCCTTGGGGTTTCATAATCCATCTGAAACACTCCAGATTTCTAATTCTTAATAATGTCAAAACCCCAGACCATATGTAGTAGTAATTCACATGCCTTCTACCCTTTTGTCTTTTGCATGTAGCCTCATTATGAAATACTGATTGCTTCTATTTCATACAGAAAGAAAACAGTAAAATCTGGGAGAACAGAGGACCATTTTGATTTAGCATTGTTTGCATTTAAGGATAACATTATTAGTAGTTAATGACACAAAAATCTTTGCTCTCCTGAAATCTCTAGCTGGTGGGATTTTTACATGACTGATGGATAAAAAATAAAAAGAGCCACAAAACCAAAAAATTTAGTGAGTGAACATTAGCTATCGAAAACAGTTAATACAAGCCAGAAAGCACAAATCCTCAAAAGAGTAGACTCCAAACCAAACTGTCCACTCTTTCTGAATAATACTTTCAGAATTTTACATGAATAATCTTAAACTCCTGATGATGTTCACTTTAGTCATGGCAGGGAAAGCAGAAGTTGTGGGACAGGAACCCTACCCCGTGCCTCTTGCCCCCCTGTGCCTGCCCTTCTGCAGCCTGTCCTCTCCCCTGACTTTTCCCCTTCTGGTCATGGACCCAGAGAAACTGACTTCCACCATCAGCTTCCTCTGTGCAAAAATGAAGTTTATTTACTACTTACGGGGACTTTTTACTATCTTTAATTTTCCCTAAGCCTGAGGAAGGGCGTGTGGGCCTGAAAGCTTGCAGAAAAAGATCATTTTTTTTGCAATTTGTTAGTTGGTCTAATAAACGGTATCATCTCTGAACCAAGAGTTCTAGACTTTTGCTTTTTTTTTGTCTCAGACCAAAACAGCTACCAAATACACCCCTTTCCCCTCCCGGGCCATTTACCTTTGCAGGCTCTGTTTCTGCCAGGGTGATGGAGCACCCAGGAAAGGCCAGGCAGGGCAGTAGCAGCTCCAGCTTCCAGCCTGGACTGGGGTTGGGGCCAGAGCTGTAGCATCTCCCCTGTCACTCCACACACCACTTCCCTGTGCTTTCCTGACTCTGCATGATCCTTCTCCATGGTGTCCCATGCCCTGTGAGACTCATTCCACACACTCCCCTTTTCCACACCGCTTTCCCGTGCCTCTGTCACCCTGTTCCTTTATGCTCCTTTTACTTTGCACTGGGGGGGCCCATGCTCCCCCCAGTGCCCTTTCCCCTGTGGCCTGCTGGTACTGCACACTTCTTCCCTGTGCTCCACCCAGCACCATACACCCCTTCTTCTGTGCTCCCCTTGCACTGTGCACCCTCTTCTCCCGTGGTCCCCCCACTCCATGAGCCCCCTACCTGCTGCATGAACCACCCTGGTCCGGTCCAGAGCCACAGCAGCTGCTTGCCAGGCCTGTCTATACTCAAATCTAAGATGAGGGTTTCCCCCTCCTCATGCTGAATGGGTGGGAAAGACCCTCTGTCTTAGATTTTAATAAATATGGTTTTTGCCTCAAAGACGTGCAGTGGCAAAGCATTTAAAGTGTTTAGTAACAGAGTGAGAAATATAAGTGTTGGCCTCCTTATGCTGAAGTCTTTTTTTGACCTGGCAGTCTGGTCTAGAAAGTTAAAAGGGGCCAAATGTGATGCTAGCCCTGCCATATACTTGCGTGCTTTGGGTTGCTAGCTGGGTCACGTGGGCTCAGACAGACAGTTTACCTTTTCCTTTTTGACCTGCTTCAGTGCAATAGTGTGAAGATTATTAAATAGCACCCTAGTTTTCCATGCTGGCTCAGGCTCAGTTGTTCCTTTTTTATTTACAGTCCCAAACTATTACCATCCTTCGTATGGACTGCAACACTGGAGTGATGCATCACACTTACAGGAGGCTGCTCTATGTGAGCGCATCTTTTAGTGCTGGAGGAAGTGGTTACGTGGCATCCACTTTTTTTATTAAAAGGAAAAACATTGTTTAGATGATATGGCAAAAGTGCTTCCTCTTATTAAAAAACCTCGCGGGAGTGGGGCTGCAGGCAGGAAAACTCTATGCGATTCCTTTAGAGCACCTTTTGAAGGAAGAACTGTTGCAGTCTTGGGGATATCTGTGGAAGGATAACCAAATATTTTTTGGTTCCTATCTTTGTGCTCTCTCCACCCAGACTTACCAGCAAAGGCCAGAGGTGTAACAGGCTCTGCAAGCGGCAGCAGGAGAAGGGGCAGTGGCTGGGCTGATATTGGCAGCTGTGGCTGTAGCAGCCAGGCTGGCAGCAGTGGTAGCTGCTGTGCTTGTGTCCCCTTTAGGTTGGCACCCAGACCTAGTGCCCTGGTTGCTCACCCCTAGTTGTGCTACTGCCAGAAGCCATGGGGAGTTAATAGCATAAGAGGCAGCAGTAGCTTCTCTTCTAATTCTTGTGTGGCTACCCTTGGGATCAATGATTGGAAAAGACAAACCAATTGACTCATTTCCCTGCCAATGCTAGATTGTTTTTTACTATTTATTTACTAGTGATATTTCATTTAGTTTTAAATGAGCCAAATCGTAGGACTTCTCCACTGTCTACAGTAAAGTCTGTGATTTGGTGTCCTTGTCTACATTAAAAAGTTCTGCTGACAGAGCTATAGGGGCTAGGAGTGTGAAAAGATCACAGTCTGCAGCCAACATTGCTCTGTCAAGAAAACCCCCTGGTGTGGATGCAGCTCAGCTTCTGCCAGTGTTGGCAACTCAGCAATTTTGTCACTAGATCTAGTGACTTCTGAGGTTCCTAGTGACAAAATTTTGTCAAAGCAACAAAATGTTTGCATTACGGATCCTATGCTAGTTGACGCTGTGTAACAATGGGTAAATTGTCTAGTGACACCTTTGATCCCTTTACAACTGAGGCTTTTCTAGAGAATTCCTGCTTTTAAGAATTGGCAACACTGGTTTCTGCTGACACAACTTCTGTTATTTAGGGGGATCTTTGGGTGCAGAAAACTATCCTGCCAGCAGAACGGTGTCTACACTTGGCAGCCTGGATGCTTTGCAGTGCTGCCATCGCTAAAGCTGCAGCTTCTACTGTTGTGTAGATGTTGCCCATTGTAAGTATGTCATTTGGCTTCTGTTTGGCAGGTATGTTGGTAGGATTCCCTATACAATAGTATGTCTAGTTTGGAAAGAGGGATTTGAAATACCGTACAGCCATAAGCTGCTGCTGAGCATTCATGGCTGGTATGCACAAATAGTAAGAAAAGACAAAGCACGTAGCTACAGACACAGTATCTTTTCTGTTATAATTCCTCATTATGAAAAAAGAGATATCTAATGCAAAATAGGATTTCTTGCCATCGTCACTACACTCTGAAAAGGAAGATGCAGTAGGGACTACATTATTGTTTTTTTATATGATAATAAATAACAGAGTCAGCAGGTATTTGAATCCACGGAGATATTTTCTCTACATAGAAGCTAAAGGCTGC
Organism: Gavialis gangeticus; assembly: GCF_001723915.1. Lineage (NCBI taxonomy): Eukaryota > Metazoa > Chordata > Crocodylia > Gavialidae > Gavialis > Gavialis gangeticus. Next base: position 71,983,813 of record NW_017729024.1, on the reverse strand, counting down.
ACATATTTATTTGCTCTACAAAGATGTTAAATGGAAATTTCACACTGACAGTTATCTGCATCGTAGTGCAAACTGTGCTAGACTGATTAGTGGTTTAAGTGTAATTGCCTTATTACGAAGGTGACAATGACTCTCCAGGTGTTGAAATTTCAGGACACACATTACCCAAGGTTGTGTAGCAGATTTTGCAGTAGCCTCTCATATATTTAAACTTCCATGTTTTTAATGTATCAGCTGCAGATAGTGTTCGTTCAGTAAATCGATATGCTCTGATTTTGTTGGTTCTACAGCCAAGCAGACTCAAACAAAAAGTGTAAAGTTATCCTGTTCATCTTAATGGGGTGTTAATGACTTCAAAGCATGGTTGTGACCATTTAAATTTGAATGTTATTAATCAACCCGATAAAACACAAAAACCCAGCATGAGTCACTGGAATTTAATTCCATGGGGCAGTTGAGTCCAATTTTGGTTATTGAATGAAGATTTGTTTGTAAAAGAAAGAAAAGAGATGGAAAAAATCCCTACCATGCTAGTTTAGCAGAGGTAAGGGGGAAAAAAAACCTAAGTACTGCTTTATTGAGTTTTTAAAAGTGTATTACTTCCATAGTCACAAATTAGCCTGTCTGCATGAAATGAATAACTCTCAGCAGTGGTGTCATTTTGATTATTGCTACAAGATAGCAAGTCGCAAAATTAAATTTCCTTCAAAACAGTTCTCATGTGCCCTTTGATTGCAAAGCTCATTTAAATAGAAACCCCCCTTCAGAATTAATAGGGAAGATTTTAAGCAGTTTTTACTTTTTTTCTGAACGAATTCACTCCAAAACTTCTCCAGACATGCTATATCATATGATACAACGCCGTCTAATTTTCTCCAAGGGATTTTTAGATACAATATGCCATAGCTGAAGTGCCAGGGGAAGCAGTGTTATCTTAGGGCTAGAGCAGGACGTCAGATGTCAGCAGTTGTTCTAGGCTGACTGCTTACTAAACTTATAACTTTCTCACTGTTACCTTCTGTTCTCCCCATCTGTTGCCTCCAGAAGTTGTTTCTTGTCTTCCACTTAATTGTATGTTCTTTGGGGAGAGGGTCCATCTTTTCATGATGTTTTGTTATATGTTTGTGCAGTGGGGCTCCAATCCTTATTTGGAGCCAGTAGGCACAACCACTGTTCAAATAACAACACTATTCATAAGATCTTTTCCTTTTTCCAGCTTTGCCCCTGCTTGCTGTGTGACATTGGGCAGGTTATTGGACCTTTCACCATCCTAACTATAATATTCCCCGTTCTGGCATTGTGAATCAGTTTTATAAACTCTGCAGAGTCTTTATGAACTCTGTAGTTATGTAGAGTCAAAGTCTTTTTACACAAAGCAAACGATTGTTTTTGTAAATTGTTGGTGACTTATGAAAGTTGCTTATGAAAGGGCTGTCGCATCCCGGTGCTATTAGTCTTTAAATACCACTAGCCTTTGCACAAGCTTCCCACATAATGCTACCTCAGTTTTGACATAAGCAGTCTCAGCTACTTTCATTTGTCAGCATCTTTTAAACACAACCAGTCTTGATATTTGGTTTGGCACAGAGCCAGGTTTCAAGCATATGAAACACGCCTAAGGCCTTCTGTGTTGTCTTTCTCTTGCCAGGTGATGTACTTTGCAGCCTCTCCCTCATAGCTGAATCTGGCCTGAGTTTCCTGTATTAAAGTATTTCTCTAATGGCTTACTCAAAGTAGAGGTGTAACTAACTATTTCAGCACCCTGCACGGAGACACCTGAGCGTATAGCAGAGAGGCGCCAAGCTGCTGCCGCTGGGTGAGCAATTGGGCTGCAATTCTGGAGCCCCCTTTAAATCAGAACCCAGGGCTGCTGTCCTACTCACCTTGCCCTAGTTACACTCCTGACTTGAGGTCAGTGTATTATTCTCTTTCTCTGTTCTGATGAGACATGAAGACATGTAATAACTGTTTGTAAACATGGAAGTCAAATCAAATTTCTGCTCCTTTTGGATTCATCTTTGCAGAGTCATTAGCAGTTGATATAAGCAGCTGATATAAGCTAATGAATCTTTCAAACGGCCAATCAGAGGCCTAAAAATGTATTGGCAGCTCAGCGGCTTATACCATTCAGTCCAGTTCCACCTTCATCCAATGTCAAAGGGATTTATGCCTGCCCAGTAGAGCTGTGCAAAGTGGGCCATATTCGATACAGATTTGGCCCGGTTTAGGGGATGGTGATTCCATTAGTTGATTTGGATCACTGTCCCATTTTGATTCAGCCAAATCCAAAACTGAAAATTCGGTTCTGATTCAGAGAATCAGCGATTCGGCCATACACACAGCTTTATATGTTTTTTCTGCATACCTCGAGGTACCAGGCATGGCTTATGAACACTGAGATGGTGGGGTGGATGGAGCGTCCCACAGGAATGCAGGGGGAGGGTCCATGTGCTCCACAGTGGGCCCCTCCCTGTACCTCCCTGGCTTTGTGATTGGCCACAGGGGGACCCTGGGTGTCCTCCCCAGACCCAGGAGGCACCAGTCACCGAGCTGGGGGCGCTATGGGGGTCCCTGCGCACTTTCGGGTCTGCTGTGGACCCGAAAGTGAACCAGAAATGCTTCTAGTTCACTTCCAGGTCTGCCACTGAGTGTGCTGGGGACCTCCCCGAGCTCCCGTTGGATGCTCCATCCACCCTACCATCTCAGCGTTGATGAGCCGCCTGGTACCTGGAGGTCTATTTCCACTGTAGTTAACTCAGGGTTTTTACCAGGTTTTTAGCTCAAACCCTCACTGATCCATATGAAAAATACTCTGTTTCAGGTCTGAAAGTGTTTTTTAAACCAACAGCTGCTTATGCATGGGAGGGTCTAGGTTAGAATCTGGGCACTGGTTTAATTCTATGGAAGTCCGAACACAGACAAATTCACTTGCCTACTGCTAGGTTTCAAATGCCCTTCCAATAGCTGCCTCACAAGGTCAGACATGTTCTGTCACAATTGATGCAATTGACTGGAAAATAATCCAGCACAAGGAACCATAGGGTATGGCTTCAAAAATACATGGGATGGACTAGAAACAGCGAGGCCAAAGTAACATAGGTAATGTCTTTGCTGTGGGGATGCTTTCACTTGAGTCTGGCTTATCTAGATACTTAGGTATGAGTAACAATCATTCATAATAACTCACGCAGTGAATATGTTAGTTGGTACCTCCTTATTCAACCTTGTCTCTGTTAACCATAGTCTTGAGGCCAGAAAATTCTTCTGGCAACTATCTTACCTTCTATTCCAGTTGTTCTTAACCTTTTTATGCTCAAGGCACCCCTCAATAGGCTTGAGACACTTCTCAGAAAATGCCGTCTCTTAGTTTTCACTCATTTTTCTGACTACAGAAAAATAATGGAGATTTTTTTCTGTTGCAAAGAACTCAGAAAGATACAACAGGTGAGAATGTTTTTGACACTCTGGATTCCTATCCAGAAATCTTGGGATTTATCTTGTGGATCATGTTTGCATACTTAACAGTGCTGACATTGTGTGCAACCCTGAGGCACCCTTCAAAGGATCTCAATCACTTCTCTATTTAGAGAATTTACTGATAACAATGAGCTTCCTTGTGTTTCTTCATAGGGAAGAATATGATTCTTCAAGAGACAGCAGTAAGAAATGTACCCCGCGCAATCTGCTCCAGATTATGGACCGTAATGATGTTAGAATAACATCTCTTAATGCTTCTCTGGCTGATTTATCAAACTCAGATATTTTAAAGGTGGAAAATAGGCCTTTTCTAAAGAAAGAACATGAACCATAAATGATTCTCAATATTTCTTCCATGTATTTCTGAAAAGTGTCCTGGGAAAGTTTACTTTCACTTAGGGAAGTTTTGCAAGTTCATGTATTTTAAAGTGTTTTCCAAATTTTACTTTGCTTTTCTTCTTGCTTGGGATGGTTTCTTTAGCACTGCTTGTCAATATTTTGCTCCTTTAATATGAGATTGCACAGTCTGCCTATATGCAGTTATTGATGTTTTTTTCTATAAATTCAACTTCAGTTTCCATCTCACCCAATACATCCTTTAGATATCTAATACTATCCATTTTCCAATAATGCTTCTCTTCATCCGCAGTGCTGATTTACATAAAGTTGGCAGGTGAGCCTTCCCTTCACTTTCATAAAGGAAATACCAAGTCCATTAGACATTTCTGTCTGTCATACTGGTGATAAACAGACTGGTCATAGTCATAGAGAAGTGGGGCTAGAAGGGACCTCCAGAGATCATCTAGTCCAACTCCCTGCCTGAGGCAGCATCATCCCTAGCGAAAACTTCCCATGAAACCATAAAATAAACTCTACATAACACTGTTGACCATTACACAACAAAGACCTAACATTCTAACTTGCTACAGGTAAAGCGGGGGCGGGGGCAACATAGCAGCTAACATCCTGCTTCTATAAAATTTTGTCAATATACACTCAAGAGGTCCTGGGTAGAGGGCCATGTCCCGCCCCCTACCCCCAAAGGAAGAAAAAACCTCCACAGTTCATACCAATCTGACCATGGGGTAAAATTCCTTCCTGACCCCAGATAGGGCAATTGGTCTGACCCTGAGTGGAGAGGCAAGACCATCTGGCCAGAAGCCTTCAGTTTTGGTTGGTCCCACAAGCAGAATCAGCACACCCTAGTCAAAGCCCTAGCCTTGGCTGTAGCTAATACCCAGTACCTCTGGGAAGGCTTATAAACACCATGACACATATAACAGAAAAAATGGTGAGGGTGGTACGGAGGGAGGAGAAATGAGCAAAACCCAGAAGCATGAGAAATGCTCTATGACTATGACCAGTCTGTTTATCACCAGTATGACAGACAGAACCAAAAAGGGGAAGGGTCTGGCTCAAATTGCCCCCTTTCTCTATAAGTCCCTGCTCAGACTCACTTCTGTCTTCTTTCTAATACAGTTGCTCCTCATGGTTTGGCCACTGTTAGCTGGCCCTCATGAAAACTCTCCCACAAATCCTTCTGGTTTCATGTGCTCCTCCATGGTATGGGCTTTCTGGGTCCTCAGTTCTCATCCATGCCTCTGCACGGATCTTGCAGCAGCCCTTTGCTGCTCTGACTCCTTTTTCCCCTCTCTGGAGAATCTGTGTCCTGGCCAGCTGTGTCCTGAGCCTCTTGACATGCATGTATGGAAGAAAGCATGATTGCTGGGATCATGCATCATGTCCTATCATGCCCTTGATGTAATAATACATTATGTTATGCCTGAGTGAACATTTCTGTGATTTATCATAGACAAAGCTAGCACAATTAATCATTTTTTTCAACTATGTATATTGATTCCAATCAAAGAATGGATTAAAATTTAAAATGTCCTGGAGAATACAAAAATATTCAAATGACAGCGGCTTAAATGCCAGTTTATAAGTTGTAGAGAAGCTGACAGTTCAGAATCTGGGCTTTAAAATGAGAAAAATTAAGCTAAAATTCCATGTGAGAGTCAAGATATCAACATTTAAGGCAGATGTTGGTAATGTTTTAAGCAATGGAAACTGTTACAGCTGTTGGATGCTAAAGAACTCAAAAGTATACTATTTTCTATGAGAAAAAAAGACTACTCTGTTTTTAGAAGCTAAATAATCCACTTTAAGTTAAATGGTGAAGAATGCATTAGCAGAATGCTGCTTCACTGTGCTGGCAGACCCATTCTGTCTCATCTTTTGGGACTCGTGGCACATCTACATTTGCAATTATTGTGACCCACAGAGGTCTTCAAAGCTGGTAGAACAGCACAAGCACAAACATTTCACCAACTTCTCATCAAAATATGGGTTAACAAGGAAATTCCACCTGACTAAAAGAATGCCAACATTGTGACCACCTTCAAGAAAGGGGACAAGTCAGTGTGTGAGAACTACTGAGGCACTGCCTTCCTCTCTGTTGCCTGGAAAATTCTTACTCTCATCCTTCTGAATCACCGCCTCCTCCCCCTTGCCAAAGATGTCCTTCCAGAATCTCAGTGTGACATCAGTGTAGAACATCTTGGGGTACCACTGACATGATTTTTCTTGCATGACAGATCCAGGAGAAGTGTAGAGAGCAACATCAGGAGATGTTTATCGCATTCATTGACCTAACCATGACCTAACCATTCCATCAATCGTGAAGCCTTCTGGAAGGTGTTGGCTAAGTTTGGTTGTCCACTGAAGTTCATCAGTGTCCCCAGGCTACTCCATGACTAGGTCCCTGAGAAAATTGTGATTATTTGTAGAAAACTTGCAGCATGTGCATGGGTAAACTATCATTTTTTTCATGGCATATTCATGGAACTACCATTGATCTTGGCAAATGGGTCCCAGTAGTTCTGAGAATATTCCATGATAAATGATACTTTACCCATGCATGTGCTTCACGTGTGGCAGGCAGGCACACAAGCTAGAGGTGATGGAAGGCTGGGTGTAATGGGGCTTAGCTCTCTGAAATGTGAGGCAGTGGTGGCAGCACAGAGGGCCTCAGGGAAGCCCAGGCACAGGCTCAGGGTGGCTGCAGGGTTGGGGGGAAGGGGCACGCACAGACAAGCATGGAGTTGCAGCTGGAATCACAGCCCAGTGGCATGTGGAGCACTGCCCACCACAGCAGGTAAGTCTGTCAAGGGAAAAGGGTGTGTGTGTGGGGGGGTCACATCGAGACCCCCACAGTGAGGGAGGGAGTGGGGCAGGGGCAGGAGCTGGGTTGAATGGGGCCCTGGAGTGGGTGGGTCAGTTGGAGCCTGAGCAGATTGTCCAGGGGCACAGGGGGACTCCTGCCACTGTGCGCACCCGCCCCCGGATTTGTGCACGGGGCACAGGCGGGCTGCTGCTGTGGGCTGGGCTTTGCAACCCACTGCTGTTGCCCCAAGAGTTGTGCAATGCCATGTGCCTACTGCCACTGGGCGGGCAGGGGACATGGTGCAGTGCAGCCATGGCAGAAACATGATGTCATGCAGCTCCTGAGGCAGTGACAGTGGGGTGCAGAGCCCAGCATGTAGTGGCAGCCTGCTTCCACCCCACACACAAATTGGGGAGGCATGTACCCCCCCTGCCTCCCTTTTGGTGTGCACAGCGGTGAGAGTTTCCCCCACCTGAACCCCTGGGCTTGTCACCTGGGCTCTGAGCAATGCACTACCCACTCTGGGGCCCCATTCACCCCAGTCCCTGCCTCTGTTCCACTACCTTCCTCACTGTGGGGGCCTCAGGAGGCCCCCCCATGCACCTTCCCTCCCTGCACCACTTCCCCTCCACAGACTTACCTGCTGGGTGAGGGGGGGAGTGTGTACACTCAGCCTCCCCCCCCAAATAATATTTTCTGTCTCCACCT
>NW_017729024.1:71960616-71971462 GCF_001723915.1 Gavialis gangeticus | reverse complement strand
TTTATCTTTTTCTAGAGGGACAACTAGGGTAAGATGGCAATGGGGAGTCCTAAATGTAAGAATCTTCCCCTCCCTGTTCACACTTTGCACATCCCCTCCTTTCCCCTCCTGCATCCATTCTGGACTTCCACCTGTGGCACACTGCTTGCCCCCTTTACAGTCCCCAAGCCCTGGCCCTCCAAATCTCCTCCCCCCACTGCTCTCTATACACTTACCTTTATCCTGGCTGTCTGGGTGTGTGCTGGCTATGCCCCCAGCAGCCACTTGCAGGCTGCAAAAGCACAGGTCTCCCCTTGCAAGCTAGAATGTTCCCAGTCTGCAAAGGGAAACTTGCACTTTTGCACTTTTTCTGGCACAGGCTTGTGACCCTTAAAAATTGTGGTGTGGGGCTAATTTTGTGGTATCCACGCAGTCTGCAAAATCATGATTTTCTCAGGGCCCTATCCATGACAGGATGACCACCATGGTCCTTTGCATGAACCCTACAAATTGGGAAGTGCTGGCTGGTAACATCTCAATGGTGCTGTACCATACATCAAAGTACAACCCACTTCAAAGAGAACTGGCTTGTACAGGAAGCCAAGAAATGCTGGTAACAACCCCTGGCAGACATCATCCTTGTTTCAAAGGATGGCTGATGATACCCATTCTGTCTCATTATTTGTGACTCATATGGCACGTCTATATATGCAATTAATGTGGGCATGCATATTAGGGCATGTGTCTGCATGTGCACCCGTGTTGGGAGAAAACTGAGCCTGACAGGAGCCACCTAGTTCAGGGCTGCTCCTGCACTGCTCTGGCCCCCTGCTGCAGCCAGGGGGAGCTCCAGGTTCCCGTGGATGCCAGCCCCAAGCTGGCAGAGGGCTCTGGGGATAGCCCTGGGCTGGCAGGGGGCACAGGGATCCAGCCTGGGCTCTTGGGGGTAGGAGGAGCTGCCCCAGCTCTGGGGCCAGCTCCTTCCAGCCTCACAAACATCAGGCCAGCCCCAGGTCCCAGCAGGTGGGGGAAGTGTTCCCAGCTCTGAGGGCAGCCCTCTTCCAGCTACATGGTGATCAGGGCCAGCCCTGAGCCCCAGCATGTGGGGGGAGCGTGCTCAGCCCTAGGGGCAGCAGCCTCCATGTGGAGGCTGGGGCTGGCCTTGAGCCCCGGGGTGGCAGAGGGAGCTGTCCTGACTCTGGGGGCAGCTCCCTCCCAGCCACATGGAGATCTCTGTGTGGCTAGGAGAGAGCTGCCCCTGGAGTCAGGGCAGCTTCCCCACCCCCACCCCCACCCAGGGCTGAGAGCTTAGCCAGGCATCAGTTGTGGACCCCTGCTGCCTGGGCTGACCGAGAACAATTTGCTCTGAATCAGCATCTACAGCTTTGGTACATTAGTTTAAAACACCATTTTCTAGTACCTGTATCTGTGGGCACTAGCACAAGGCACTTTAAACTAATCTACTGTATAGTGTGCAAGTGTAGATGGTGATGCTTCATCTAATGTGCTGTAAAGCATTTGTGTAGATGCACCCACAAAGATTTAATTTATTTGTTTCAAGTCTAGAGTTTTTAACCTAATTTTTTGTTGGGGTGCCACCAGTTAAAGTGAAAGATAGTAGCCAAGAAATACCCTGATTAAAGCAAAAGCACATAGAAATCACTAACATTGGAACCAACCTTCTGTATGCCTGAGTTCTTCAGACTCCGGGTTTTTTGTTTTTCCCCTATGCTCTTAGTATATTTTTTGTTTTAGCTTTCAAATATACTGGATCAAATTCAAAGACTCTTTGTTAATCTTCAAGACCCTGCAGGGGAAGTAGCCTAGGATGTCTCAGAGTACCTCAAGTGAAGATGACCTCCCTTGACAGCCATGTTCCACAGAAACTACAAGCCTGTCAACCTCAAGGATGAAGCTCACAGGAGCTAGGGCTTTCCTGGCAAAGGCAGAAGCTTTGGAATTCATTACCAGAGAAAAGAAAAATGACCATAAATCTTGCTGTCCTGAGATTGAAGCCTACAACTCACTTTTTCAACTTAACTTTCCAAAGCTACTGTCAAAAATAACCAAGGGAAAGAGGGAAGAAAAAGGTAAAGAAAAGAAGGGAGAAAGGAAATAAATAAAAACAAAATATACCTTTTTAAGTAGGGAGGAGAATTAATTCACTGACCTATTCTGAGTTTGATTATTAATATATTCTTGTGAGGTACTTAAAAACTACTGTGATGTATGTCATTATAAGAATCTGTACAGAACAGTGTAGACAGGTAAAAGCAGTAAGTTTCTATGATCACAGTAGACATCCTGACTGTGCAGTTAATCAGAAGTAGTGTTGATGGTGTATGAAATGCCAGCTACTTGACATTTGTCTATATATTTGACACATTAACGTTAAATGATATTGAAATTGTCTAATAGCTTTAACTTAACTAAAAAGATCCAAATCGAATGTTTCATCAAGTGGCTAAGTGTCAGAAACATGCACACAAGACTGAAGAACAGAAATCTTGTGGGATTGTATTGTTTGTTAAAGCTTTGGCAAATTCAGCTGCCATTTACTCATTTTTTTTCTGTAGAAATGAATACATACTACTTTTGCATTTATGGTATTATTCTTTTAAATGGTTACTGCTTTTGCCAGGAAGCAGGTCTTTGATGTAAACGTCTATAGCCTTTAGAAATATGGCATTGGTTCTGATATAAATTAGAACTGCAAGGTACAGGTGAGCATATGATAGAGCTGAAATATTCTTGCCAGAACCTGATTTTGTGCTTGGAATTATTTCTTTTTTATTCAAAAACATGCATAGAAAAATATGGCAATTTCATTGTGGTGAGCTTCAAAAGTGCAATAACTTTCTTTTTGTTGTGCTCCCAAAATTTCTCAACGACTGTTAAAAATATTCTGATAATTTGTGACTGCTCCTTCCACCTCCATCCTAACCACACTGCCCTTTGATTCTCTTGGTAGAACAGACCTATCTTTTCTCTATGCCTCCTATGTTCTCCATTATTAGGCATCCAGTTGGCAATACCTGACAGTGAGCAAAAAAGAAGCTGTCATAGATCTGTCTGTGTATTTGACTTAGGAGGGTAGGTGGTCCTGCTAAAGATAAAACAGATATTTGTATGAGTTCTCTAGGGAACGGCCCATCTAACAGATTCTGAGCAGCTCAGGGAATGCTTGTTTTCAACACACAGAGCCTAAGTGCCACCTCGTGCTGTGATTTAAAGTCTAATGGCAAATAGACAATTTAAATTCCAATAACAGAATATTCTCATCTAAATTAGTACCAACTTTTGGAGTCAGCAGAAACATGCTACTGACTGTAAACTTGATGTTAATGTTTACCTAATTCAACTCCAAGATCATGAACTTTAAGTCAGAATGTGTTTATTCTGTCAAGTCATTACAAATATGCTTCTTACCTTAATAAGAACAAGTAAATAAATTCTTTCTTCATTATTTAGTCGTTCTCTATACCTAGTCATTCTCTTTGGAGGGCAATATCAATGCTAATACTGCATTAATAAAGATAAAGACATAAAATATAATGTTGCAATAAATATATCTTGCTAGACACAGGGACACTATTTTAACAGAAAATTGTCTCAAGACACTTTAATGCTTTCTATTGCTATGGTTGCAGAATTAGTAAGGGCACATTGCTAAGGGGACCTCTATTACATCCATTAATGAGATTTATAAGAACACTAATAGGTAAATCTAAAGCCCAACTCTATCAACAATAATGCAAATTAATGCAACTCCAACTCTTTACAATTCAAGATTATAAATATTCATGATTGTCCTCTATTCTCATAGGTAAAAGTATGTTTGGATGTATTTATATATACAATATACATATGTTTATGCAAAGATAAAATAGATCCTATTATATGCATGTCCTGTTCCACAAAGACAGAAATTATATCAGTGCACTGTGCAAGGATTAAGCCATGTCACTTCCATGTCACTCCCCTTATTGATGATGTGTAGAATATACCCCAAAGTATTTGGGCATTGTGGTTGTGAAAGATTATTTCTGTTTCATTACCATGTTATTAAAATACCCCCCCACACACACACACTTACTTCACACAATGCTAATGCTGGCTTGCATTCACAGGTTTCCTGGTACTGCTATAAATGTGGGTTTTTTTAAATTAAACACATGAAAGTGAAATGTAGCCTAACCATGAAGAGACTGGAAAACAAAATGTTACAAAAGTAAAATATCTAAGTGGCTCTGGTAGTTGCTATAGTAGATATTTATGTATGTTACAGGGAATATACATATACATTAATGTATACATAATAACTTGTTCTATCACTTGAGTTAAGTCTTGTTTTTGAATATCAATATCACAGTAATATCCAACTTATTTAATAACATAGTGCTCAAACCAGCTTCAGTGACTTATACTCACACACATTATTTCAGACTGCACATGCATTTTATATCAAATGCATACATTTACAAATTTTACTATAATTGATCAATATTGGGTACACGGGTTTGTTTGTTTTTTAGAGTATCACTTCCCCTGCCATAGGCATCTTTGTTCAATTTTATGTTACTTCAGGCCTTTTACTTTATTTTCTATTTAACTTTCGCCATTTACATTTTTCACTCTCTTTGGAAGTTACTTATATGGCATAATGTATGGGGATAGGATTTTCAAGCATTGACCTAATTTCTGCTCCCACCAGAATTAGTAGCTTTTTTCTTTCCAAATGAGCCAATGTCCTCTCCTCTTCATCATCAAACACATCTTTAATGCTGTGCTTCCTTTGTCATTTATAGACTTTGTCTGAATTAGGCTCTTATCTGATAATAGGCATCTGCTTGATAATTTTGCTACACGGTCTTTCATTTCTTCCTCTTTTCCCCTTTCCCTTCTGTACAATAACTCTGTTTTCATCTGCCATTTATCCTCCTGCACTATGCACTCCAAACTCTTCTGCTTTTGGCAAGGTCAGCACATGAAATGTCTTCTGTTTGAACTCTTAATTCTCCTGAATGTTGCAAAGGATGGTAATTTGGCTCTTAGGATCAGCAGTTTTGCCTTCAGACTGCTTCGCATGGTAACACAGCAGTACATACATGAATATTGCGTAATATATTTTAAAAAAATAGATACCATTTTTTTGCACCGCCCGGGAAGATATCAATACTATATTTGGACCTCCCAGGAAATGACATTTCGGTCCCTAAAAACTGCAATTAACAGTTTAATATAGCTCCTTCAAAAATCCCTTGAAATCTGAACAGAGCCTGATAGCAACATTTTGAACAGATGAAAGATACTGTTAAGACTGCCAGCCAATGGGAAATATTCCCTGACCATCTCCCAAACACATTAGATATCAGCTATGGTCTGAGCAAACTCAACAGTACAGCGATATACATAAGGGAAATTATTGAAATCGTTTCTGACAATATTTAAAATGATGTGAGGGTCCTTTAAACTGTATACACCAGCAACACCAAATCAGGAAGGAGCAGGGGGAAAAAAAAGTAATGAGATACAGCAAGAAAACCCACAATCAGCACCAGCTGTTGCCCAATTAAACTCAACAGTTCACAGGTGTTCACAGGAGAATACACAATTTTGCCTAAGCCAATGTACCTTCCTAAATAACCCTTAGGAGAATAATGCAAAATGACTTTTATAGGGCTTTTTACATACTTTTTAAAGCTTTAACATTTTTTTGTGTGTCAATAATAACAATTTTGAACATTTGACATCCCACTTGCAATTTATGACAAGTTAGTTAAAACTGAAAATGTCAGACTTAATAGCTCAAGTGTACAGTCCATCATTTTCTTTTTGGTTCTTCTTATCTTGCTTTGATTTTTCCCTAATGGACTTTAGTCTCTCTTCAAGTCTCAGTCCTGATTACAATCTCTCTAAGCAGACTTTATTCCTATTATTTAATATTTATATTATGGTAGTACCTAAAAGCCACAATCAGCCTTGTGTCCAATGTGCTAAGTGTAACTTCTGCTTTCACCTACAAAAATGTATTTCTCAGTTCATATCTGTATGTGCTTCTGACTCAAAGGGATACCCTCTGATTTCAGAAACAGCAAAATCATAAACTGGATAAACTCTTAGTCCCCTGTGCATGGCCCTACTGACAGTTTAGCAATGCAGTATAAGGAAATATAGAATTTTAATATCTTTAACTGGTATTATAAAGCTCTAGCAACAACAAGAAAAATCCAGACACCCGCCCCCCCATAAGCTATCCTCTCTGTATGTTTTCTGCAGGTACAGACTGATGCACTTACAAACATTTGGGGCTTTATTGCAGTACCCCTTTGAAAATACAGGTCTTAAGATTAGGAGGCTTCTACTAGATTCACTGAACTGCTGATACGCAGTTGTACATTATTTTAAAAAAGTTGATTATGGCACTAACTTGTGATTTGCACTCATTTATTAGTCAAAAAAGAGCCATATAAAGTTTCTGTTGAATAATGGTTGTCAAAACAGAGAGGGAGGTATATTTATACTATAGCTAGAGTGTTGGGAGCTAAAGCACTGCACTATAAATGAGATGCATATGATGTCGGTACCTTAAAGGTTACATATGAGATTCATGCTACAGAAAGCTCTCCAACTTGATCCAAGGGAAACTTGTATTATGTGCTTTGCCTCCAATTTAATAATACTTTCCATGCTCATCCATAGTAATTACTTTTATCCAGTGATCTCAGAATGAATCAATTCTTACCACACCCCAGTGAGGTAGGGAAGCATTATTATATTTACTTGCTATTTTTTCCTATTAAAAATACCTTTTGTCTTATCCAGAGTGCTAGACTTCTGGGGAGGGAGGTGGATTTTATTTTTATATTTCTAGTCTCTTATGACAGTGAAATTGTTGCATTCCTAATAAGCTGTGTTGGCTGAAAAATTAAAACAGAGCCTTCCTAGAAGTAGCTAGAGACGACTTTTAAATAACATTGACAGGAAGAAAAAAGTAATAATGAAACAAAATATGAAAAAATGGAACTAAATCTTGTAGGGGTCTGGTTCTTTTTAATATTTCTTTCTTTTTCTTTCTTTCTTTTTCTTTCTTTCTTTTTTTTAAGAAATGCCTTTTGAAGTCTTGCCATGCTGAGCTTCAGAAGGTTAGCCTAATGGTAGCTCAGTTTTTAGACAAGCTATTCAGTGAAAGTATTCATGTAATTCAAAACATTTCAAAAAATACAGTACTGGGTATTTAAAATCCTGGTGTGATACATGCAGAATACAGAGCAGTGAACAGCGGGCTAACAAAAAATGCAGCTTAACTGCAAAGGTGATGGAATAACCTTCACAACTTAGGAGAAAATCATTGTGGCTTCTTGTCACTTTCTGGTTCTTTTTCCTCTCTCATTCTGCCATGGTGGGATAATATAATTTCTGTACTCAGTTGAGAGAGAAATTTGGTCTATACTATGTGCATAGAACTATCATTCATATAAGTGGCAGGTGAAATCTAGTCCACAAACAGAAAGACAGACTACTTGGGATCTATGTAGGGGGAATGCCATCTATTTTGGGAGGTGGAATACAATGACCCCAGCACAATCTTGATGAGCAGCTGCTAAGTAAACCTACAAATGTAACTTCATGCTATAGCTGGAGACGGAAGCTGTTTCCTCTACATTGGGGCACAGAACGCAGCAGATCAGTGTAAGGAGCATCAGCAGCTGTGTGTTTGTCTTCTGTCTGTGGGTGAATTTGAACACCAGCCCATCTTGAGCTATTGTAAATTATGAGCTTCTATTATACATTCTAATAGCACTTTTGTTTTTAACTGTTTTCCCCTCATACTTGTTATATGACACTGTTAATCTGCAATGGCTCTCCTCGTTGCTGCAGGTTAAATGCATTTTATTGCCAAGAAAGCAAGCATTCTGTTGCTTAAATTAACCATTAAAATATTGAGGGTTAGTGTTGTTTTGCAAGCTCAGTCTAATCCCCCAGTCTTTCGAGGTCTGTTTGTCACTACTTGTCATAGGGATGTTTATTATACACTTACTGTGAATTGTCTCTGTGTGTGCAGCATATGTTATGCCACAAAGATTCATCACCAGCAGGCAGGGAGTTAATTCCCTGCTCAACTCTTTTGCAGGTGAAAGAGTGGGATGATGAATGAAGGCAGGGGCTTCACAAGTGCAATCAGAAGGAGTTAAACCAGGGAGCTCAGTAAACACAGTGCCTTGGTAGCCTCATCAAGAATAGCTGGTGGGAAAGCAGTATCACACTCAGCAGTATTGTAGCTAGAGCTGGGCTTTGGTTATATATTTCTGTCACTTCAACCTTTTTTCTGTTTCAACATGTGAATATCAGACTTGTTCTTTTTCTGTCAGTAAAGGAACCCTCCATGTTGGGGTATGCACTTTGGACTCTACCCAAACCCACTGAGGGCAGTGAAAAGACTCTGGATCATGCCTTTGTGATGAATATACCCTGGCTTATGGTGAGAATTTCTCCCAGTAAAGAGGGCCTGATCAAAGCTTGTCCACCATGGAAGTCCCACTTAAGACCTAAAGGCCTTCACACAGGAGTTACACATAAGATGTGGTGTATGCTTCAAATGGGCTTTGGAACATGTCTGTGAACAACAGGTACCTGATTCCCTGCCACCTGCAGCCTCCAAATCAAAATGGGATGTCGTCCTATAAGATGCTTTCTGGTTTGACAAAAAGCTGAGGAAACAATGGAGGCATCAGTGGAAGAAATTTTATATTCCACAGTAGGTAGGAAGTGATGATCATAACAATCTCTCCTGGCCTTAAAGTCTATGAATTAACAATAATATACAAATGTTGGATTCACCTGAACAGAACATCCAATATGGTGGTCCCAAGGTACTGCCAAGTGTCTTCTCACAGTTTTGGGATTGACTTCTCTTCCTTGTAATCATTTCTTAGAAATCTAGGGGGAAAAATCATTTTATTCCCTGCTGTTCCTTTCCTTTTCACTCATTCAGTCTTTCCTTCAATTTCTTTGTTTGCATACAAGTGCACACAGAACAATCACACACACAAATAACGTGTCATTTAATATGGTAGAATGCAATTACCGCAACTGTTATATTTGCCCTTGTTAATACAGTTGTAGAGAAAAACTTTATTAGATTACAATGGAAAATGTGAAAAATGGGTGTGATTTGCACCCAGCAGCTTTTTTTGCTCTTAGGAAACATGATGATTTAGTTGGTCCATTTAATTTGACATGCAGTCAAGGGGGGAAACTGTCTTTTCTTTACCTGGAAGTCACGTAGGCATTGTTTTCCCAGATGCCACAATCTTTCACTTGGACTGCCATATGCAGTAGCCAGAGGCATGGAGTCAAGTGTTCCAGATGAAATGAGAGGTTGGTGAACTAGTGTAAAGCAGCTAACACAGCTGCCTATAGAGAGATCCTGATTTCCGATCTTAACTGTAGAATTTGGGTGCATGCAAGTGTTGAAATGAACTGGTGAAAGTTGGACAGTTTAGTTTAAGCCAGGGCTCAATCCCTGGCCCATAGGCCAAATCTAGCCTGTAGAGCTGTGACATTCAGCCCTCGGGACTCCCCATCGGTCAGGAGATTTGGTGGTGGGGCAGCAGCAGCAACTAATGCTGTACTTCCCTCCCCTGCTGCCAAATTCCCAAACGCTGTGCAGTGTATCAGAACCAGGTCATGCTGCCTCCCCTGCACCATCTCTGGGACAGAAAGGTTGGGCACCACTGGGTTAAGTGGCTGAAAATCCTACTGGTTGAAGAGGGCATAAGCATTACTTTGACCAGCTGCTTGCACTACAGACAGACTGTACTGTGGAGGGCATCTAGCCAGGGGGCCCCAGAGCATGCATTGTAGTGTGTTTTGCAGAGTCCACAGTGTGCCTGGGGACCAGCAATACCATAAAGGAAACAAAAATGGGCTGATTGGCTGATGGCCCAAGGAGACCATGCACCTCTCGTAACAACACCGCTTCCCTCCCAGCCTCTCAGCTCTCAAGCTATTAGACAGCAGACACACTCTGGGGCTTTGAGGGGGGGAACCTGGTGATCCTGGGGATGCATCCCTGCTACCTGCTCTGGCCACATTTGGGGGACTTTGTTCATAGTGCTGCTCATGCTCTGGCTGTGGGAAGCCATCCTACTGTGACCAAAACTCAGGCCTGTCAAGATCTGCTGGGGGAGCTTCTCCCCTGCACAACATTTCAAAGCAGGCACCAGCAGCCTCATGAATCTGTCTGTTCCACAGACAGTTCCTATATCTGAAATGGGCTCTAAAGTGCCACACTCCCCACCCTGCCAGGTGCTGGCTTGAAGTGCCATGCAGTGGGGATGCCCCTGGTATGGCACTTTACATCCCTGCAGTTCCTCACACAGGGTTGGGGGCACAGGGCTCTTAGGTGTTGTACAGGACTATCCTCTTCCCATTAACTTCTCCCCTCTGCAGGACTTGAGAGCCCTGAACATGCACTGGCTGGCTTGAAGTGCTGCAGAGGTAGATGCCCCGCACCCAAGGCACTTCAAAACTAGCACCTGAAGATTCATGCATGAGACTGCAAGTACAGGGCTCGGAAATGCCATGTACTCCACTCATGAATCAGAGCTGGCACCTGCAGTCCTATGCCTGGGGTTGCAGGTTTCATAGATTTCATAGACATGAGGGCTGGAAGGGACCTTGTAAGATCATCTGGTCCAGCATCCTGCCCAAAGGGCAGGAAGTCAGCTGGGGTCAAACAATCACAGTGAGATAAGCATCCAAATGTTTCTTAGAAGTATCCAGAGTAGGTGCTTACACCACCTCTGGGGGGAGTCTGTTTTTCCTTATGTCCAGCCTAAAATAGTCTAGGAGGAGTTTCTGG
>NW_017729024.1:71950475-71955616 GCF_001723915.1 Gavialis gangeticus | reverse complement strand
ATCCCTGCTACCTGCTCTGGCCACATTTGGGGGACTTTGTTCATAGTGCTGCTCATGCTCTGGCTGTGGGAAGCCATCCTACTGTGACCAAAACTCAGGCCTGTCAAGATCTGCTGGGGGAGCTTCTCCCCTGCACAACATTTCAAAGCAGGCACCAGCAGCCTCATGAATCTGTCTGTTCCACAGACAGTTCCTATATCTGAAATGGGCTCTAAAGTGCCACACTCCCCACCCTGCCAGGTGCTGGCTTGAAGTGCCATGCAGTGGGGATGCCCCTGGTATGGCACTTTACATCCCTGCAGTTCCTCACACAGGGTTGGGGGCACAGGGCTCTTAGGTGTTGTACAGGACTATCCTCTTCCCATTAACTTCTCCCCTCTGCAGGACTTGAGAGCCCTGAACATGCACTGGCTGGCTTGAAGTGCTGCAGAGGTAGATGCCCCGCACCCAAGGCACTTCAAAACTAGCACCTGAAGATTCATGCATGAGACTGCAAGTACAGGGCTCGGAAATGCCATGTACTCCACTCATGAATCAGAGCTGGCACCTGCAGTCCTATGCCTGGGGTTGCAGGTTTCATAGATTTCATAGACATGAGGGCTGGAAGGGACCTTGTAAGATCATCTGGTCCAGCATCCTGCCCAAAGGGCAGGAAGTCAGCTGGGGTCAAACAATCACAGTGAGATAAGCATCCAAATGTTTCTTAGAAGTATCCAGAGTAGGTGCTTACACCACCTCTGGGGGGAGTCTGTTTTTCCTTATGTCCAGCCTAAAATAGTCTAGGAGGAGTTTCTGGCCATTGGACCTTGTCATCCCTTGGGGTGCTCTGGTGAACAGACATTTCCCCAGATCCTGATGCTCACCCCTGATGTACTTATAGATAGCCACCAAGTCACCCCTGATCCTGCACTTCTCCAGGCTGAAGAGTCCCATAGCTCACAGCCTCTCTTCATAAGGCCTGTTCTCTTGCCCTCTGATCATGCACGTGGCTCTCCTCTGGACTCTTTCAAGCTTCTCCACGTCCTTCCTGAATTGTGGAGCCCAGAAATGGATGCAGTACTCCAGCTGTGGCCTCAGCAAGGCCAAGTATAGTGGGAGAATGACATCCTGGGTCTTGCTTGAGATGCATCAGTAGATGCAAGCCACAGTTTTGTTCGCTTTGCTAGCTTGCTATCGCATTGGGTGCTTATGTACATCTTGTGGTCAAACATGACCCACAAGTCTCTTTTGGTATTTTTTCCCCCAAGGTGGAGCACCTTGCATTTCTTCATATTGAATGTCAGGTTTTCATCTGCCTACCTTGCAAGCCTATTGTGGTCGGTCTGGATCATCAGCCTATCCTCAAGTGTGGATACTCTTCCCCAAAGTTTGATGTCATCAGTGAACTCAGCCAGTCCACTTCTGACACCAGTGTCCAGATTGTCTATAAAGACATTAAAGAGTAGAGGTCCAAGAATGTAGCCTTGGGGGACACCACTAGTCATTTTATATCATGTTGATTCAGTTCTGTAAACTACCACTCTCTGGGTCCAACTGCTGAGCCAGTTCCCCAGCTATTAGACTGTGGAGTAGTTGAGGTCACCGTTGCCCAATTTTTCCATGAGGACATCATAGGACACCAGGTCAAAGGCTTTCTTAAAGTCCAAATATATGATATCAACCTCTTCCTTTTTGTCTAGGTGATATGTCACCTGGTCATAGAAGGAAATGAGATTGCTTAGGCAAGACATACCCGCAACAAACATGTGCTGGCTATCCCTCGGAATGACCCCTTCTGTTAGACTGTCAAGAATGGTTTCTTTGATAATTTTTTCCAAGATGTTCCCAGGGATTGAGGTCAAATTGATTGGCCTGTAGTTTCCTGGGTATTCTTTCTTCCCTTTCTTGAATATAGGCACTGTGGCAGAATGCCATCTCTGTCTCACCCCAAACTCTGCTATGAGGTGAATGACCAATGTGACAATTTGGTTACCGTGGTCACTCCAGAGGGCAGACACCCCTGGCTCCATTGGCTTCAGGTCATCCTGAATTGTTACCTGAGTGGGATACATTCCTGAGGGAGGGGGAAACCTGCTCCCTCTGCCTACATGACTGGCCTCACACACTTGGGTTGAGGCTTAAACTCCCTATTGTTCTGAGCAGTGTCGTCATGACTGGGAGGGGGCTAGAGACCCTACCAGTCTACCCAGCAACCAGTGATACATTTCAAATTGGTTGGCTGGCAGCCAACAGCTGCTGGTCTTCATTGGATCAGGTAAATGAGGTCATAAGGTCTATATGACTTAAGGACTGCCCAGAAGGTGGGGCAGCAGCCATGATGAGAACTCTCAGACAAGCTGGACCATCTGAAACTCTCTCTCTCTTGAAACTTGTGGTCAATGAACTGTGTGCCTGCAGAGGAAATCTCCACCTGCCTCTGGATCATACTTGTGAATAATCTACTTGAGATCTAACTAGATATATAGCTTGCATTAACACAGATGTGTAATCAAAGGATCCCATACCACTGTTTGCTCTAAGGTATTTCTCTGATACTGTACCCTATTCCAGACCTACTCCTTGTAACCAGTAAAGTTTTCCTTTTTACCTAGCGTGGGAAATTTATTGGGAGAGGGCCTAACTTATGACTTGGGGTCCCCTTGGTTCATCTGACTAAGGGAGACCACTATTTGTGCTTTAGACTGAGAGAAGCACCCCAAGTTCTTGCAGTGGGTCGAGTACCCTCAAGGACCACTAGACCTGTATTTCCCAGGGGGTACAGGGCCAAGATCAATCCAGACTCTGAGTGGTGGTGGCATTACCCCCAGGCTTGAGGATGTGCTCTAGGAAGGGGGTTGGCCAGATGTGAGGCACCCCCAGGGAGGCACTCGGAGCCTGGAATGTGGCTGGGCACAGTGAGGTGGGTGGCTCTACACAGGGGCGCCTCCTACTGGCCAACCACAGACACCACATTGGAAATCTTCCAATCTTCAGGTACTTCTCCTGAGTGCAACAAGTTCTCCAATATCTTTGCCAGTGGCTGTGCTATGAGATCTGCCAGTTCCTTTAGCACTCTTGGGTGCAATCTATATGTGAGCCAGCTGATTTGTGGGGGTCCAGCCTCTCAAGATGCTCCCTCACAATATCAATGCCAATGGTGGGCATATATTTATCCTCACCTTTGTCATCCCTCATCATGCTAGGTAGGGTGGTCCCTTTGGGCTGGTGGAAAACTGATGCAAAGTAATCATTCAGCAGATTGGCTTTTTCCTGGGTGTCGGTAGTCAGCAACCCCAACTAATTTACCAGGAGTCCAATATTGCCCTTGCTTTTCTTTTGACTCCCCACATATCTGAAGAAGGACTTTTTATTGTCCTTGATTAATGTAGCCAGTTGGAGTTCAGCTGCAGCCTTGGCTTCCCTAGTTCACTCCCTGCAGGTGCAGATCAGTGCAGAATACTCCTCCTTAGTGGTGATTCCTGTCTCCCATCCTTTGTAAGCCTCTCTTTTTAGTTGTAGGAGGTACATGAGTTCCCTGTTGAGCCAAGGGGGTTGTTGAGCCCTTTTACCACCTTTCCTATAGGTTGGGATGAACTCCCCTTGTGCTTCTAGGATCGCTTCCTTAAGGTGCAGGGCCCTCTTGGGGAACTTTTCTCCTTCATGGCACAAAAATGCCAGGGTCCAAAGCCCCTCCTCCCCCCCACCCCAGGAACAGAGAAAACAGGGGGAAAAGCCATCACTTGTTCCCTAAGCCAGGCAGTCCCTGGTCTCAGGAAGAGGTGGGGAGCATTACCTTCTGCTCCCTTCCACACCAGTCCTGGGGTAAGCTGGTAAAACTCCACCCCCTCCTCACACTGTAGTCTGAGGAGTGGGTGGCAACAGCTTTCCCACCCTGGTTCCCAATCCCCTCTGCCCAGCTGTCAGCTGTACCACTCATGGGCTGTATAGAGTTGCTGACACAGGGAAGGGTTTGATTTGTGAGTCAGCTAGTCATTGAGTCTGGCTGAGTTGAGTGTCCTTCTGGAGGGGAGACAGGATGTATGGAGTGATGCAGTCTGGGATGCCACAGGATAGCGGGGGAGCTTCTATTGATAGGGAAACTGTACAATTGTTAGTAAAACTCATCTAACAGCCATTGTACTAGACCTAAACCTCATTGGACTTTGTTTAACTTTCCATCAAACCTGCCTTTTTTAGGCAAGACTAAGCATTGTGAACATTTAGTACACTCAGCATTTTTACCTGGCTAAAAATGACTTAATCAATAGAAATGTAATGCTTGTATGCACCCTCTGATGATGTCACAGACTAGTGGATTTTCAGCACAGGTTTTTAGAACTGACTATGAATTTAAATTGAATAAGTAAGTCTTCTTACTTTTTCAATACTGAAGTTTCCACAGGGGCAGAACACCTATATACTATAATGAGCACATTTCCTGTGTTTGACTACAAATCTGGGCCCTTTCCAGTGAAAGAGTTGTGCCCTCTCTGTGGGCAGGTATTTTATTCATTTTCACCGATTTTTTTCAGTCTTTATTTTTTCTCTTTTTGTATGTTTACTGTGAAAATCTAAGGCACTAAAGTGCATATTAAGGCTCCTTTGTAAACAATGCTGTTTCTGCTGAGGATTGTCTATATTTTTAAGCAACTATTCAGCTCCTCAGGTAAAATTCAGATTGGGTGCATCTACCTCTTCATTAATATGCAGTAGTTACTGTGCATTTAGTTTAGTACTTACTTAATGAAGCACTAACTAAATGCACGGTAACTACAGTTACAGAGCAGTAGTGCTGGTGCATGGTATTTTTGTGACGCTTATTATGCGGGAACATCATAACACTGTGTAGTAGCATATTAGCATGTTTTTTGACCAGCATGCTACTGTGTAGTGTTATTAGGCTACTGTGCGGTAAGCATGTCATATAGACATGCCCACTGGGGACTAGATTTTTCATAGCTTTCTGTAAACATATGCATGCTAAATTGCAAGAACATTTTGTGTTCTGGGGCAATGAAAAAATGGCTGGGACACTTGACTAATGAGGAGAGGGTGAGGGAATTGGGCTTATTTAGTCTGGAAAAAAGAAGACCAGGGAAGATTTAATAGCAGCCTTCAGCTATCTGAAAGGTGGTTACAAAGAGGATGGAACTAAACTATTT
>NW_017729024.1:71935177-71945475 GCF_001723915.1 Gavialis gangeticus | reverse complement strand
AATGTGGTCTGGGCACACATGCAGACATTTGCCTGGGAGTTTTGTGGGAGCAATAAACTGCAGAGCAATCAGGTCCATAGTTTATTGCTGCCTCCTTAATGGCACATGTAGATGTGCCCACTGAGTACTATGATCCAACCAATCTGGAGAAGTGAAGACTGAGAGAGGATTTAATACCAACCTTCAACTACCTGAGGTATGGTTACAAAAAGGATCTAGCTAGACCATTTTCAGTGGTGGCAGATGGCAGAACAAGGAGCAATGGTCTCAAGTTGCAGCAAGGGAAGTTTAGGTTAGATATTAGGAAAAATTTTCATGAGGAGAGTAGCAAAACACTGTGTGGAAGAGTTGAGACCAAGAGGTGGCTGTGAAGGTCCCTGGTGGCCATGTGAGTCCAGCTGGGCTCTGTCTCTGTCTCTGATGTGGCCCTCTCTTAACTGCTCACCTGTCATGCCTTGTTATTGAAGTTAAATAAGGGAGGCTGCCCATGGGCCTTAGAAAGAGCCTGTGTCCACTCAGTTCATCCAGGGGTCCCTCCTGGACCCTGCTAGTGTCAAGCAGCTTTTGTGCTAAATAGGCCTGAAGGGCAATTTGTGTGGTTCCATTCCTCCCCTTCACCACAACCCAAGCCTTGCAAGTGTTATGGTAATGTTATTCCCTCTGTTGGGACCTTGGCCTCTGCCCTTTTAATTTTTACTATGCCTTTTAGCCTAGACCCACTGTATCAGACCTGGCTTTGAGGCACTAACTTCAATTTATCAGATTCAATAACTGGGTCTCTGCCCCCACCCTCCTCTGGTGCCCCCCATATGGCTGTGCCCCTCTGGCACTGGGCCACTATCTCATTGTGCTCCTGCACCCTACCCCTCTCTGTGCTCAACAAAAGCCTCAGACCTTGAGTCTTCCCCTGGTGGGCACTAATGGGACCTCCATAACTACCCCTCCTAGTCCCAACCCAAACCATCAGCATAAACAGTAACCCAAACCATAAGCTGCCGGGCTGTAACAAAAACATGAGCAGCAGAAACAGCCCTCTGTCCCTATCTAGCAGTGGGTATACCTTCCTGAGGTACCTTTCCGCTCTAATGTTCTATGATTCTGTGATTCTATATGAATCATTATGAACACATGTACAAATGATGAATTACAGGGGATCCAGGTTGTAGCTGTATTGGTCTAGAGGGAAATGGAATCAAAACTCAGGGCAGTTTATATGTATATATCTATAGTTTATATATATAGAGAGAATATATATATTCTCTCCCGAGCTGCAGCCAAGGGAGCAGAGGAGAGGGGCCATTTCTGCTGCAGAGCAGAGACCCCCACCCAGCTTCGAGAGCATGCTGGGATGCTAGAGGAGTCTGCTTTTAACGTAAATCAGCAAGGGGTCTGGGACAGACATTGCATAAACTGGTTTGACTCAAATCAGTTAAGTCTGATACTACATTCAACCAGGTTTATCTCAAACCGTTTTCAGCCATTTTCAAACCAGTTTATGTGCACTGAACATCTGTTCTGTTACAGATTTAAAGCAGTTTCTGTTCACTTAAACCAGTTTATGTGTAATGTCTGTCCCTAGCCATGATGGGACTCTTTCTGTGAAAAAGGTTAACGTGTGGAATTTTTCAATACATGAAGGTTTCATAATTGCAAGAAAGAGAATAATAATGTTCTTCATCTGTCTTTTCATCTTTAGCATAAAAAGAAATCAGACTGCATCTATGAATTCATTGTAATTTGCTGAGCTATATGTAACCTTTTCCTAATTATTATTTGTATTGTAAATGCTGCACTCAGAATGGGGGAAAAAATGTTTCAAACGATTCCATGAGGTACAGGGACAAAGTAACCATGCAGGATTCTGTAGTTTAACATCTTGTGTAAGGTTTACTGCCTTCATGGTCAGCATGGATTCCTTTACACAGAGGGCCAGACTCTCACCGCTTTACTGATTCTTCTGGAGCTATGCTGCTAGCATACCCCTGCTGAAGATCCAGCCCTGAGGTGGAAGTACGCCACACAGCATTTGGATGTGATTTCAAGCACCCCCATGCTTGGCTTTGTTCCGATCTAATGTTTTGGTTTGTGTCCATCTCTATTTAAAAATATAAGCATGTGTTTTTAAAAAATGTAACTTGATTCTGATACTGTTTGCTATTTCCTAAAAAGTTCCTAAAATATATTTGTTTTTGTTTTTACTTCAATTCATTAGCAAAAAGAAGAAACAAAGGCGAAATCTTAGATCTTTATTTAGACAAGAGCAGCTTCCAGGAAGCACTTATAGACCTGACTGTAATTTAGAGAAAATGCTATAGATAATACTATGGGAATGCTTGCTTGCTCATTTCTGAGCCCTGCCAAAAGATACCAGCTAATAGCCCCCAGTCGGTTTTGCCTGAGCTAGTTTATTTTTATTACTAAACATTTAAAATTGACACAATTGACTGTGGTTCAGTCAGACATTTATCTGGACTGCAGTGTGGGAGAGGGCTGCAAAGCCTCACACCAGAGGACAGGTTAGATAAACGTAAGCAAAACACTAGAGCTCTCTGAAATGTTCGTAACAAAAACCTGGAAACGTATTGAACTCACCTTGACTGGAGATTTCTTACAGATTCAGCCCAGGTTCTCACAAAGATCCACTAAGGTTCGCGATGACTTAAAGCAAGCCTGGACACAGTTTCCAGCAAACCTTGGCTGATTTCTGCTTTGAAATAGAGGCAGACCTGTGCTGCAAACAAATCTGGCTGATGAATTTCCTAAGCTTCATGTATATTCAAATCCAGATTTTCAGTTGGCACATTTTATACTCAAGGACCAGCTGCAGATTTCAGAGATGATATTATAATTTTGCTGGGGAGCAGGTAAGAATTTAGGTGAATCAAAATGGGAGGAAATCTTTGTTCAAACCCTGTGAAGCATAACCACATGGAGACTGCTATAACTTTACTATTTATAATCCTAGATTTTAGTGGTTTTTATTTTTAAGCATACCACAATCGCAATAAATAAAAAAAATGGTCTGAATTTTTTCAGATAACTTTTTGTTTATAGAGAGATCACGTAAAAGAAGAGAAAATATGTGAATTTTTATTTCCAAATTGTGAATTTCAAATTTTCAAGGCAATAAAAAAAAGAAATAGTTCAACCAAATGTATTATATAGGTGTGCCAGTAGATCAGGTGATGCTGGGTCAAACATTGGCAAACTCTTTTTATTACTCATTTTACTATTAGTAAGTAGACTTTGCATGGTTTTTTATAATTCTTAATTTTTTATTCTAAATAGGGTCCAATCCCTTTCTCATTCATTACTGAAAGGATTCACATGAGTCAAGACTACTCCTGTGAGCAAATGTATGATGAACTGAGCCTCAATTTGCTTTGTTTATATACAATACTAAGGATAGTTATGAGGCTTTTCTTATCACAGTTTTATTATAGCATGAACTGCAATAGACTGAGAGTATGTTTAACTTAAGTTTGTAATCACATGTCTCTAAACAATACTTCAGCTCTGTAGGAAAACGAAAGCAAAGCATTGCAGTGTGTTTTTCAAAGATATTATATTCATAAAAATGGAAATTCATGGCTAAATTTATACCCCTAACTATATTCTTTTTAAAGGGAAGTCTGTTGGATTAGGTGTCAATGGCCAGGGATGGACATGACACACAAACGGTTTAAGTGATCAGAAACTGGTTTAATCCTCTAAAAGAACAGATGTTCGGTGCACATAAACTAGTTTGAAAATGGCTGAAACCGGTTTGAGATAAACCTGGTTGAATGTAGTATCAGACTTAACTGATTTGGGTCAAACCAGTTTCTGCAATGTCTGTCTCAGACCCCTTCCTGGTTTATATTAAACCAGAGTCCCCTAACATCCCAGATGCTTTACAGTCCTGGTCTGGGCTGTCTGGTCCAGAGCAGGGCTGGCCCCACCCCTGTACTTCCTAGCTGGAGCTCCAGTAGAGACTGCAGGCACAGCAGGGTCTGCTTGGTTTCCCCTGACCACCCCCTCCCTCACCACCACTCGCTGCTTAATCAGGGATTCCCCTCCTCTCTCCCACAGCATGGACCCATAGCCAGCATGTGGTATGCTAGCTAATGCTGAGAGGCATCTGTGTATGGTAGACAGGACAGTGTATGCTTAAGGCTTTTTGGAGTGAATCAACAGGTCAGCTGGTTATGTCCCTCCTTTCCTTCCTCAGAAAGGTGGTTTAAGAAGAGCTTAAACTAATGAGGGAGGCTTTTGTCGTCTTGGTGGTGTGCTAAATGCTATGTTATCAACTCCCTGCTGGCTCCCTCCCTGGTCAGGACCAGCAAGGGAGAGGGAACCCTCCCTAATCAGAATGTCCTGCTGGGGCCTGGCCATGTCCTCCCGCCCTCAGCTTAGCACTGTAGAAGGGAAGGGAGGGCTGCTCTAGTGCCCCCTGACTGCTAGCCTGAGCCACTGCAGGCATGTGCCTACATTTTCTCAGTCCAGAGGTTATGTCTGTGCACTTGCAGACTAGTTCAACCTAGCCAGGTTAGACTAACTTGCACAAATTGAATCAATTCAGGCTAAGGCTTTTTGAATGTCTGTCTCTACCCAACGACTCCATATTCACTTTGACCTTTTGTGGACCTGTTAGTATGGCAGCACATATTAGTTACACAGTGCTCCTATTTCTTCTACAGCGCGGGTGGGCTGGAGTGGGGTTGGGAGTGGTACACCCATGGCTTTGCACTTCAGTATGGTTTGGAAGGGAGCAAAGCCTAGGTATTCCAACACATTTATCAGTTTACACTGTGTGGGGTATAGATCTCTTTAGAGAACCCAGAAATATGGAGGGAAGAGTCACTCTGAGTCACAATTTTCTAAGGGCAGTACAGCAAATGTTTTTCTTCACTTATGGTCTGGTTGTCGATTACAGACACTTCTTGTACTCTTAATCATCATATTTTGCAGTATGTCTGAGGCCAGTTCTACCTACAGTTATAAAATCATTTGCCTGTTTATATTTTTTGTAAAGACAAATAAATAAAAGGATCAGCTATCTAGGGCTATGTACAACCCTGCCATAAATTATAAAAAAGAAAAGTTAAGTGAATTTGTGTGTAGAAACCTCAGTCCTTCTTTGCAGTTTAGGTGTTCATGCATATGATAATTTAGGCTTTAAGCTGCAGAAAAGGAAAGTGCATTTGAAAATCAAAGGATTTGACCTTCTGGTTATGTCACTGGCATGAAATGCAGCTTATTTTAAAAAATGATTTTAAATCACTGGAGACACTGCTGCTGACTTTGCCAGAAAAGTGCTGTGCTAATTTGTCCCCTCAAAAGCTGCCCTTCCTGACTACGAATGTGAAAAGAGAAGGGAGATGTGTGAAAAAAAATAAGAGCAAGGAAAGGTGAGAGAAGGGGACATGGAAAGACAAAACAATGATAAGTGAAAATATCTGAGGTTGAAATTTATAGGGCCAAATTTTTAAAGAGCCTCCATTTTATTTTGCAGTGGGTTGCAGTGGCAACAGCACTCAAAGTGTCCCGCTAAAGCTCTAGATCTCCCCTCACCCCAGCTGTAAATAGTGTCTGGCTGTGAAGTTAGCCACATCAACCCTTTGTGTGCTACTGGCATAGAGAAACTTGTTTGCTCATGGATTGCTATTCTCAGGGAAACCTTTTGTTTTGCTGTTTGCCTGAATATTCTTTCATTAGCAACAGTTACTGCATCTGGGCATGTGTGAGAGTTGGGTAATTACTAGAGTTGAGTGAATTGGGTATATGTTAGTTAGTTTTTATAGGACACATACTGGGAAGAAAATATAGTTTTGTTTCTAATTTCTGGGTAAGTGTAAGGCATGGTCAATGCTATGCACATTATGTTAGTAAAACTTGCCTCCTCCCATAAGAGTCTTATGTCCATCCGCAGCCTATTTGAGTCCTGCTGATGAAACATTCAGTTTCTGTGGGTCAGGTAAATCAATTACCCTGCTGGCATAAGTACTGTACTGGCACTAGTTCACCAGCACAATGCTTGTGTGGATGCTGCATTACCTGTATCTCTGGAAACACACCTCCAGAAACAAGAGCACAATGACACTAACTGTTTTGACAATGACTGTTTTGGTTGAATTTTAAATTCCTCTGTCCAAGGTCATAACAATTGTTTCCAGTGTTTTGGAAATGCCTCTCTTTTCCCAGGCTGCCTTTGTGAGCTCAAAGCTATAGCTGCATGTAAATCTTCTGATTCAGGAAAGAAATTATGGATTTTCAAGGAAGCTGGAGTATGACAAACAAGATTTCTGGTGCCAAGTAAATGGGGAAGTGGCAGCTTTACCAGCAAGAAGCCAACACTGCATGTGGTAATGTCCTCTAGGACTGCTATTTAATTATTTATTGTATACAGGCAAATGACATACTTAGTGGGGTTCCTACTCCAAATCATCACAGACAGTGGACACTTCATGGTGTCTGCAAGAAAGCCTCCCACAATGGAGAGAAAGGCAGAAAGGATGCAAATAGCCAGGAGCTCTTTGAGACTCAGTTGAACCCAGAGAGAGACCCTACAGAGGAATGGAAAGGGATGACTAGTTATTTATCCACTGAAATACACCACATGAATTCTCTTCAGGGCCTTTGCCGCTGCATGACAATTCCTCCTTCCTGCATTTCAAAATGGAGGCTGACTTTTTTCAGACGGGGAACAAAGGAATTCTCTTTTAAACTAACTGGCTCATTTAAGAGCATGCACTAGCTGTAACAGGGAAAAACAAAAAGAAAGGATCCTTCAGATAATCAAAACCCCTTTCCCAAATGTATATAATAGCATGAGTCTTTGATGCATTTGAAGTAAAAACGTTTTTGTGTAGAAAAAAAATTCTAGTGAAATAAAAAACCCATGCAAATATAATTCAGTGTTTTCCAAACTGTGAAAAAGAAACAAATGCAAACTAATACCTAACCCTATCCCCCACTAAAAAATAGGCAGTATCTCCCTATACCTGAAGAAGAAGGTACTTGTGCCCGAAAGCTTGCAAAGAACTTTGTTCCAACTACTCAGTTGATCTAATAAAAGATGTCACATCTACCCAGCGAACCTTGCCAACCAACACCTAGGCATTCAAATGAAACCCATAAAAATAATACACAAGAAGACCTTCAAGCATTCCTCTGACTGGATACTCGGACTAGATGTAAATTTATTGGATCCAGGCTTTCTGCCTGCTGTACTTGGATGCAGGAAAGAGGCAGAAACTGTTGTTGGCTCGAGGGGTGGCTTAGATTGGTTCACAGAGCTAACCAGTGACCACAGTTCTTCTCTGATTGAGGAACTTTTTGTTTGTCTTGACCCAGACATCGTTTTTGTCCCCCAACACTCTGCTGAAATTCTCCTTGATCATATTTCTCAAAGAATAGCTTTAGTTCCCTCTCAACTGTGAAAAACCTTCAGTACATCTCTGCAGTAAGCACTGAGAGTGACATCGCATCACCGTAACAGCATATGGGCCCAGACAACTTTGAGGTACCTTAGGTAGCTACCTTCTCTGGTCTTCAGCATCCATATGTGAGAAATTAATGCTAGAATAACAAGTTCTGTTTTAATAAGCTCAGCAGCATTTACACTTTATGCTTGCCTGGCATACCCTCGCATGGCTAACTGGTTTGAAACGTATCCCAATATACTCCTCAGCATCGGTGGAATCCTTAAGGGTAACTCTCTCCAAATCTTCTATAAAACTAACCATAATAAGAAGGAAAAAAAATGAATAAAGAAATGCAAGTTCCCGGAACTACTTCAGAGTTTGAAGTCCAGAGCCCATTAAATCAGAGAATTCAGGAAACAAATGCTAGAGCAGAGGCAAGAGGACAGTCTGATGCATCAAGCAAATACACTCCTATTTGTCAAAATATTGTGGAACACCCAAGGGCCTATAAATCAGCAGCCATTAACTGCATGGGCCATTTTGCCCTGGATCCTCTGGCATGGGCTCCTCTCAATGTATTAGTTTGCTGGGCAGCATATTCCTTCTACTGGACATTAAGGAGAATAGTAATAGGTGTATTTGCAGTGACTTTTGATGCAGCAGAGTGTTTATCCCACTTTGCATTTCTTTTGGTGTGTGTTTATTACTGAACAACATTTTCTTTTTGTGAAAACTGATTCCTTTTTCTCTGAGTTAAAATACACTGACTTTCACTCAGTGCCCACATCCTTGACTGCTCCACAATTTTCTGATTTTTGGTTGCTGTGATCGTGGTTGCTGTTTTGCAAATGCAGGAAAAGCAGCCCTGTATCTAAAATACTTATGACAGTTCTGCTGATCTGTTCAGCAATCAAGCTTCTGGCAATGAGAGGGAGCACTGGCCTGAGAAAGAGCAGATTGTGTGAGGTTTTTGATATTTTTGAAAGCAAGCATGAAAGCATAGAATATGGGATGGAACAAAAGGAATTGTGGGAACCTGACCTGAAACTCCTACTCTCTCTCAAGGAGAATATTAGTATCCCACAATGCATTGCAAAAATCCCCCCAAATTAGTGTACAAGACAATGCATTTGTGACATTGGTAGCCCATTCAGAGCACATCTTTTGCTGATAAAGCCTGTCACTGAAAGAAAGTGCTGTAGCAGCAAAAGCAGCAAAATGTGAATGCATTTTGCCTTTATGCTGGCAGAAACTTTACAGGTAAAATTTTCTAGCGTAAAATGGCTTATGTCTCAGAATCAGTCTTCTAGTGAGAAGTTTATGTTCAAATTAGGGCTGAAGCAGGACTTATACTTTGCCTAAACTAGAGAGTTGTACTGCTTCGACTATAGTTACGTGCTAATGTTACAGCCGTGGAACCCTCAGAGAGTGCACAAAGTAAAACTCAGTTAGACATGGTTTCATAGTTGGTAGGGTTAGAAGGGACCTGAGCAGGTCATCGAGTCTGACCCCCTGGCTTGGCAGGAAAAAGTACTGGGGTCATAGTTTCATAGTTGGTAGGGTCAGAAGGGACCTGAGCAGATCAAGTCCAACCCCCTGCCATAGCAGGAAAGAGTACTGGGGTCAAACGACCCCAGCAAGGTGTACATCTAGCCTCCTTTTAAAGACCCCCAGGGTAGAAGCCAGCACCACTTCTCTTGGAAGTTGGTTTCAGATCCTAGCCACCCCAACAGTGAAGTAGTGCCGCCTGATATCTAGTCTGAAAATGTGTTTTGTACTAAACGCCTCCTGATGTCTAGTCTGATGTATAAATGTGCTTTGTACTGAATTGTTATTCCACTATAGGAGGAAAAATAGCTACACACTGAAGCTTTTACTGCTCAAGTTCAATGAAAAAAACACACCTAACTAAAATACAGTAATATTTTGTGTGTTGACCTGGGTTTAAGTAAAGCATATGCTTGGTGCTGCCCTATCTCAGGTTCTTGAATGCTGTCTAATATTTCTTCAACATTCACTGTTTTCCTTTAAATAGCCTTGTTGTGAAGATTTGGGGAATCCATCTGCATACCACCAAGGAATTCGGGTTGATATTATCAACCCTGAAAACTGCTGCACAAAATATTTTTGTGTCTCTACCTTTTCTTGACAAGGCTTCCTGAACTAGATTAGAGGCAATGGAAAGTACTTAACTGAAATAATAGTGTTTAGATCAACAGTTCTTAAAACTGCTAATGGGGTGGGCTGGTGCTGGAAGAACTACAGGCAGTCCTCAGACTTACAACACAACTGGTTCCTGAAAACCGTGTCTTAAGTCTAAACGTTGTAACTCAGAACTGATTTTCCCATAGGAAACAATGTTATAAATGGGGGGTTGGTTCCTTAATCAAGGCCCGATACCCTATTTTCACCAAAAATAACCCCAAATTTTGTACTCAATCAATTATAGATGAGTAATTAATGTACATTAATGTATTGATATTGTAAATAGCAATCATATTGATTTGGAACGGAGCAGGCAATTATTTTGGATGGAGGCCCACTTACTAAATTGTAGCAAACTGTCAAGCGTCGCATGGGTAGCCCCACCTCTTGACAATCTTGGGTACAAGCTGGGTACAAAGCAGGATACAGGCTGGCAGGGGTCTGTGGAACTGGGCTGCGCTGCACCAGCAGGGAGAGGGGGGAGCTGCCCCGGCTTCATAGTGCCCCTGCCAGCTGGGACCCTGTACTCCTGCTGCCCTGCTCTGGGCCCTGCTGGCGCTGGCTCTGGGACATGGGGGCGGCCCTGCTCCTGCACTCGCTCATTCCCAGTGTCCCCCCCCAGCCCCGCGGTACAGGCGGGGGGCAGCGCACAGCCCTGACCCCCTGCTTGCTGGCAGGGAAGGAGCT
>NW_017729024.1:71929402-71935103 GCF_001723915.1 Gavialis gangeticus | reverse complement strand
CCACATGGGGCTGTCCTGAGCAGGCACAGGCAGCCCCACGTGCACTGCGAGCAGCTGCAGCATGGGATGCCAACCTTTGGGCAGGTGAGGGGTTGCTTTTCCCCTGCACTCAGCACCAACTTGTAACCTGGCCCCACTGCCGGCCTGAGCCCCATGCTGGCTCCAGGCTTGCCTGTTGGGGTTGTGACACAGTGGCAGCAGCTGCAGCACCCCCGCTTGCCACACTGGGTAGTGTTTGCTGCTGCTGCCTGCCTGGAGATTGCGCACTTAGCATGGGAAGCGGGGAGGGGTGGGGGCCACAGCTGCTGCCACCATGGTGCAGCCCTGACAGGCAAGCCCGGAGTCGGCATGGGGCTGGGTTACAAGCTGGTGCTGAGCATGGGGAAAAAGTGGCTCTTTGCCTGCCTCGGGGTCAATGCCCCATGCTGCAGCCATTTGCAGCCCTGTGGGGCTGCCTGTGCCTGCTCAGGACAGCCCCACGTGGGCTGCGAGTGGCTGCAGCAGGGAGCTCTGGGCACAGGGCAGGGGAGGGGCTGCTTTTCCTTCATGCTCAGCACCAGCTAATCCCCTGCCCTTCCCCACACCCCGCCATCTTACATGAGTTTCCCATGCTAGGGCAAGGCCAGAAGCCCTTGCTGGGGCTTCCAGCTGGGAGGGTGGGGTCAGGTGGGCCCTACTGTTACAGGAGCTCTGCAGGACTTCCCCCTGGGTCCTACTGCCCTTGGTTCCTGTCATCTTTGACAGGAACCAAGGACAGATAAATTTTAATTTTCTAAATTTTTTAGGGGCCAGATAGAATGGCCTAATGGGCTGGAAGGACTTCTTTGAGGTGACTTTGCTGGATTTTTTGAAGGGCTCTTGGTTGGACTTTTTGAAGGGTTCTTGGTTGGAGTCTTCTTAGGAGTCTAGGCTGCAGGTGTTTCTGGAGTCTTGTCTGTTTTCTTAAAGAAAGTGTCCAAGGAAGTTTGGGCAGATGTTCTCCAGGGAGATGGTCAATGCAGCGAACTTGTTCACTGGTGTGGCATGGCATCGGATCAAGCATTGTAAAGTCGAAACTGACATCAGAAAGTTGAAACAGGGTGTCAATTTATAAAGTTTGTAAGTGTGAAACATTGTAAGTGCAAAACATTTTAAGTTGAAACGTTGGAAGTCAAGGACTGCCTGTACTTTTCTTTCAACTCATCCTTAGGAAGCATCTGCAGGAGTGGAAATTCCCTAAATACAACAAATGAACAGAAGGAACAAACTAGGTTTTTAGAAGTATTCATGCGGGGAAGTCAGAAGAGTGATCCAAGAAGCTTTGGGAAGGAGAGGGAAAGAGCAGGACATGGCTTAGCTGTGGCACTTACCAAAGAAAGAATGGGTAATGTAAGCCAGAACAATACCCTGGCTCTGGGCCATCCCAGATCACTGCTCATAGAATGTTCCAGAATGTTGATGCAGGAAATGCATTTGGGGTTTATTTTGTTTAGAGTTGTGTGTTTTCTTAACCCTAAGCAAATAGCAGAGCTCCTTTTAAACAGCTAAGTATACTGGGGGGGAGGTGCCCCAGGATCTGGGAGAACAGTTCTTCACCAAGGCTCCCGAAGGGATAACAAGGTCTAATGGCCACAAACTTCTGGAAGGCCGATTTAGACTGAGCATAAGGAAAAACTCCTTTACAATCTGAGTGTCCAGCGTGCAAGCACCTATTCTGGACTCCTTCAAAAGGCATTTGGACACGTATCTTGCTGGGATCATTTGACCCCAGCAGACTTCCTACCTATGGCAGGGGGACTGGACTCGATGATCTCGCAAGGTCCCTTCCAGCCTCTAATGTCTATGAATCCATAAGCTGTGCTGCTCTCGTCTGTGTGATCACTTAGCTCCTATCAAGTGCCTCTGAAGAGAGAACATCCTCACATCTGGAGTTCTGGGAGGGGATATATAGAGGAGAGAAGGGGGTTCAACTGGTATAAGCTATGTCCTAGGGAACAGGCAGGGGACATGCAAGTTTCAGCTCATAAAATGGGGGTGCAAAACAGAGAGCACCCAGAGAAGATGCTTAGATGCCTGCAAGCACCAAGCTTGCCAGGAGTCTGTTCAAACATGGGACATTTAAGCATATTTGGAACCAACACAGTCATTTGAGTGTCTAAAAGGGGACGGGATGGGCATAATAAGAATTGCATCACCATGCCACTAGGTTCATTAGCTGGAATATTTATGGAAAATGACCATTAGTATAGTGCAAAGGTAGCCAAAGACAATTCATTTATTTTCATTTGGGCAAACATTTTTGGCTATATCTTGAGGTATTTACCTAGATCTTGTAATTACAGATCTAATTACCAGATTTGTGAGTAGAAATGACTCTTTGAATCTTCAAACACAGAAATGTCTCCTCTAAACAGGTATATATGAAGATTTTTATATACATAAAAGCGAGGGGCAAAAGGCTTATGATACACATAGAGGAAGTATTTTTAGACAATTCTACTGAGTATATGTACTATGTTATTTTCACAGGTGTGGTCTTTCTGTCTCTCTCCCTTTACCTAAATATACTGGATTTGAGGGCTATAAGTGCAGTATATTACATGTAAGCTATAAAATTATAGAAATAATTGTTGATGCTACATATTTTATTTCCATTTCATAAGCGGTGAATCAATGTAACTTTTCTTCCATGTGGAATATGTAGCAGTTGCTGTTTAAAATACTATTTATTTTTTGCTTTATAGCCCTTTTTATATTTTTACTACATGTGCACATGATCTTCACTTTTATCCATTTAAGAATAGATGTGGATATTCAGAATCACCATTATATTTTTAGAGGCAAGAATATGGCCACTCCTTTTTCTAGTTTTGAATATGGGCATATGGTATTGTGTGTGGTTGGAGCCTTTTTATTGTTTATCTGTCCTATCCCATGCTTTATTGCAGTGATTCTCAATCAGGGTGCTGTGTCTTGAGATCCTTTCAAGAGGTCATGGGGTGCCATGCAATGTTAGCACTGTTGGATGTGCAAACATGATTCACAAGACAAACTAAGAGATTTTGACTAGGAACCCATAGTATTAAAAAAATTCTGACTATTTGCACTTTCTGAGCTCTTTGCTTTGAAGAATTGTTCTATAATTTTTCTGTAGTAAAAAATGAGTGAAAACTAAGAGCTGGCATCTTCTGAGGGGTATCTCGAGTCTAATGAGGGGTGTTTTGAATGCAGTGAGGGGTGCCTTGAGCCTAAAAAAGCTGAGAATGACTGCTTTATTGTAACTGATTCCAAGTCGGCTGCATCAGGAAAATTTCTGGCCAACTTGAGGGACAAAGGCCATA
The DNA here is from genome assembly GCF_001723915.1 of Gavialis gangeticus. NCBI lineage: Eukaryota > Metazoa > Chordata > Crocodylia > Gavialidae > Gavialis > Gavialis gangeticus. The sequence goes on along the minus strand of NW_017729024.1, from coordinate 71,931,783 downwards.
TTCTGTTAGCCTAAAAACCAAAATAAATAATAATGATATTGTCTTCTTCCTTTCCTTGTTCTTCTCATTCTGAAAGTCTACACACTGCCAGCTGCCATTTTCAAATGACCCATGTCTTTCACTAGTGGGTGCAGTCTATTTTCACCTAACTTCTTTTTTTATTGGTTAGCTTGTACATTTGTATAATGCTGGTTTGTCAGTGGAAGCAGCAAAGGAGAATCTGAGCACGGCAGTTGGCAGTCCATGCGAGTAGAGAGGGAGAGAAGCCAAGATGACAATATTTTACTTTTTAAGGTCAGCACCTTCATTTCAGAGCTGCAGTAAGAATAAGGTTTTTTGATTAGGCTTAGAAGTTGATTTGTCTATGTATATTGCATTGACATTGTTAGAGATCAGTTGGCAACAACCAAAAAGATACATTAAGTAGCATGTCTTAAGCAAATTGGAAGTTTTCAGTGAGTGTTGGCTGACTAAATTCCCAAATGAAACACAAAGTAAAATATCTAAACCTGAAAAGTAAAACCATTTAAAACTGTTACACTTTTGCCTATCGGTAGCTCTATAACTGATTCTGTAGTTACTCTCACCATGCTAGAACTGTTATTTATGGGATTTTAAGTGATCGCTAATTATAGACGCTTCATTCTCTTCCTAATATTGCTGTTAGCTCATATAATTTAGGTAAGAGCTTAGCTGGTTTGCTGGGAGTCTTTGTCATACACCTTTGCATGTATTTCAGTATATATTGTCAGTTACTGATGCCAAATACATAAAGTAACACCAGACAGTCCTAATGTGTGGATTCATTAGGTGCTCCATGCATTGGTCCACTCTGTATAGCAAAGGCACACCCATTAAGAAATAATTCCTTCCTCCACAAGTTGTCTCATAGCTTTAAATGGGACAACTGGGGAAACACAGTATTGCTAAGCTTGGTTAAGGATAAACCTGACTGGTCTATAATGATTTCTTGTATTCTTTTGGGGAGATAAATCATTCTGGGAAAAAGGAGAAAAAGGGAGAAAAGTCAACCAAAATTGGAGACAGCAGATAGTAATATCAACTATAATAAGAAAAGTTATATTCATATTTTAAAAGATATATTAGGAAACAATTAATTCCTATTAGTATTCTATAACAAAAATATAATACTTGAATAGCAGAAGTTCCTATCCCAATGTGAAAAAATAGAAAACTTTCTTTTAGCTACTCTACTTTCTTGCATATAACATGTCCTCAGCATGTTTTTACCTCCCTTCCTCCATCTTGCCTGTGTAAAGCAGATGCAAAACTCAATTACCAATAAAACATTTAATCATTTACACAGCATTTAATGTAGGGTGAATCTAACTTTTTCCAGCCCACCGTGGGTCCCTCGGTCCCACCCGGCCCAGGTGCCATCTAGCCCATGGTGTGTCCTGCCACCCCCAGGTGTGTAGCGGGGCTGGGGTGGCTCTGCAGCTGGATTGCATTTCTAGGCAGCCCAGGTGGCAGTGGCTCCTTTCAGTTGCCACCACCACTAGCCCCAGCCCTATGGTACTGGTGGGGACCCATGCACACAGCTCTGACCCTGGCCCATCCTGCTCTGGACTACCTGTCCACACTGAGCAGCGGCAGCAGTGATGGTGGCTGGGCAGAAGTTGCTGCTAGGTGTGGGAGAACAGTGGCCTCCCCCTCACCACTGCCAGGCCCTTCTTGTTGCAGCTACCTGGAGCCTATGTTTGGGATGCCTTGTGGCTCGTCTCCACTGCCACTGCTGCCCTGCTGGGTGGCCTGAAGGTGATGGTGGTGGAGAAGAGCTGCAAGGCAGCCTGAGTGTAGGCTCTGGGTGGCTGCAGCAAGAAGGGCCTGGCAGCGAAGAGAAGGCAGACACTTTTCCCCCATGCCCAGCAGAAGCTTCTGCCCAGTCACCACTACTGCGAGGATGAGTGGTCCAGAGCAGATGAGGGGTGGGCCAGGGTCAGGGCTGTGCATGTGGGTTCTGGCTGGTCTGGAGCTGGTCCACTCTGACCAGGGTGAGTCTGGAGTGGGTGTGGGGCAGGCCGGGGGAAGGACTGGGGCTGTGTACTCAGCTGCTGCTGGGTGCTGGTGGCAGTGGCAGGGAGGAGCCACAGGGTGTGTGGGCTCTGGGCTGTTGTGGGGGTGGGGGTGCTGACTGGCCCATAACAGCTCCCCAGAACTGCCTATGTGGTCCGTGGGCCCAAATAATTGCCTGCCCCTGATCTAACAGGCTACAGTTAGACCTAGATAGGTTACAAGGATGGGCAGAGGAGAACAGGATGGGGTTTAACACGGACAAGTGTAAGGTGATGCACCTGGGGAGGAACAATCGGCACCACACATACAGGCTGGGGAACTCCCCTCTTGTCAGCACGGAGGTG
>NW_017729024.1:71916004-71929174 GCF_001723915.1 Gavialis gangeticus | reverse complement strand
GATCAAGGGACAGCAGGGTAGGTCCTATGAGGAAAGGTTGCGGGACCTGAACCTGTTCAGCCTTCAAAAGAGAAGGCTGAGGGGGGATCTTGTGGCCTGTTATAAACTGGTTAGGGGGGATCAGCAGGCGCTGGGGGAGTCCCTGTTCCCCCTAGCGCCACAAGGAGTGACCAGGAACAATGGTCACAAGCTGGCGGAGGGAAGGTTTAAGTTGGACATCAGGAGGCGCTACTTCATGGTCAGGGCGGCTAGGGTCTGGAACCAGCTTCCGTGTGAGGTGGTGCAGGCCCCAACCCTGGGGGTTTTTAAGAGGAGGTTGGATGACCACCTTATTGGGGTCATTTGACCCCAGTGCTCTTCCTGCCATGGCAGGGGGGCGGACTAGATGATCTGCTCAGGTCCCTTCCGACCCTAGAAACTATGAAACTATAATGCAAACATCCTGACATGGATCCATTCTTATGGCTCCCAATTTTAAGAGTGAGGTGGTAGAGGGTTATTTGAAAATTGTAGGTCATCTTTATTATTTAAAACCAAATGTGTGCTGAGCTGATGCAATGAAAATACCTTGACACTGAGTTTACCTATAGCATATTTTATTGTAAAATTTGTAGGCCTAAAACAATGCTGGGTTTCAGCTACGACTAATTTCAACTAGCTATGGATTTATGAAATGATTGGGCAGCTTCATATAGCAAAGATACATAGTTTACTTAAGAGACAGCGGATTAACACTTAAACTACTATTCATGTATTTTTAAACAATCTTTAGTTATCCACAAAAATCTGCTTTTGTAAACCTCATTATTTATCAGGGATTAAAAGAGCAATGTTTTGACAACATATTTGATTTACGTACAACTCATCATTTATGAATCAGTAATCCAAGTTGATGAATGCCTAAATTTTCTGTGCCTGTTAAATGTATTTCAGCTGTTTACATTTTGGATAAAAGCTGCCTCTTACCATGCATTTTGGGGTTCTGTGTATTGGATGCACATTCTTGGGTCTCATCTAGGCCTCAGCAAAGTCAAAGATTTATGACATTTCAGCACAATTTATTTTAAGTGCTAATCAATCAACACTGTATAGCTGACTTCTGAAACTGGCATCATATAAGATGTATTGGCTTCTTGTCCTAGTCCCTCAGGTTCTGCAAAGAGACAGAGCTGTTACTACAACATGGGCCTGAGGATACATGCTCAAGTGGAAGTTTAATCTGCACCCTTTCTGCATTGGGTTGATATAGTATAACAAAATAAAGCATTGCTACAGAAAAAAATACCAGGGTAAAGTTGAAGTGTGCATTGTTATTTTTATAATAATGGGATATTACTTCTCTGAAAGTATCATGTACTTTTAAGCCAGACTTCTAGAGGAAATTATGCACCTTTCAAGTTTCTATTTACACAGAATTTTCATTTTTACTTGTGACAGTATCTCACAGCTGTGTAAAGTAATACAGACAGCATGTGATTTTTCCAAATGGAACTGTGCCTTAGCAGCCACTCACAGAAAACCATTAGCAAATACAGTTTTTCAAAAACACCGAGCTGAGATTTTTCAGAGGTGACTTGTGATTTTTGGGTACCTCAAATTTTGGGAGCTTTGCTAAAGATGCCTGAAAGGTGCCTGATTTAGAGGCCTATAGGTCTGTCTGAAAAATCAAGCTATACTAACATGTATGTATACATTTGGGAACTCAGACAGTGAAGCACCCAAAATCTTTAGTCTAATTTGTTTGTGTCATTTTCTATTACTTTTATTCTGTAGGGAAAAAATGCATAGTGGTTACACTGTTTTATTTTATGAGCGTTAACTGCAAAATACATGAAAATAATTGTTGTGCCTACTAATTAAGTCAACCGTGTCTTAGCTGACCAATGGCTGCTGCATTCCTTAATATATTGTTTCACTTTAAAACTATTTTACTGTGACTCTAAATGGAGAGCTCAGTTTGAGCAATTTTCTGAAAGAGCAAGGTGCAGATATTTCTGTTGCACTTAAAAGTACTCTAGTTTCCAATGCAAAAATGGAGCTTTTTGAAAAATTCTATACGACTTCTAGCTACCAGTATCCATGAAATCTGTTCCTTTCCAAAATCAACAATATCATCCGCAAAGGTTGATGCAGCAGGGATCCAATTTTATAGTATCTATTTTCCCAGGGTGTTCATTTAGTTGCCCTGTTCTTTGCTAATGTTTCCTATAGAGTTCTCTGTGGTTTTCAATATCCTGCTGGCACTATTTCTTCATATATGGTATAGAGCATTTTATATACTAAACCATTTCCAAAAGATCAAATCAACTTGTTCAACATATCATAGTTGCTTGTGTGTTAGTGTGAGTGATGCATCTTTTTTTTGTTATTTCAGAAACTACGTAAGTATGAACTTTGGCTCTAAGCAACTTAAAGACTGTGGCAAGAAGCAATATGATGACCAGATAGAAGACATTTTAGAGAGCTGCCCTATCTGTAATCATTTTTGCAGTTTCCTCTGTGATAAGAGAGAAATGAAAAAAACCCATCGCTGCATATTGTGAGTTGCAATATGATACAAGCAGGGCTCTCCTTATTCTTTTCTAGCAAAGTCTATCATCCTCTGACATGTACTAAAAGTAGGGTATACTCTCTCAATGGATGCCCTTGACAGCCAAGCAATTAGCATATTATAAGAAGGTTAGACTAATAGGAGTCAATAGAACAGGGATCTAGAGGATAGTGTTGTGTCACTAGTTGGCATATGAGAGAGAGCAATAAAGTGAAGGTTCAGTCTCTAGTATATTAGAATTTTGTTTATTTCCCTAATCTCAGTTGTATTGATATAAATTGTGCACTTTAAGGATGGTAAAATATTTTCCAGATAAGACATTAATAATAGGAATATTCTAAATTATTGGATTTACAATATAAATGGCAAAGTATTGTTTTTTAGGAATCCACATTTTTCTGTTGCTTCACCAATATAACCATAGGATTCTTAGAACATTTTTTCAAAATCTTGAATGAATTAAATATTTAAAATCAAACTGGATTTTAAATAAACAGCTACTGAACCCAGCTAGGTTGTTGTTGCTTTCCTGTAATAAAGAAGAGTATATTTAAGTAATGTATTTGTGCATATGAAAGAAGGGGAGGAACAGCTTGTCAGTGTTAAATTAATTGAAAGGAAACATTAATTGAAATACATCTCCCACTCAACTGTGTTATAGTTTGCGAAGGTCTCAACTTCCTCAGCTTTGCTAAAAACAGCCAGGCCCAGCTCAAAAGAAAAATATGAATCAACAAAACATAAACAATGTAGAAAGTAAAAAATTCAAGAGAGTAAAAGAAAATCACTGAAGTAACCAAGTGATGAAAAGAGAGAGACTGTAAAATTAAAGTGAAGCAGGATGCAGTGTATTTAAATTGAAAAGAAGCAAAAGGCTATGGAACTCAGACCACAAGCCTAGTACAGTTTTGGTAGTGGCAAAGGTGAATTAAAAATGAGCTGGCATTTGGGCTATGTACAGATAGTCAAAAAGACTGAGGCTGAATCAATTCAGTCTTTGCAGGTTAGTACAAAATGCATAGCTTAAACTGAAATAGAAGTGAACAGACATTTACCTTTGATTCAGGAAATGCAGCTACAGGCCTGCAGTGGCTCAGGCCAGAAGCTGTGGGGTGCTAGAGCATGGCTCTCTGACTGTGTGTTCACTTCCTACTCCTGCTGCTCCTAAGATGTCTGGGATTTGCATTCCAGAATTACAGTAGCAGGATGCTTCAGGGCTGCTCATTACTTCCTCTCCTGCTTCCAGGTACCTCTGGAATTTGTAGTCCACAGTTGCAGCCAGCAATAAGTTTGTGCCGGGGAAGGGGTGTTTAAGCCCTATCCTTGGCCCCAGACCAAAGCTAGGTTTGCCTGAGGTGGGGGCAGTCATCTCCCCTCCCCCCCTCCCCCAGTAGACTGGGCTACATCCCCAGCTGGTCTTGTCCCCCCCACCCCCTTGTCAGCCAACCCTCACTGCTCTAGCTAGGGAGCAGATGGACGGAAAGCATGCTGGGATGCTGGGGGACTGTAATTTAACTTGAACCAGGAAGAGATCTGGGACAGAAGTTTAATAAACTGGTTTAGCCCAAATCAGTTAAGTCTGATGCTACATTCAACCAGGTTTATCTTAAGCCAGTTTCAGCCATTTTGAAACTGGTTTATGTGCACTGAGCTTCTGTTCTGTTACAGGTTTAAACTAGTTTCTGATGACTTAAACTGGTTTATGTGTAAATTCTGTCCCTAGTTGTAGAGTTCTTGCTCATGCGAGTAGGTCCATTGAGTAGGTCCAAAAAGATTAATTAAATGCCAATAGGATGAGGCTCTTAGTCATGATACTGCATATTTAGTGAGCAGATATGTTAAAGGATTTCAATTTTTTAGTCAAAAAAGGACATGGGAGTTACCAAAGTAGTGATTCATCTTTTCCCAGTAACCTGTCCTGTACTGAATGAAGTCAGTGCCAGCTACTTCAGTGGAAGATGCAAGAATTATTGTGGTGTACAGTTATGAGACAGCAGTCCTCCTTTCCCCCAGCCTGGTCAGGGTATGGGGCACTTTGCACCTCCCACATGAGGCATGGTCCTTCCAGGGAAATTAGTTGGCTGTTTCCCTCCAAGCCCCACTTGTTGGACTGGATGAGCTACCTCAGCCCTGCTGCCCAGCCAAGCCTGGTGGAGGAGACTTTCTCACCTCTATTCTTTGCATTCAGTGTTCCAATAGGAGTCCAATTTTTAAAAGCTAATGTTTAATCGTTTGGATATACAGGATACAGTTTTAATAAATTGATTTACAGATGACTCAAGACTGCCTTTTTCCACCATCTCTTTCAGTATTTTTCTGAGTTATTCTCAGGCATACATTCTTTCTAAGGTCAAACCCAACATTTCCTCAATTCTGATACTGGACCTTTGGATTAAAATATGCCTGTTTGCTTTTGTGTTCCCTTGAGCTAATTCAAATAAACTTAACCCCTATTGGGGACTTTTGCTTATAAGGAATTAAGATGACCAGGACAAATTGTGCAGCCATTCCAAAATAAGCCGGCACCTATTAATCATTTGGAATACTGCTTGCAGTTGCTTCCATACATAAGCATAAAAAGGCAAAAAGCAAGAGTTACTGACCCAACATGCCATATTCTCTTGGAATCATCTTGTTTTGAGTTCCAGTATACGTTCAGTGCTGCACTGCACTAGAACTGAAAATAATCCCTTTTCACGGGGGTCTTGTGATCTTTGGTTCCCAGTCATTAAAAGATAACACGGAGTCACTGGGGCTTCCACTGCTTCTGCCAACATATTCTAGTCCCAGAAAGTATAACTTCAGGCAGTTCTTTATGGTTCATTTCAAATCAACCCAGAAGGCTACATGCTGTTGAACCCATCTGAGTTCTCTCTGGCCAGAGTAGAGATTAACACATTAAATGCCAGCTGGCATTAATACGTAGGAAAAAGGAAAAACAGAGTCCTACGTGATAAAAATATTAAAATAATTCCTACGTTCTTTGCAACATATCACTTTTACAATATCCTTTTTCAAGCAGTAGGATCAAAATCCTAAATTACACTATTTTGGTTTATAGAATCTTTTACACGGCCCAGACTGTAAACCTAGAACAACTTTACCTTCTTTAAACATAAATTAACCCTTTTTGGCATTCATGTGTAGGCTGCAAAGTGCAGCTGGACTCATCATATCTGAAGAGTTGAAACCCATTATATACCACTGAGGTACCAGAAAAGATGATGAACAAGTACAGGGTGTCAAATGTGTGGCAAGTCTTTATGAAGGTGTGGGTTTACAATGGAAACAGCCTGTGAGTTCAAGCTCAGTTTTTAGCAAATGTTCACCCTCTGATATGTCAATATGAAGGAATATAGGCTTTAAAACAAGGAATTTATTATATGTGAGTTAATAGCATCTATTTTGCTAAATGAAAGATCCTGAATAATAACCCAGACCTACTTGAGTAGTGGCAGATTCTTTTACTAATCTACAGGTAATTGTCAGCCTCCAAGAATATCATTGGTGGGCAGACCTGAGAGACTACCAAGGTCGCTCAAGGCACAGTGTTTCATTTCCTGAAAAGAAAGTGGTGGTGGAGGTGAATTTTTTTCCTTTAGTAAAAGAATGCAAACAAAAAAATGAAAACAGCACCAAAAAATTGAACACTGGTTTTGGCCATAAAGTTAGCTCATTTCCTGTTTACATACTTATGGTTTTAGAAATCCTCAGCTACCAGCTTTCTAAATAAAAAAAACAGCTGAGGGCTATGTAGATTAATAAAAAACTTAAATGGCCTGCTGGTGTTTTTTCCTTCTTCCACACTTCTCTAACTCTGGCTGCATATAGATTTTCATTTCTACCAGGAAGAATTCTGGAGAAATTCTTATGTGTAGAGAAATAGCCTTGAAGTACAGGGACTCAGGGGCTGTGATCAGGCGGGCCAGCCAGAGCCACATACTTCAGTAGCCACACCTGTAGTAAGTCTCAGCTGATGAAATTTGCCCCAGTTCAGGAGCAGTGAGCATCCTGATTGGCTGCTGGGAGTACTGCCTATCTATTTAACACCAGCTGTGGCCTGAGTTTGCTAATGTACTAATACTTATCAAAATAGTGTCACAGCCCAGGGGCCTCAGTTGTATCCTACAGGAAAAAGAAAAGGTTGTGGAAATATTTGTTGTTAGATCCTCTAAAATAACTTGTTTAAAAATATTTGTAAAGTGGTACTTTTTATTTAAACATATTTGGTGTGATCAACAAATTTTGGCTAGGTACAGGCATTACACTTTTACTGGTATAAGTGCTCAGAAGCCAGTCTATACCCATTGTATAACAGAAGTTTGGCGCTTATAGACTAGTTAAAAAATGGCAGAAATTGGTCTAAGATAGACCTGGATCAATGTGCACTCAGACTCAATTGATTTAGACTGGTACATTGAACCTCTGTACCAGTTCCTCTCTCAATTCAAGTTAGGTTGCTGTCTGCTCCTTTGCGGCACCCTGCTAGCTCCCTCTTGCAGGAGGCACATTAATGCTCACCCTGTATTCAGCAGCTGTGGCCAAGTGCCCAGCAGGCTCTGACCTTCAGTTCTCTCAGACAGGAGCCAGCACAACCCCTGCCCCCAGCCCTACCTCTTGCCTGCTGCCAGCTGTCATCTGCAGGCAGGCAATGAAGGGAAGGGAAAACAGAGGCCTCTGCTGCTTGGACCTGGCCCTGGCTCTCCCATACAGTCCCTGTCCTCAACCCCACCTCCTGCCTGTAGCCAGTTGTCAGCCGCAGCCAGGCAGTAGGTGGGGAGGTCGACTGTGCTCAGCAACCTCCGGCAGCCCAGAGAGCCTGTGGAGCCTGCTGGCAGCCATATGGGAGTGCCCCCAACCTGCTGGTCTCGTCCAGTGCAGGCAGCCTACATACACACCCCCACACCAAAGGGCAAATGTCTTCTGTTCATTCGTGAACTAACCTACGCTGCTTACAGAAACCCACGTAGGTTTAATCGATTCCACCTCAGGCTTTCTGAATGTCTGTACCTAGCCATACTCATGTTGGAAAACATGCAGTTTTCTTATTCTGTCTACTATGTGAATGTCCATAGTATTGGTCCCTTAACGTCTCATTATACAAACATACAAGAAAACACAGGATTCAAAGTAAGGCATGACAGATGTCTCATAGGCTGTGCAACTCACTGCACATTCACCTGTAAAATTAAATTGACATTCCACAGTACATTTCCTGTTAGACTATTATAAGTTAATCCTATAGAATCACATTATAATGTCAGTTTACAGGATTACTTCCAAACCAAAGTAATCCTTTAATATTAGTCTGTATTATTAATAGAGGAGCTTTAAACTTTTGACATATATGCTGCATAAAATGTGCAAATATAAGTACAGACATTTTTAATCAGCTTTATGTATTTTATGTTGGTAATGTTAAATGAAGTATGCGAAGTCTGTGTTTAGTCCTGTGAAGCTATCCTGTTAGAGTCATCTGTCGATGGTACTAGGCAAATGTCATGCACTAAATTACACATATTACAGCAAAAAAGGATTACTGGATTTATTTTAAGTCATGCGGTCTTCTGTTAATATTTTACCTCAAAGATGCTGCATTAGGTTTGCAAATTCAAGTTTTACAGAAGAGGCTAAATTTATAGACTTTATAAGTACCTTGTAGTGTTCTTAGTTGTTTTTGTAATTTTATATTCAATGATCTAGAGATAATCTTAAAGCAGAATAATACCAAGGCTTTCCTAGTAGAGATTAATTTAAGGTAAAACTTTGCTTCCTAAAGGAGCCCAAAAGATGAGAAAGTTCAAATCTCGGCCTGAGCATTGAAGGATAAGTCTGTCCATGTTGTGGTTCCCAATATTCCTTGTTCTGAATACCTCAGAACTTTAGTGAAACTTTGACCCTGGTTGGTTGAAGTTTGTTTGGGATCCTATCTTTGTAATGTGCAAACCCCAAACCTAACCCTTTACCATACCCTGTGCTTCTGGAAGTTTAGATCTGTTACTGCTTATTAAAATACTGCAGCACAAAAGAAGGGCTATTTTATAAAGAATAACTATTTCATGAACTATCTTCCATTGAAAACAGTAGCCATTAATATAGGCATATGGAAACAATAGGCAGATTAGACTCGGTTAACATGATATTTACTTTCTGAGATGCACTATTTTTGCATTTTTAGTTTCGTTTTTCATTTTATATCTTTTTTTCTCTTTTAGTTGCTTGGATTAAGTTATGTAATAAGTTTTTATCTTTATAAAACAAAATTATACGTATTTGAAAATCATGTAACCATTTGTTGAGAAATCATCTCTTGCTTTAAAAAAAGGAAAACTGTATAGCAAGGAAAATGTGTAGGGGGCTGCAGATATAGTGGGGACTTTTGTCCCTGAGCTTCCTGAGTTAGGCTATGTACACGTGTTCAAATGAACAGGGAAAATTCTCCCAGGTTTGTTCTCCTGGTAGAAAAACATACCCAGATGCATCTGAACAGATATTCAAATGCTGAACTCTGTAAAAGTAGAGAGCTTGCAGTGCTGCTGCTGCTTCACCAGGGGGCCTCTATACACACATGTCAGCTCTGTAGACTCCCTGGGCATTTTTACACATGAAGCAAGATGCTGCTCTGGGCATTTTAATTAGAAAGCTGCACTAATTAAAAGCATCTGCGCATCACATTGCTGTCGCCATGCATCCCCGCATTGAAAAAACTAAAGCTCATTGAATGTGTTTTATTTCAAAGTGCACCACCGCCATTTTTTCAGTGTGGAGATGTGGGGTGACACTGATACACATGATGTGGAAAGCTGCTCTGGCGCGTCAATTTTTGTGCTCCAGCAGACTATTAATTGAGTCTGCTCCAACACGCTGGGTTTCCAGCACGTCGGAGCAGGCTCCATGTATGTGTACAGGAGCCCCCTTTGACTGCCTGAAGACAGATGGCAGCAGTGACAAGGCAGCCCTGATTGGCTAAACCAGAGTGATTAGAGTCAGTCTATGTCCCCTGCAGCAAAATGTGGGATCGTGAAGGCGGTTTGTTGTGATCTGCAGCAATAGAGTCCAGAGAATGATACACTGGATGCATCTACACATTCACTTTACTGTGAAGTAGACCAATTAACTCCACAGTAAAGTGTTACCATCTACCCATGCGCTGGTATTAGAGTGCACTAAAATAATTTACTCTGCCATAATATAGTACTGTCAGGGACCGTATTATCTTACAGCAGAGTAATTAATTACACTGAAATGTATTTGTGGACTCTGGCCAAGGGCCTAAATTGTGCCCAGCCAGCCAGGGGCCTGCTCTGACCCAGCTTAAATTGCTGGTGTCCTGGGTGCACGTGTAGACACTGTGCCCAGGAGCACTTACTGTCTTGAACTGCTCCAAAGTTTATTGCTTCACATTAGTTACATGTGTATATGCATCCACAGTCTCCCTGGGGTAGAGAGAAGAGGGAGCAAAGCACCCTCGGATGCTGGAGAACTGTGCTGTGACTTCTCTCAGAAGAGAACATGTATAGATATTTGCTTTTGCAGGAGAAACTCTCCTGGGAGTGGTGTGACCTGGATTGTTCCCTAGTTATTTTTCTCTTGGAGCAGTCATTTTCACTCCAGAAGAAAAATCCTGAACATCTGTACATCCATGGCTTCTCCTGGCAAAGCTGCAACTCTCTTAGGGGAAACTGAATGCCTGTACATGGCCAGTGTATGTGTTTCTATTTTTTGGTAATGTATTGTCAGCTCCTGCAATTTTATCATGTGTCTCACAATATATCTAGTTTTAAATTTAGACCTGTAAATCCTGGAATAGTGCTATTTCATAGAAGTCTTTTGTTTTAGTTAAAAACTGTCTGGCTTTCATAGATTTGGGACAAAAAACTTAAAAACTTGACCAATGTATACCTAAAAACTCAAAACCCTCAAGTCAAATAAACACATTCCCAAATTTGTTTTCCATGCCTAGGAGTGCTGTAGTGAAGCATGCTGTAAGTACTTTGCAAATGATCACTTGCAAAATGAAAGTAATGCAGTCACTTTAGTTGACTTTTGGTGCATACAAGTAGTTCTCACTTGGGCATAAAAAAAGGACTCAACGACCAGGTCCAATATCTGCTGTATTAATGGTGTGACATATACATGCTGTAGTTACCGGAATTCACAGTAGTTGAAAACATAGGTTGAGAAAATCCAGAATTATTATCTTTTCTTGGGTACAGCAGTAAGATAGCCATTTTCTACAGTTTGGTTATTTAATTCCATTCCAGGTTTACTGACATTTCATTTCCCTGAAGATATTCACAGATCATTCCATTCTCTGAGGTGCTGCAATCCAGCTTTGTTGTGCTTCAGCCCTGTTTTGAGGGTTTATGTGAGTAGATAGTCCTTGTGTCGGCCCTCTGCATGGGGTGGCATTTGACCTAGATTGACTTAAGAGTGGTATGAACAGTCAGTAATTAAAGTTGCCCTGTTGGACCTATCCTAATTTTGACAGTTTTTTAGTCTTTCAAGTGCATTTGGCAGTCAGGTCTGAAGTCCTCAATTCCTGAGCATAGCCTGAACACACCTTTTCCTCTCAAACATTAGACTGTACAGATCTTATATACTTTATACATTTCTTATAGAAGAAGAGCATTCTTCTCATCTCTGCTCCTCAAACACTAACTATATAATTATATCTGTACAAAATTACCTTCGTAGTGTTCCCAGTTGTATTTTATAGGAAGCCCTTAAGGACCAGATGAACAAAGCATTTTAATATATTCCTTATTCCTTAAAACAAACTGAGAGCCAGTGGTTACCTTTCAACCCAGTTCTTCTCTTTTTGTATGAAATCCCCTATTTGAATCCAGAATCAGCTGCAACAGCTCCTCCCTATCCTGGGTGCATCTACACAAGACACTTTACTGCACATTAGACTAATATAATGCACAGTAAAGCATCACTGTCTACATAGAGGCAGTGATTACTACACAGTGTATTAGTCTAACGTACTGTTTTCTAGTACCTGTAAATACAGGTACTAGAAAAAAGGTGGATTAACTAATGCACCATACCGCACGTGTAGATGCTGACTAGGAGCAAATTGATCCTGGGTCAGCAGGGGGCCACACTGCTGCCTGGTTAAGCCCATATCTTCATGGGGAGGAGGAGAGCTGTCCTGGCTGGGTGGGAAGCTCCCAGCTGGGCTGGTGTCTCTGAGCCCCAGGGAGGAATCTGTCCTAGCTAGGCAGGCAGCTCCCTTCTAGGCATGGGGGGGAGGGGGAAGCTGGTCAGGCAGCCTGGGGCTGGTATCTCAGGGGAGCCTGGAGCTCCACCTGGCAGGGTTCAATTTGCTCCCAACACATGCGCTCAAACAATTCAATCTCATTAACTGCATGTGTAGATGTACCCCCTGTGTACTATGTTATCATTGCAATAGTGCTGATGATTTCACAGTGTTTCAATCACTTGATGCAAATGAGACCATCCTCAGGCTCACTCTGTCCTAATGTCTTAATCCATACCTTTTATCTAGCCTAAGCAGTGTATATTATGAATCTCCTGAGATAGATAGGCATCCTCTGCATGACTAAGCAGTAGGTGACCAGTCCATGTCAGGAAAAACATGAGGTTGAACCCTACAGCAAGGCTGATTCATTGAAGTAGCACATGCATTCCTGTGTACAGTACTCACAGAAAATCAGCAATTGATCATGGCCCTGCAGAAAAGGCATAAGAAATATATGACATGAAGTATACTGCAGCCAGGCACTGAAGCCATTAATAATTCATGTGTTTCACATGATGAGAAAAATGGTCCTTTTTGTCACTTTGTTGAAACACTGGTATTTTTAGTTCCCTTTTACGCTGATCAGTTATGTGCTAGGGGAAAAAGCCCTACACTAACACCAGTATATTTTTTATATTAGTTCCATATCCTTGGAGGTTTCATTTCTGTTTCACTTATTTGCAGTAATATTCATACAGAACTCATTAAAACACTGATGACAGGTTTGTTTAAGCCTTTTACCATTTAATTTTCTTTAGTTAACTTCTTTAATTATTACCACTGTGGTCTAATTTTTAACCTGATACTTAGCAACACCAAACATTATTCCTCATTTTGCAAACGCTTAAAATGATATAGTATCTCTGAGCAACCTAAATTTTGAAAGCAGCAATCTCTGTTCTCAGGGATTACACATGCTTGTGGATGTTACATGTCATAGGAATGCATACTTTTCAAAGTGTTCTCCTGTGTCAAGAAGTACAGTTCAGGAAGTATGAAATTCTGGGTGCATTTTATGTCTGAACCTAAATAGATCCATAAAGCTAAAGTGGACCCTGAATGAGCGTATGCTATGTATGGCACATCATACTATACAATTTAATTTACCTTCAGGAATATTTCTAGTGATGTCTAGATGGGTTATTTTTATTCTTCATCAGATATGTTAATAACATGTCACTGTATCCTCTGTCTGCCTGCTGGATCAATGATCAAATTGTGCATAATGTCAAGTCTGTGAGGGAAGAATACAATGAAATGGCAGGTGAAGGACCTGACAGCATGGGTATACATTTTCAGTGATAGTTACATCCAAAGAAAATGCTGGTTTATAAAACTGGGGTTGGGGTGG
>NW_017729024.1:71894273-71915918 GCF_001723915.1 Gavialis gangeticus | reverse complement strand
GGGGGGGGGGGGAATCAATTAGTCAAAGTTTAGTTACACACAGTAGAGAATGATACTCTAACTCAGTACTGATTGTATGATGAGGTCAGGTGTTCAGCATATAATCATTTAATCTAATCTCACTGGATTTCACAGCTTTTCTGTGCTACTTTCTGTATTTTGTGGATCAGAAGAAAGCTGAACATACCCTTGTCTTTCATGTGGTGTTGCTTGACAATATTTTGTGGTTTGACGAGCATATTTTACATTTTTCTAGCTTTGAAAGTACTGCTGTATGTTTTAATTTTCCATCTCAGTAGTGGTGACCTAACACTTTTAAATTTAAAATTTTCCTGTCTTTTGCATTTGTAAGTGATCTTAATCCTTGTGAAAGAGAAGGAATAATAGGACTAGTTTATTTTACATGTAGTGCAACGTAGGCATTAGCCAGGCTCCTGCAGTTACCCCTGCACCTTGAGAGTGCTTTGAAACATCTTTGCTATTCTGTTTGTGGTGTTTTCTTGAATAGAGATGTCCAAATATACTGAAGTGTGTTATGGTTTTATGATGTAGCCAAAAAATTCATTATACCATGTTTTAAGACATTTATAGAATAGCATACATGACTGTTGGGATTTTGACATCAGAGTCCACTCAGAAAATCAGAAATACAATTATTTCAGTTCATGAGTATATTGTAATCTGAGTGGTTTCTGAAAAAAATCTGTATTTTTATTCATATGACATTATAACTTTTTATTGTCTCTGTATTGATGTAACACTGCAGCAGTAGTCTATAGCTTTTTTCCTACTGCCTGATGCGCTGCCAAGGTAGGCTTGTATGTATAATATTCAAAGCTTTGTAGTACAGGCCACTACTATGTAGAGAGGAAATTTTACAGGCGTCTAAGCTAATGCATAAAGTTAAATAAATACAGCCAGTGCTCTTTATATGACATCAAAGTAAACATGAAAGCAAAGGTAGTATGGCTTGTCATGTTGTCAGAATCCTAATATGTGTTTATATCCTTTACGAAAATGTCTGCTGCATTCCTTCCAGTTTATGAAAGCAACTTTTCCAATTAAAATGCTAGGTTTATTGTTCAAAAATTTTAATAATGCCTCATTTTTTCCCAATGCTGATCATAAATAAGGCTGAGATATATGCCTGAGGCCTGACTGAATGCCAGCAGAAAATAGATGGGACTCCTTCCATTAACTCTAGTGCCACTGTATGTTTTAATGTTTAAGGTGCCAGTCAAAGTTTGGAGGTATAACACTTTTTAAAGAGCTTTTCAGGAATAAATAGATGAACAGCAAAGCTCCCCCAAACATGGAATTAAAACAGGAAACAGGATGCAAAGTAATTTTGAGGTATAATGAGTGGCCACAACTTTTACTGATGCCAGTCAAGAGAAGTTTTGGTATCCCTGAATATCATCATCATCATCCTCACCAGTTTCCTAGTTCTAACATCTCACTGGGTCTGACAGTATGCAAATTCCATTAATTATTTCCTATCTTTCCACCATCTGCTATGATTTTGTGTCAGGAGCCACCTTTTACAATAATACACCTCATCTTCCAAATACCCAGCATTCCCTGCAGTATCTAGTATTTATGCATTCTTTTTACGTGCACAAACAACATCAGCCTCTGTCTTCTACATATGTTTTCCAGCTCTCCTGATTTAGCATGCCTCTTAGGCAATCATTCCTCACTCAATCTCTTCTTGACTTCCTAACAGTTGCCCTTAGAAAACTCACTTCTGCAGCTTGCAACTAGCTGAAACCCCTCTTTGTTAGTACCCACGTCTCTGAACCATTCATTGTAATCAGAATGTAATAATTCTTGTATGTCATTAGCTTCACTTTTCTAGGGACATTACTGTTCCCTGCCAACAGTTTAACACTGTTCCAAAAGTTCCTTGCAAGCTGCAACCTTTTGTCAGTTTTTCTGCAGTCCTTTTAAAACTTGTGATCATCAAGCAGTGGTTATCTTCACACTACCCTGACCATACAGACATTTATATATCTATGTTTTCATTAATGTACAAAGAGGAGATAAATGGAAAGATGGAGAAAAGGTTACGAGCATTTTAATATGCTTTAAAGAAAATGCAGGTTCAAGTGCTTGTGTGGGGGGCCCTTCACTTTATGAACATCAGTTAAACAGTCTGGTTTTAGATTTTCATATTTTTGGTCATTCTTGAGACCACAATTTAGACCATCTTCAGGGTGCTCAGGAACGATGTACTTTATCCTGGGGAGCAATTCAACTCCCAAGAATTAGAGTTGTTAGAAAGGGAGTGTAAGGTTATATAGCTACTTTACCCACTCAGTCTTGGGATCTCAATGCTGCTTTGGTACACATAGACCTGACAGATCACTTAGAGCAGGATTACTCAAGTACTGGGGTACGTACATATTATTTGGGCCTGGCATAAAGAATCCTGAACCATGTCTTTTCCCTGCTGTCAGAAAATCAGGCCTGGCTTTGTTTTTGCGAAGTCTTGCTTAAACCTGACGGATGATTCATAGACAGAAAACAATAGTGAGATGTATGCGACTTCCATAACACCCCTTCTGCCTGAATTATGCTGTGCTCCTTCCATGTAACTAAGGATCTGGTCCACAAACCTTAAACAGTTTCCTATTCTTGATGTGTTCAACTTAGCACCATAGGAGGGACTGTCCTAAATTGGTTTGATTTTTTTTCCATTGTTGATGACTACTTTGATTCAGTCTCCTCTGTTAGCTTTGTAGGGTAAATTTCATTTTCTAACAGGGTGTCACAAGTGCTTAATGTCAACAAGCAACAAAGTAGTTCTTTGTAAAACAGTATAAATGAATGCATATGCTTTATGTTCCTGGTATATGAGTCATTTATAAAAGCTTGGGCAATAATTACAGCTGGGGTGGTAGTAATGGCATATATAAACTATGATGAACAAATTTAGGAGTGAGACGCATTTGTTGAGCTTCCAGGGAAGCTGAAATAAAAAATTGTTCCCACCTAAGTTATGAATGAAACAAGACCCTTTTGATAAGGGCATAATGTTTTTGCACATTTATTGTTAATTACTTTAACCCTGATGCCAGAGGGTCTGTGCAGATGAAACTAGAACAGACATGAATCATTATTTCTGTCTGTTAGACACCTTAGTTAAGTGTTGGTTCACCCAATTCACAGTGGGAACTTGTGGTGTCTATAAAATACAAGATAAGTGAACTTTCTCAATGGCTTATAATACAGCTTTGTGTGTGTGTGCATGTCTGTGTGCATGTGCATATGTATTAATACCCGTGTTGAGAAAAAAGAGGTCATAGTTTTGTGTACAGTCTGATGTACATGTGTAGGGTTTGACAACTTCAAAAGATCTAGGGAAAAAGGAATTGGTAATTAAATGAATAATGCAACTACATATATTTAGGGATGGACAGTTCTGAAAAGGCTCAGATGTATGATTTTGTTCAGCCTCCACTATGTCTGTGAACTCATTTAGTGTGGAAATAATATCACAAAATGAGAGTGTTATACAGCGATGACAAATAATAATGATTGTTTTTGATGAGTTGAGCCTTTTTAAAGTAAAAATTTCACATGAAGCCAATTATTTTTGTCAGACTTATTCATTTGAAGTTATATGAAAAATAATATTGACAAATAATACTTAGGGCAGTGTTCTTTGTTTCGATTTTGCTTGGCTTACCAGAGTACCAAAAAAGCTCAAAATCATCAAGCAGGTGCTTATTTTAGAATCCATCCAATGGAGGAGAAATAGTTGTGATGCCTTATAGTCTAACTATCCCACATAAAGGTCATATCAAATCATGTTTGAATTTGGACAGAGAACTGTCAATAAATGTTCAAGTTTGTGGTATGCAAAACTCTAGAACTCTTGGTTCAGAGATGATACCTTTTATTAGACCAACTAAGAAATCACAAAAAAAATGATCTTTTTCTGCAAGCTTTTGGTCGCACATGTTATAATACAAGTATTCATACCAAAAAATTCAAAGTTCAGAATAATTATAGATTCATCGATATTAGGGTCAGAAGGGACCTCAACAGATCATTGAGTCTGACCCTCTGCCTAGGCAGGAAAGAGTGCTGGGGTCAGATGACCCCAGTCAGATGCCTAGCCAGCCTTTTCTTAAAGACCCCCAAGGTGGGGGGAAGCACCACTTCCCTTGGAAGCCCATTCCAAATTTTGGCTACCCTTACCGTGAAGAAAAAAATATCTCAGCATTTACTTTTAAAATGAGTTATTTCCATGAACGTTCTTACCAGCATCAGAAATTTCAGGGAAAAAGCAGAAAAGAGATGTTATTATCACACCTTGCATATATGTTTTGTATCCCTCTACCAGATGATCCGTAGAGATAATAAAAGCCTACTAAGATGCATACAGTTGCTTCTTTAAGACTCATGTTTTTGTGCTGAACATAGAGATTCCGTTTGGAAGTTCTGTTGAGGTTATTCATTTTATTGGATATGTGAGAGTTAGTGACTTGTAAAACATTGAAGTAATAATGGCATATGATAAGTCATTGCTCCTGATGTGGATTAGTCATCCTTTTGGCAGCCAGTTGCTGGCTGCTTGGCTAACAGGAAGTTAACCCTGCCCCCAGACAGCCTTAAAAAAAGCAGAGCAGGCAGTGTCAAGCTGT
The DNA here is from genome assembly GCF_001723915.1 of Gavialis gangeticus. Taxonomy (NCBI): domain Eukaryota; kingdom Metazoa; phylum Chordata; order Crocodylia; family Gavialidae; genus Gavialis; species Gavialis gangeticus. Next base: position 71,911,266 of record NW_017729024.1, on the reverse strand, counting down.
CCTGACAACCATCTTCCTGCTAAACTTCCAGACTGCCCTGATCACAGCATCTTACTTCAACTGGTTTATGTTTTGCACTTCTAGTATCCATGTTTTGTTTGGCTTCCTCCTGACCATAACTCTGAAGTGCTGACCTTGGCATGATCTGTGGCTTCTGACCTTAGTTTGTCTCATGTCATCTTCATTCTGTCTCATTGACCTTGGCTTGTTCCTGACCACCACCCTGACTTCTTGACTGTGGCCTATTCCTGATCAGGTCCTCTGTATCTAGGCTCCAGCTTGATCACTGGTTCAAGACCTTGGCTATGACCCTGTCTTAATTCTTAGATTTGGCCTCGGGTTCCAGACCTTGGGTCTAAGCCTACAGACTGCCCACAGCTCAGTAATAGCAGAGGCTTAACTGAGGTCCTTGGAGCAGGAATAGGTGAATAAAGGAACTTTGGAAAGGTCCAGAATCCAAGACTTTGCTCAAGGATATATCATAAAAACCTCCTTAAGGCCACCACTTTCCAGAAAAACTCTGGGAAAAAAGTTAACTCTGCAGGATATCTTAGTTGTGCTCTGGACTGTAGGAGTATAAGAAGGAAAATGTGTTCTGGAGCCAAATTCCATTCACTAAGAAGATATTACCAGCAGCTCTCTTTCATTTAAACCACAAAGGCTGTAGGTTAAGCATGTTGGCTGTTGACAAGTGTCATGGAATTTTTTTATGTGCTCATTACGGCTATGTTTCTTAGACAGCATTCTTTTACCATGAACAACTCTTAGGTGACCAGGTCTTGGGCAGTTTGGTGTAAGAACTGGCTCTCAGAAGGACAGATGAGGGTCGGAGAGCTAACTACCAGATCCAGAGGTAGAGAAGAGAATCTTTAATACAAACCAGGGTCAGAATCCAGAAGGTTGGAAGCTGGGAGTGGGAGGTGAGGAGGAGGGAGGAAGGCAGGGGTAGAACCCACAGGTTGAAGTCCAAACATTAACTAAGCCAGGGGTCAAGAACCAAAACACAGATCTGTAGGGGAAATCCAAAGTCAAAGTCCAATAAAAAGCCAAAAACCAGGGTCAGGAACCAGGAAAACCAGAGCTCAAGCCAGGAGGCTTGTCAAAGCAGACTGCATCCGAACTCTTGATTGGCCTAGAAACCCATAGCCCCAGCTGGTACTAATGGATAGGTGGCACTCCTAGCAGCTAATCAGGAAGCTTGCTGTTTCTAAACTGGGGCAGAGCTTGGCAGCTGAGAGCTTACCGAAGGTATAGCTGCTGAGGTACTTGGCCCAGGACCCAGAGTGATGGTTTGTCAGCTGGCTCCCCTGCCTCATAATTAATTTCCAATTAATTTTGTTTTGTTTGATTTAATATCCTTTCCTTCTTAACTCACTGGTCTAGATTTCTTTTACTATGATGATTACAGTTCAACATTTGCAACATTCTTCATTTTTCTGGTGTTGCCATGATAAGAAAGAAGTGCTCTGAAAGTGTTGAAGAAATGCCATTTCAGTCAAGCCCCTACCTCTGAGGGAATGCTTGTGAACAAAAATTTAGTTTTTGTTCTTAATTTCTAAACAGATTTTGAAAATCTGTTTTGAATTATTTCCTTTGAAGGGAATGTGAATCTTCATGCTAAGACAATAAAAGAAAAAAAAAATCTCACCCCTTCCCAAATGAATTAGAGATGGCAGTCTTGCGTGTCTGGAGCTGACTTACAGCACTTGATGTTAAAATGTAGCCCTTTGTAGAAGTTGTAATAAATTACAGCCATTGTCGGAGGCTACAAACCTGTCAAACCTACAGCAAAAATAAATAAATAAATAAATAAAAATGGTCACCCTTTAAATTTTGTGCTCTAAGAAGAATTTTAGTCTTTGGCAAGTTGACAGTAAAAATAGACAAAAGCAGTATTTTAGGATGTTGTGCCAAAGATCATGTGTGAAAGCCTGTGAGTGTCTTGTATTCAGCTGTAAGTTATAGCTGCTTAGTCTTGAGAACTGAGGAGTGGCATATTTCTTGAAGCCTTTGGGACATGCAAGTTATACATTTCTCTTTTTTTGAATGACATTGTGGTCAAATTTTGCAGCTAGTAACACATTTGTCCATTTTCAGTTCTTTTACATAGAATATAAAGTTGAGGTTAATTAAAGAACTGTCACTCTCAGAATGGAGGAAAGAAAGATCAACTGAGACAAGTGAACAACAACGACTGAAATTGGTACCTTGAGACAGGTGATAATTTGGTATAGCTAATTATCACTTTTTTCCACATGAAATAATGTTAGAAACATAATAAATTGTTTTTATTTTGATAAGTAAAGTGTTTTAAAATGTGGAATAATCAGTAGTGAATTTGTCAGAAAATCTTCCTCCCTCTAAAAAAAGAAAGAGAGGTAACTGGTTTAGTGGATTTTTTTGTCATGTTTTGTTGTTTCTCCTGCCCTGACCTTGTTGCTGGTACCCTGAGACAACCAACGGACCAGGTCTCTTGATAGTGATGATCAGGGTCTGAATTTACTGAAATAAACGGTTGAGCTGAAACCATCTAAGCAACTCGGCATTGAACTTGTGGCCTAGGTACAGACATTCAGAAAGCCCAAGGCAGAATCGATTTAAGTTGCACGGTATTCTTAGTGGTATAGTTTAGATCAGTAGCAAACAGGACACACGTTTGCCTTTTGGTAGTGGTGGGGTGCAAATCTTAGGCTGGATTCTGCCATTTTTAAACCAGTCTATGTGTGCCGAACGTCTGCTCTGTTACTGGGTATAGATTGGCTTTGTTTGTCAAACTTCTGTTCTGTAACTGGTATAGACTGGTTTCTGATGATTTAAATTGGTAAAAGTGTAATGTCTGTACCTGGCCATAAAGTTTTAAATATATTTAAGAAATGCCAAGTGGTGCAACTGTTAGATATCATAATCCCAACTAGCTGGTATTACCTCACTTCTTGATTGGCCCTCATTCCATGGTAGATTGCCCCTAGTATCCTTTTGGCTGTTGATCTATTTATTGCTGTTGATGATAGCTTTTTTTTAAAATGGCCTATTCACATAAGTAAATTTAAGAGCCTAAATGCAGGATCAGGACCTCAGATATAAAAGATTTATTTATAAAAAATTTTATTTTAACCACACATTCACCCTTTGAGTTCTTACTTTTATGAATATCTGTGGAACTTTATAAATCCCAGGCCCATTTCTTATTTTTCTCTCCTTAAGTCTCCATGAGGCCTGGCTAGAAATAATTTTGTGTGATTGATTAGTTTAGAGTTTCATGTCCTGGAGTGGTGCTATTTCAGAACACTGTCTTGAGTTATAGGTTACTATAAGTAAATACTTATTCCCATTCCATATGAACAAAACTGTTCCCAGAATTTGCTATTGGCAGCAAAGTATTTCATTTTTGAGGCTTTGACTTAGGCTTAGTTAAGCTTTTGTTCTCTCACTGGAAGAAAATTCACTTGCACACAAGTGGTAATTCATTGAATTAATACTTATCACAACTAGCTTAAGCTTTGTGCATTTCTTCTATCCCAGGGTTGGTTCTAAATTTACTTCTAAAAGTATCTATAATAGATGTCATTCAGTAAAGGAAAAAAAAGTAAGAATTGATCCACTGCTTAAGTTGCTTAAGTCATGATTTTCTTAGGTCAGGTAAACTCTCCCTTGCACATATCTCCCTCCTACCACATTTTCCTGATATCTTACATGGATTCTTACATAGATATACATTTTCTATTTTTTTTTGTAGTGGCTTGTAAACCCTGCTTGGTATCCTAACAATTTTTCCTTAATTTATATTAATATCTGTTTTTGTTCTGTTTTTGACCTTGCCTATTTTTATTAATATCTACTCTGACATGCCACAAATCATACAAACCTAACTGAATCACATTCTTTGCATAACGTTTCTCCTTTTCACTTTTTTGGTTATAACATGCTTCTGTTTTGTTCATTTTCAGGCTCCTAAGCATATAAGAATGTATGCCCCTAGGTCACAGATTTTGGACCAGAAAGTCATGATTTCAACTCTCAGGTCATGTTTTGGGCTCATAGCTAATCTGGACGTTGTAGCACTAGGTAAGTAATGTTACAAGGTGGATACATTTTCATGTTACCTGTTATCCCAGTTTTCAAAAGCACTTAGGAATGACTTTTAATAGGACTTTGGGGCATTTTTACATGTGCTCTGGGACATGGGGCTGGGTGCTTTAATTAGTGAGCTGTGTATCAGCATCACCGTGCATCCTTATGTTGAAAAAATGGTGGTGGGGCACTTTGAACTAAAACTCATTGAAAGTGTTTTATTTCAAACCACCCTACTGCCATTTTTTCAGCGTGGGCACGCCAATACACATGATGTGAAAAGCTGCTGGAGCATGTCAGTTTCCATGCTCCAACAGACTCGATTAATCGAGACTGCTCTGATGTGCTGGATTTCCAGTGCATTGGAGCAGGCTCCATGCATGTCTATAGGAGTCCTAGGCTCCTAAGCGTCTAAATCATGATTGAAAATGGGACCTTGGCTCCTAAGTCATTGGAAACTCTTAAAAATTTTATCTGCTGCTAGTTGGATGCAAAATTATCTGGTAACTGTCCAGGTATAACTTTTTTTAATAAGAGTAACCTGGTACTGTTAATTCCACTATTACAATAAAGCTTCTGGTTTCTTCTCTTCTATATTCAATCTGGGTTTCAATCTTTAAATTTTTTCTTTACAAATTTTAGTATGGCCATTGTTACTTTCCATGAGACACCTATGACAAAGAAAGAATGGCAAGTAAAGGAAAAATGTTGTCAGAAATTCTCTTCCTAGATGTCCAGACAGATTTCTGTCTCTGCTTGTAGATGCTGGGTCTATAGCCCACAGCTATAGAAGCTGAGTTGAGCCACTCTGCAAAGAGCACACAAAGTATAACAAGGTTGCAGTGCATTTCCTGTGTGTCATCATGCAGCCTTTTGTATAGGAGTTGACTTTTCAAAGTGTAAAATGAAAGTTAAAGATGTAAAATTTGGATACATTTAAAATGAAGTCCAACATGACTGTAGCAATTGAGTTTATTGAATTAGCTGTCACAGAGAGAGAGAGGGGGAGAGAGAGAGAGAGAGAAGCAGTATTGGCATTGACTACATTACACAGACTCAGTGTTTCATAACTTATGTATGCCTTATCTGTGCCTGTGCTCTACAATTAATAATAATGTGTATTAATCAGGGGGTTTATAATCTACCTATTCCTTTCTCTTGCTTACCTTCTACTCCTCCTTACCTCTTTCTGATGAAAACAAGAAGAGTTAAATTTCCGGGGGATGTATGGGAAAGGGACTGTGATATGTAAGAACATAAAATACCTTTGCAGCATTCTAATTCCTGTTCCAAATGTCATCTCTCTAATGTATCACATTTGGAACAATTTTTTCTCTTGTGGTCCCCTTCAGGAAGGATTTCGAATTAAACAGTAGCATTTCCAGCAATAAATGAAATTAGCTGAAGAATTGCCACCATTTTTTAGCCAACAAATCAAGGATTGAGAGGCTAAATCCAATACTTTTTGGCTCAATTTTTTTTTGATAATTGGAAATTTCTATCAGATACCTAACGGTGTCTCCCTAATTTCTTTCTGGTGGTGATGGTAGGCGCTCTCAGAGGTAGTTAGCTACTCAACACTTTTCCAATTTATATTTAGAAATATTCACCTTGCTAGATATGGCTACTAAAATTATGCTATTTAAAGATATTTGAAAAATAAATGAGGTGTATAGTTACTAGTTAATTTCAACTTGTTTTTCTGCTATTTCTGTTGACCCCCACATATCATTCAAATTTACTATAGCTAAGTTATGCACATAGACTGAATGTTGTCTTGTTTTTCTTGCATACCTAACATGTAAATTTAGGTGGAGTTCTTATTCATAAGTGCCCTTTTCACAGATTAGCCATTTCTCTGGCTGAAAAGACATCTAACCTGAACTCTAACCTCTAAAAACTTTCACAGTCCCACTTCTCCCTTAAATGGAAAACAACCTCATTAATTCCTCACATAAACATCCAGAACACTACTTTAACAGGCTCATAATTTATAAACCTTACACTATTTTTCTCTGAGAAATATGTGACAGCAGAAACATTTTGGGCTATCACAGCAGAAAAATCAAACATTATTCTTTCACATAAATCGTTGACACTATATGAGCCATATTTTCACAATAGGTGGGCTCATAAAAATGAACCTGCACCTGGTATGACCAATTATGATTTATGGTAGAGTACTTGTAATCTGCAGTAAATGGTGTGGTGGGTTAATGACCTAGCAGTTTTCCTTTGTCAATCTTGAGTCTTTCAAATCCATTAGGTCAAAAGTGGAAATGATTTTGCCAACTCATTCTGCTTCCAGTGGTCAGATGCTCATAAGAAAACACCACCACAACAGGTACCTAATTAGCACCTATGCTGGATATATAAGTGAAGAAGCCTAGGACTGAATGAAAATGGAAACTGTATAATGCTTGCGTCAAACTCCAGTAGTGAGCCTTCCAGATCAAGTTAAGGCTCATTGTATGGGGAAGCTGGCAATACTACTGTGGTACTGCTACACAAACGCTGATGCACAAAAGCTGCTTCCTTCCACATAGGTAGAAATCATGACAACTCCTTCTCCCTTATTCTCCTTCTTGACTCCAGGACAGTTTTCATGCATTAGGATCTCTTTCTGAGCTGATGGTAAGGAAATACTTGTGCCCAGTTTTCAAAACATTAGGTGTGCAGTAGTACATAGACAGTTTGCCTTGTCATCTGTCTGTCTTGTTATCGCACATATATCATATTATTTGTTTCCTGAATGTTATTCTGAAAGGAAAAAATCTCTATCACTCCTTTTCTAAATGTGACAGTTTAGATAGATACAACTGGAAAAAAATGTTCCCAAGAGTATTCATGTTCTTAGTTTGAAGCCTTTCCCCTGCTTATTTCCTGTCTTAACTTTTGCTAGGATTTTTCCATGTGAGAGAGATTAATAATTAATCATAAATAATGAATAAATAAGCCGTTGCACTGTGTATCCAACAGCACGCCTGACTTTCTCCAAATCAGGTGCTGAATATATAAAGACTGTTTTTTTTTTAAGTGCACTCCATTTTAACTTTCATGATGTTTGTTATATAAGGAATAACTGTCGGTAGTGTCATTTTAAATACTCTCTTTTTGTATTTGGCTTATGCTAATGGCAATGCTGCAGAACTTTAGCTTTTTTTCCTTTAATAGTTATTCCTGATTTCCTGCTGTGGATATATATTGAACATAAGAAATTAGCTGCAGAGAGAATTAGAGGGTGTAAGTGTGATTGTCTGAGTCACGTAAATGCCAAAAGCTTTTTGTGACATTTTTGAGACTTTAAAAATGGAAATATGTTATTTGCACACTGGCTCCTGATGGAATATGACACAGTGCAGACATGCTGTGAGTTTAAGATTGGGCTCTAGGCCATTAGTGGCTATGTACACGGGGGGCCTTGGGCTTCATGGAGGCAATGCAATGAGCCACATTCTGTATGGACCTCCTTTGTTGATGAGCTAAAGAATCTTTATCAAATCAATGAAAGCTAATGAGAATTGTGGACTCGCTATCCAGATTTCAACTTTAAAGAATATAATTCAAGCTTGATGTAACTTTTGTCTTTTTTCCAGATGGTCTTACACTTTCACTGTAATCACTTTTGAAATATTAACAGGTTCCAGTACATTCAGTTTTAAATGCATAACTTCCAACTAAATTATATGTGAAATTTATTTAAGGTGGTACTGTCATTTTAAGTTTACAGTGTATAATTACAGCATGTTTCAGATCTCTGATGCATGAGTAGTCTGTCTATGTTTTTAATTTGGCCTCAAAATGTGGTGCATGTGTACATGCTTGTATTTTAATGTATTATTTTAGCAGGCAAATGAGAGCAGAGCAGACTCAATCTATGCAATGTTACATGGTGTTACAGTTTGAATGTGCTGTGAGAAGTTGCATATTAAGGGTTAATATCATTTCTTGCCTAAGCAGCTCTGACTTGCTACTAGAGGGCTGGTGAGCAGAGGTGTATTTAGGAGCTCTACTTCTGTTCTGGATCCCACCCAGAAAGGGCTGGGGGTGGTGCATCCTGATGCTGGAGGACTGGCAATTGCTAGTTTTATCCCCATTGAGCAGACTAAATTTACCCTAACATAAGCTGGTTCAGAGTTAACCCTCACCTGAAGTGGCATAATTTTGAGATGCTCAGAGGGCACTTAGTGTGACTTAATGAGCATTAACATCCAGACACTTGTGTTTTAAGTGCCCTTAGTATGGTCTCAATGTAATATGCAATTTCACCCTGAGAGAGTACATGTGGAATATAATCACTGTGTCTGCGCTGCTGCCTCCTTCAGATCTTTCCTAAACAGACATCAAGAATGCCTTGTAGAAAACCCATGAAGGCAGGGTTAGGAGACTTTTGGGCCTGGAGAACCTACTCCCTATGAATTCATGAGGAAAAATAATTTGATTCCCAATGTCTTAGGTGGTAGGGACTGAGAACACAGTGAAGCGCTGCCCTCCTGCGGTTGCTGGGGAAGCCCTTAAATTCTATTGCTGTGGGACATCCAAAGTGCTTTTGCCGGCCCCTCTTCCTCTCCAGGGCCATTCTTAGCAGGTATCTGGTTGGTGAACAGTGGGCGCATCTACCCAAGATGCTACATTGCTGTAGCGATGAGTTACAGTGACATAGCTCATTGCTAAGGTGGGCACGAACTGGGATGCCGATGCTACTGTGCGGTAGCTTGTTGCCACTGCATAGGAGGGTCAGAAATGATCTGTGCGCTGCTGGGACTGCACAGTAATGGCAGGTACTGGACAGTCATATACCAAGCAAAGTGCTAAAGCAAGTACTGAATGACTGTGCAGTAACAACTGCACAGTCAGGGGCATGTGCAGATGTGCCCAGTGATACTATAATCTAATTTCCCAATTCACTTTCCTAAGATATAGAGTGGAACAATTGGTCTCCTTACAATTCCCAAAGAATTTAAAAGAAAAAATGTATGTAGCTCATTGAGGAATGCATACATGTGATGATGTTCCCTTTCTGGTGCATGCAATCAGCAAGTGCACATAAGAAAAACTTTTGAATATGGCTTACCATTGGGATATGAATGCAAGCGGTGACTAGAGAATTACAGGCCTGATTTTGGAAACAAATTTCCTTCTGAAATCTCCAAGGCACTGTTAGTAACAGAAGTGAAGTGAAGTTGTTTCTAAAAAGGTGAGGCAATAGAGAGGCACTGATTTATACCACATCAGGCTCTCACCCCTGATTTTCAAAGGATGGTATTGCATCTAAGGAAACTATAACTCTCCCTCTGAACTTAGAAAATGGAGAACTAAATATGTTTTGAGATGCTGAGATGTTGTGTTGTACATCTCTGGACCCCAACCTGCTACCATCTTTACTCCTTTTCTCACAAAATCATTTTTTTTTCTTTCTGGAAGAAAGGAACACCTGCCTTTGGCTTCCTTCTAGGAACTGCTTTTATTTACTGAGGCACCTCCAGGCACCTAAATCCCTCTAGTTCAATGAAAAATCATCTTACACTATCATTGATGAAAACTACTACTCTACTATGGTAAACTACTATTGTCCTATGTTCTTTGATACCTAGAATGGTATGCTTTTGGTAAAAAGTGTGAGTTTGGAAAAAAAGCATGAGTTTATACATGGCACTGGAATTATTGGCTCCTGTGACACAATAATAAAGGTACAGGAAATGAGTCACCTTTTCTATAGGACAATTATAGAAGAAAATTCAGCATCCATTTAGGCAGAATGGGCTTTCTGGTTTCACCTCTTCAGCAGGCTGCTGGACCATTCTAATCTCCCAGAATGAAACATAGAAGGTAAATGGAGTCATGATCTGTTAGTTTAGTAGGGATGTATTGTGGGGAAGAGAATTCTTCAGGAAGTAAGGTGGGTAGAGAGTTTAGTTATGCATGAGGTGGGTAGGGAGTTCAGACTTCAAAACTTCAGATATTTTTGCATTTTTACCAGACCTTTTGTGGTCCTTCTATTACTAGATCCTGTATCATTTTAGCTATGACTGTGCCACTTACTTGAATTCTATTATAGCACTTCACTATAATTCTAATTATCACTCATCTCAGTAGCTGGTAGCTTTTCTATTATTAACTAATCATCTATTGGCCCTGTGGGGGTCCCATAGCTTCCAGGCTTTTTAGTGAGGTTGAATTAGATTATCTACCCTTATTAAAACTTAGGTTTCACCCAAAGTAAGAATGTGAAAATGACCTCCCAGTGTTAATATATGTAAAATATATCATTACACATGTTTATGTTTCCTGAATCACATTGCAAATTGCAGCTTTCCAATTTGGGCTAATGAATAAAAGAACCTTGTTTTACAGATGAGCTAAACATCTTATGAAGTATTTATATTGCATAGTATGTAAAGCAGTTAACATAATTATTTTGAAATCTGACAATGTCTTAGCAGCAGTAATATCTCTCTGTTCTACCACTCTGGAAAGGTAAAAGGATAGGGCAGGGTGACATCTTGGAGACTGACTGGTTCAGAGGGTATTGAGTTTTTGTGGGCCATAACCTACTCTCCTATAATAAAGTACTTTGTCAGAAGTTACCTCTGAAAGCTTATGCCTCTTCGAACCAGTTAGAAGGTAGGGCAGGTAACACCTTACCTTCTGCTTGACTTCAGATTACCATGGCTAACCACCTCTCTCCTCTGGGTGGTAATGAAATTTAGAACATATTTTTGTATTAATAAGGAGGTTGAATCACAAGAAATGCTTTTTTTTTTTAACTCTAAATTATTCCTTTTCCAGATATTATTCTGTTAGATGTTTCTCTTATAATTTACATGTAAAAGGTCATAATTCTGGCCTCAGTTTCATGAATGAGCTCCTTTTGAGTTCATGAATCTAATCAATATGTATCTCTATGTAGTCCCAAAATACATTGTCCCAGGAGTGCCTCCCAAATAGTGTACACATATCTAAGGTACCTTGGGAACTAGTAACAGTATAGCTGAAGCAGCATGGAGCTGAGCACAGACTGCAAAATGCACCTAAGGAGGCTGGATAGCCTTACTTGAGCTCTGACTATACTGGTACTGGCAGCTGTTTAAAGCTATGTCAGATGTGTCAACATTATATGGCAGCCACAACAGTGCCTATATTGCAGACATACCTAATACCTATCTAATATAACTGTTATGTAATATCTATTTAAGAAGCCTTTAAGAGACGTGAGAGGATGGCACGCATTATTTTTGCGTAATGGACCATGGGTGTGGACAGCAAAAAAAAAATCATACAACTTTTAAAAAAGGAGGGAGGGACTTATTGTGGTTCAGATGAATCCTTGGAAACTCTTTCATCTGCCTGCTCTATCCTGAGGCAAGTGGAAGATAAACTACAATAATTTACCACTTGTTTCATTAAGGGGTAAATTATTGCTGTTTTGCTTTACTTACTGTGAGAAAGGAGCACAAGAGATCAGCTGATGAGCTGTCATGAACACTAAATCTCTTTCCCTTTTAAAACAGTATAATTGTTCATCTGTTCATGTGTTGTAAAACACTGTATAAAATACAATAAAGTTTATAAGGTGTATTTAATGCAACAGATTATTTGATTAACAGGACGTTTATCTAGGGCTCAATCCAAATCCTACAGAAATGGAACAAATTCCAGGAATCTCAATAAATTTGTATGGGGCATTTTATGTGTATCCTTAAAATCAAAAGTTAGCACCTACTGGTGGCTAAGGATATAGTCTTCTGTATTTTACATAACACGTTCCAGAGAAGGATCTCAACCTAAGTGCAAGGCCATTTTAATTATGACTATGACCTTATCTTCAATGAATGACATAGAGGAATATGAAAAGCTATAAAAGAAAATGTATGGACATGGGACATAAATTTACACAGAGTTTATTTTAATGTTGCTTCACTTGATTTTCTCTGAATCAACTAAATGCTATTAACACTAGTAGATTTTGTGTTCTCTTCTTTACTTCTCTGAGTTTTTCCTGTAGATTGTAGCCTTCCCTTTCTTTTATGAAGTTCTCTGTGGCTGTCTCAAGGCAGTAAAGATACAGTATTCTTGCAGATTATTTTTCACTCTGGAGAGATGTGGAGAATGCAGCAGTGAGTGAGGATTTGAGTGCCTTTTACAAAAATTATCAGAACATGGCAGTCTATATTCTCCTAATGATTAGATAACAATGTCAATCATAGAATAAAGTGAACAGGCTAAGTGCTGTGATGGACAGTTCTACATAGATGGGATAGCACAAGTGAAATAGTAACCTATTCTTCCTCCAGGCAAATTCTGAGTGCAGTCTGTTACACACAGATAATCAGAGCTAAATGCCCATATTTCTCATTAAGCCAGAAAAAGACTTTGTTTTGTTATGCCAGAGCTCTGGGTTTGCATTTGCCTGAAAAATATGCCTACTTGAGTTTCACTTCCAAGAGAGAATTAGAGTCCCATGAATTTATCCAACTCAATTCAGTATAGGTGTGGCAGACCTTGCTTTTTTTCAAATGAATATTTGAAAGTGAAAGATCAATTTTGCCTCTGACAGTCAGAATCTCTTCACACTTATCCAGCAAACTGCTATCCAGTTTATTCCTGATACAGTGTTCCCATACATCTTCCTTGCTTGGATTCCTATAGAATTTTGGGGAAATTATATTAATGGTGGTATGAAAATCCCAGTAGGGCCTACTATGGGTCTCTCTGTTGATTAAAACACTTTAAAATGCTAGGTCAAGTTCCCCAAAATCATGCGTTTGGCTTAAAAATAATAATAAAAAAAACCCTTAAGAATAAAGGCTGGGTTCCATAAATAAAGATAAATGAGTCTTCTGATTCTAGCTCTTTAGGATATATTTTTGTTACATTTTCAAGGTCTTCTGTGAGACCAAGGAGAGCTAGTACACATGATTGGGTTTTAGTCCTTAGGGTTGCATTCTATGCCCACTAAGTTGAAATGGTGAGTTTTTAATTGAAATGGTGGGGTTTATTTTCCTGTCACGGTATATACATTATTGTCCTGGTGGCTGCAGGCATCTACTGAAGGAAGAAGTGGCAAGGGGCCCAATCTTATTTTTTTTTGGCAGAGCCTGCCTACCTGTCCCATGGCTGGGGGACCATTAATTTGTTCCATTAATCTGTCAGCTCACCCCCTGGCTGTGGGAGAGGCAGACAGGGTCTGCAGAAAAAAGGGTCAGTTCCTTTGCTGCTTCTGCCTTCAGCAGGTTCCTACGGCTGGCAGGATACCTGGGGTCACCCAGGAATGGGCTGGCTTGTCTATGGGGCGGCATGGAGAGGTGGCAGGAGGGCGGGTGGGTGTGCTGGCAGCCAAAGAAGGTGGCACGGATGGTGCATGGGGTGGGGGCTACTAGCTTCCAGCACCTTGTGCACCATCCCCACCCTCTTGTCTGGCCACCAGCACACCCTCCTGCCTCTTCCCTGTGCTGTCCCAGGGGCAAGCCAGCCCATTCCTGGGTGGCCCCAGGTGTCTGGCTGGCCACAGGAGCCTGCTAAAGGCAGAAGCAGCAAGGGGCCCGATCCTTTTTTCTGCGGAGCCTGCCCCCTCTTCTACACCCGGAGGACGAGCTGACTAATGGCTGCAATGTTCCAAGTGCAATGTTGCAAACTAAACTACACTTGGATGTAGTATAGTTCGCAATGATGCAAACTCGTTTAAAACCCTCAAAACTCGTGTACGTGTGATATGTGACACCATTAAGCCACACAAAGGGAAATTTTCACCACGTGTACATTATGACATTATGTACATTCTAAAGAAGCCCTTTTAGAAACAAATGAAAGCTGAGCTTCTCAATCATGTCCTTTGAAGCTGGGGCTCTAAAAACCCATGATAACTCGTGAGTGAGCTTAGGCTCATGAAAGCTCATGCTATACATCTCTAATTTAGTTTGTAAGGCTGCATACAGCCATTTGCTATATCTGTTTTATATTCATACAGCTTGCCTTAAACTACCTAAAAGTAGACTGGGAGTGTCATGTATAGCTGTTTGCCACTTCTGGGAGCCATGCAGAAAACCCAAAATAAATAACTTCTCCACTCACATATCCAGTCACTCATTTGCCATATCTTCGGAGGATCCTACTTAGTCGTCCTCCCCATCCTGTCTAATTTATTATAAAGTTTCTGTGCTAGTCCCCAGTTTCTTCTCTTCACTTTTTCTGTAGGTAGTTTCATTTGCAAAAACAAATTCAGCAACCACCTTTCTGCTGACCTCGTCACAGATTTACTTCCCTCCTCTGGACCTGCTCAAGCCACTACCTTAAGATCAACATGGCTAAGACAGACCTGTTACTCTTCTCCTCTCAGCCTTCTTCACTGCCTTCTTTTTCGATCAGTCTAACATCAGTTCTAGGCAAAATAATGAAACATCTGACACAAATTCAATTAACAAAGAATTAAAGCAGGGTAATATAATTAATGCCAATCAATATAAGTTTATAGACAATAGATCCTGTCAAACTGACTTGATATTTTTGATGAGATTACAGATTTGGTTGCTAAAGGTCATAGTTAGTGTTGATGTAATAGACTCGAATAAGGTTTGGTACAGCACACCATTTTGATCAAGAAATTAGAATGATATAAAATCACCTTGGCACACATTAAGTGAATTAAAAATTAGCTGATGTATGTGTTTCACAGTGTAATTGTAAATGGAAATCATCATTGAGTGAATATGTTTCTTGTGGGGTCCTGTAGGGATTGGTTCTTGATTCTATACTTTTAAATACTTTTATTAATGACTTGGAAGTAACCTAAAATCATTACTGGAGACAAAATATTTGAAGAGTGGTTAATAATGAAAAGGATAGGTCACTGATACAGGGTGATCTGGATTTCTTAGTAATTTGGGAACAAGCAAACAATATGCAAGAAAGCGAAAAAGTGAATATAATTCATTAGCCTGTAGCTAGAGCACCTGGGACAGAGTGTACTTGGGTTCCAGCTGCTGCTTCAATGGACATTTAAGTATTTTATAAAAACTGGAGTGGATTCAACAGGAAAGACTGGGACTTACCCACTGCTTAAGAGCCTATAACTTGGTGATTAAGAGATTTTCCTAGAAGGTGGGCAACTGGATTCCTGTCCCTTCACAAGAAGGAAGTTAGGGCCTGAGTCTGAAATATCCTTGGTGAGTGCTCTAACCACTTGACTGCTGGACACAAGGTGAATATTATCTCCTCTTTGCTGATTTTGTGTATCTAGCTGCTGCCAATTTTTTTTCCAGCTTAAGCTACGTAGCAAGTCTGACTCAGATTTGACTCATGGTGACTAAAACTCCATTTTTCGGTGACTCTAGTTATTATGATTGTAATTATAGTTATTGTTATTATAATAGTTATAGTTGCTATTATTTAGTATATTAATTGAAAAATATTCATGCTGCCTTAGTACAGGCTATAGTTAGAGCTTTGTGGATAATTATATATGTGTGTGTGTGTGTGTGTGTGTGTGTGTGTGTGTGTGTGTGTGTGTGTCTGTACAGGGTCTTCATAAAGTCCTTGTTCACAACCTAAGTTATTAAAGTTTAAAAGTTCACCAGGACTTTATGAAGACAGTGTGTGTGTGTGTATGTGTATTTATATGTATATGTATATATATAACTGAGTAAGGCAAGAACTAAAAAAAAGTAGACTAGTTAAAATGTTTAATTCAACATTTTACTCATTAACATTTTGAATATTAAGCTTAGGCAATTTTTACTTTGAAACATCATTACAAAAAAAAAAAAGCAGCAAAATGTTTTGTTTTGGAATATGCCAAAACAAAACGTTTGACTTTTTTCATTTTTTGACTACAACTCTTTTCTAAATTCATCAGAACAGGCATTTTTCAATTAATAAAACATTTACCCAAGAATATTACCCCGCTGTAGTTGTTTTGCTTCTGTATTTGTCTCTGGGATGATCATTATCACAGTAATGCATCCAGTTCTGATTTCCGCAATCAAGAAGGACGTTTAAAAAAGGAAAATAGTTCAGAGGAGAGCCACAAGTATCATTAGAAAACTGGAAAAAAATCTCGTGCTGATAGGTTGAAGAAACCTAATTCATTTGTTTAATTTATCAGAGAAAAGGTTTGAGGAAAGTTTGATCATTATGTATTTGTGCTTACATGGGGGAAAATGTCCTAATGGGGTTTTTTTCAATCTAGCAGATATCAAAAAGATATAGGAGGATCCAATGACTGAAAGTTGAAGCTGGACAAATTCAGACTAGAAATGAGACCTGCATTTTTAACAGGAAAATGAATTGCCTGTTGGAACAATGACCCAAGGGTTGGGTTCTCCATCATTGGACTATTGAAGTTAATTTTGGATGTTTTCTTCAACTAACACTTAATTGAAATAGCAGTTACTTCAGGGAAGTCCTGTGGCTTACATTGCAAAGGAGGTCCACAGATGACCGTGGACATCAGTATAATTCTGCCTGTTACTTAGGCCCCTAATTTGGACATCATCATAACTCAGACTTTTCTCTAACTCCTCACATCTATTTTTATATCTTACAGATTCTTTTGAACTGGCTTTTTGCATCTGCCACATAACAAAAAGAAAAGAAAAGAAAAAGCTTATCCAGGCTCTCATTTTTTCAGTCATTACAATATATTTACTTTAATTCTAGGTATTGCAATCTTGTCCCACTCATATTCATTTATGCTGCTCCAAAGATCACTTTCCTAGACCAGCAGTCAGAAGCATTTCCAAGTGACAGACTAGAATGGCCTAACTTGGGTCTGAAGCAGGCTGGCCTGGGACCTGGCTTCCTGCCACCACTGCTGCAGCTTCTCCGCACTGCCTGGCTGTGTTGTAGCACAGGAAAGCCCTCCACTGTCCAGCCACAGTGTGATGCAGTGCGGCATGGAGCAGTAGGAGCCGCCCCCCCCCCCCCC
>NW_017729024.1:71879395-71894143 GCF_001723915.1 Gavialis gangeticus | reverse complement strand
GCCCCCCCCCCCCCCCCCATCAAATGCCACCAAAGCTACAGTTCCATGGGCCAGATCCAGTGATTCTAGGGGTGCGTGTACATGACATGCTGACTGTGCAGTAGCCAAAAAATACTGCGCAGTAGCACGTCACGGCATGGACAGTGCTAATATGTTACTGCACAGTATTATTAGGCTACTGCCCAGTAGTGTCCCTAAAAGATGTTCACTGGTGTTACTTCACAGAACTCTGGTTACAGTGCATTTATTTAGTACTTGCTAATACAAGTACTAGATAAATGTGCAGTAACGAATGCGCAGTAGTGTCTTGTGTAGACGTGCCCTAGAGGTTGGGTCTGGCTCTTAGACCATAGATTGCTGACCCCTGCCCTAGACTACCATTTTGACCACATTATCCCTCTGTTTGCATCCTTGACTAATTCCTTGTTCTCTATGCATTAAGGACAGGCTGCTGATCTTTACTTTTAAAGCCTTCATCTTACCCTAGCTCATTCTCTTCTGAGATGCTGACTCCCACTTCTAATGTGTCCATGGTGCCATGCCATCTCCCATATATAAAAATTACAATTTTTTCTACCCCCTCACCTTTGGAAGCTTTCCCTCTAGATATTTGCAAAGGTAGCTCATTATTGTACTTCAGTATACTTCTTAAGACTCTCCTTTTCCAACAAAAGAGACCAAACAGAGCTAACATTCTGGTAGGTTGAAACTGTGGCATGCAAGGTTGGTTAATATTGTCTCATTAAATTTCCACATCAGCCTTTATTACGTTCTCTATTTCCTTTTGTCTTGCACTTAAATTGAAAGCTCTTTGGACCAGGGATTATATGTTTATTTTGTGTTTATGTTATACCTACCACAATGGGGTCTTAGTCTAGGACTAGACCCCCTATCTATTATGAAAATGCAAATAAAAAATACATAAATAAATACATTAGTTAATAATGTTGGTGTTTTATAATGGAAGACAGTTCCCCTTTTTCCAAATCTGCATGCATGTTTCCCACAGTATTCACAACCCCTGCTAACATACTCAAAGATCAAAATACTCGAGTCCAATACTTGGCATCCTTCCTTTTAAGGACAAAAAGGGACGGGCAGCTTATAATTACCAGACCTTTAGGGCTGGCTTGTTTTGATCTAAATCCCTTGATCCTGGTGCAGAAACATGCTCAGGGGGAAGATGTGTGTCAGGATCATTGCTGTGCTCCAGTGGTCCTCATCTAGTCCCTTGACTCCAAAGCTGCTCTAACTCATGCTGTGGGCAGAATCAATTCAGAGATGGGAGACTGCAAAGGGGATACAATCCTTTTGAGTCTTGGACTAAGTCTACCCCAGCCAGACTAAAGGATCTGTGCTGTTAATTATAAGTAAAATCTAACTCAGCAGAATGATACTGCAGTGAAAAACAGGCACCACCACTAAGCTGATCCTTCCCCACTGTGACTTGAATTAAATTTCCTGGTCTGTGTGAAAATTAATCTAAGTGTCATCAGTTAGGATACAGGTTAGTACAGAAGAAATTCCATAGTCCTGTGGCTTTGAGGTGCTTTGTTGCTCTCTATCCATGCCAGAACAAATTAAGGAAGGGATTTCTAGATCCTTGTAAATTCAAGCTGCTATTCATTCTTTACAGGAGATTATCAAAACAAATTGGGTACTCTGGCTGTACTTTAAAAATGGGTGGATAACTTCATGATTGCTGATAATATTTATAGCTGTGTAAGTTAAGAGAATGACAAGGGTAATCAAGTTTCATATTTTAGAGAGAAAGTTAATCACTTCATTTGATGTATTTTGTCCTCTTAATCATTGACTATTGGCCACTGCTGGAAGCATCAAGACAGTCTCAACAGACCAATAATTTGATCTGGCATGTGTGTCAGACCCTATAGGCAATATTCTCTCATTGCTTCTTAAGTAAAATCTCACTGAAGTCAATTGGAGTCTGTGTAAGAAAGGAAAGACAGGATACGCTCAGACTTAGGTAAGCCAAAAGACCAGATCAGGACTCTGAAACCAGAGTTGAATTTGTATCCTAAATCCAAAGTCATACCTATTTATAATAGGTTGAAGCTAAACACCAAAAATATTGGGTAGAACAAAATCTTGATACACATTTCTCTAGGTGTTGGAGTATTTAGCTTAGAGTTTTGGTTATGTCTATTAAAGAAATAAAGTATAGGTACAAGTTCCCACATGGAGCTTTGGTTCTGCTCCCTCTTCATAATGAACAGTTGAAAATGGATTTTAAATTCTGTGCATCAAAAGTGGTTTGCTTTAGCTGTTAGCACTCAGAGTTAAAAAGCAACATAGAATTTAATTAACCCTATTTTCCAATGTTTCAGTCTTATTGGAACCCATAGGCAAGGTTCAAATTGGTTCATAGGTGTTCAAATATTTATATGAATTGACTTTTTACTAGAAGTGGGAATAGATGGCATACCATGTTAATTGGTCTGTGTAAACTTTCTTGGTGAATATAGCTTAAACTTGAAGACCACCTGAAAACAGCATCCCCAAATTATTTACAGGTATCAAAACAAGGTAAAAAAAAATCCAGTTTTGGATAAAATGTGAGTGAACTACAGCTAGTTCATCAGTGTAAACTGAATTTCAGCCAGGGTTTGTCTTGAGTCAGATCTTCATACGCCTCTAGGAAGTACTCTATATCCTTATAGATTAAGACTTTTTACAATTTCAATTTCGTCTTTCTGCTAATGAGACTGTCATCTGAAAGCCTTTGAATTCTGCTGGATAATTCAGCAGTGTTTACAGCAGATGGTTTCTTTTTTTGAAGAACTGACATGTTATTAGTAGGTTAGTATTGAATTCTGACAAAACTTCAGTAAAGATTTTTGGTTCTAAATCTAAATTAAGATCCCTTGATACCAAATCTGATCTCATCTGCTTGGATCAATTGCTTTAAATTGGATTATTGTACTGAGCTAGTGATCACGATGCAGTATATCAGAATTGATTTCCTGTACAAGAGTTTATCTCAATTTAATTGGATATAAAGGAATATGTTATTTCAGATTTTTACTAGTTTTTGTATGCAAAGACTTTTGATATGTAATGATACTTTATGCAAAAGTGCATCTGGTGGTTTACTGAAATGAAGTACCATTAGGTACCACATTAGAACATATGGTAAGTAGATTCTGATTCACTGTACTTTTAAAATTTTTTGTAATAAGCAAGCACAGGCAAGATGCACATTATTTCTTCACACCTGCTGAGTGCATACATTGTGGGTACCCTGAAGATCATGGTTATCAGAGACGTAATGAATATCCTTCCAACAACTAAGCTCATAGACTGGTTTGCTAAGACCAGGCCTATGTTTAATTTAATTTTCCTGGTTGTTTTCTTTTTTGGATATTTTTGCTAGAAACTGTCATGAAAATGTTCATAGAGGGCAAAGAGAGGAGGCAAACATAGTGATACTAAAAAGGAGCCATGAATGTAGATTTGTGAATGAAAAGCAATCTCAGCAAAAGTCAAGCGAGTAACCTGAAGTAGCTTCTGGGAATCTCTATTTTTCCTGTTATTTATATGACAGAGCTGCGTGCCTCTGGCAAGATCTCCAGGCTCATTCTTGAATGGTTCTAACTTTTTCATCAGTTTTTCCTTACAGAATTAATGGCAGTTTCACACAGCATTTATGGGAAATATTTTGTGTTTCTTCAATTTTCTTCTTCCTTTGCTGGTCTTTGGGTCGTCGTCTTACTGTGTTTGCTCTTTTGGGTCTTGTTAGCTACTAGCTGTTCATTCTTTCTCACAACTAATAAAGACTGTGAACAGAGAAGCAAAAAAACCTAAATCCTAGAAACACTAGAATAATCCCATGGTAACCTGAATTGAAATCTCAATTTTTTGACTTGCTAAGGTTTGGCAACTGACACTTTAGGTTCTCTGATTTAAATAGATACAGTGTCTATCACTTATTAGAATCTTTTTTAATAGAGTTAGCTGCAAATTAGAATCAACCCCCCAGTACAATGCTAAAATCATCATACTATACGCATTTTCCACTATTTATTAGAATCTCACTTTACCAAATCAGCTGTTTATTAGCATAAAAAACTTAAATTATAATCTATGCACACAAGCTTATTTTTTCTGTCAGTTATTGGAATCACTTCTACTTAGATTCACAGCACCTGTATACACTTGTGTTCACTACACAGGTTGTAAGTTTATTGTATTAAACGATGCAGGGTGGTTGTGGTGGGTGACTCCTTGCTGAGAGGGACAGAGGGAGTGATCTGCTGCCCTGACCCCATGGCCCAGGAGGTCTGCTGCCTCCCAGGGGCCTGTATCTGGGACGTGGCAGAGAGGAGTCCTAAACTTGTCCAGGCCTCCACCCAATACCTCATACTCCTCATCCATGTAGGCACAAATGACATGGCTCAGAGCAATCCTGGCTGGGTCATGAGTGACTACAGGTCTCTGAGGGCTGGGCTTAAGGGGGTGGGAGCACAGGTAGTTTTCTCCTGCATCCCCCTGGTTGTGGGCCACGGGCCTAGGAGAGATGGATGTATTAAAGAGGTGAACTGAAGGCCCTGGGAATGGTGCTATCAAGCTTCTTTGACCACAGCATGCACTTCAGAGAAAGAAGTCTTCTGGGAAGGGATGGTATTCACCTCACACTGAAGGGGAAGGCTATTTTCTTGGCTGGGATGGCAGACCTAGGTATCTCTCCACTATTCATCTCCCTTCTCTCTCTCTCTCTCTCCCCCACCTCCAGGCCATCTCTCACCCATTGACTCCTCAATCTACATTTTCACTGACTACCTGTCTTGTATGCAGACCAGCCCAGCCTCTGGCTTCTTTACTTTTCATTCCACCCAGGAAGAGGACACACCAACTGCTGAAACTTCCTTAGCCTGACAAAGGGTTTTTGAACCTGAAAGCTTGCTTAATAATTGTTTTCCAACTATTTAAGTTGGCCTAATAAAAGATATCAGATTCACGCAAAGAACCTTATCTGCCTTATCCCTTGTTTAGCATTACAGATATGCATCCTAGACCATATCCACCAAAATACTTCTGAGAATGCACCAAGTACACACTGTTATAGCAAGCATACATTTTTATAATGTAAAAGTCTTTTTTTTTTTTTTGAGTGGGAGTGTATTCCTTTACTATTTGGTGCCACTGTAAGGTCTTATATTCATTTTTAAAATAGATCCATCAGCAAGTCAGCATGAACACAGAAAAACAGATATACTGTATCCATCTCAGATCTTGTCTTCCAAAAAGATAAATGACAGATTCATCACTCCAACCATCAGCCATTAATCCAAACAGATATTATCTTCTTTTGAGAGCTCTCTAGTGGCCTTTTGTGTCTTGTGCTCATAGACGGTAGTCCTAAAGCTCACTCCCTTGTGTACCCTGCTGTATCACTTACAGAGTTCTGGTTAAGTTTGGTAAAGGCAATTCATTTTTTCTGTATTTAATTTCCTTGGGTCAGAATGTATTAGTTCTGAATATTTGGTTTTAAATCATTTAAACCAGGCCTTTTGATTTCAATACAGTTGAACACCAAGTGTGACCTACGGGTGAAGTGTTACCTTTTCTTATTACTGTCTTACTTCCAGCTGGCTGAATAATGGAGCAGGTCAGGACATAATGACAGCATTAGGATTAATGCTACAGATTTTGATATTGAGGTTTTACTTGTAAGACTGGCTCTGAAGTATTATTTTTTAAACCAAATTTAAAATCAGCTGCAATAATGAAACTGAAAAGTGACTAAGCTGTTTTTCCCTAACAATTTTCACAAGATTTTTCGGCACATGCCTAGAGACATATTTACATAACAGGTGCTAAGCACCCAGTAGGGACTGTTGGATAAATGATTCATAAATACATGTTCACCTACTTGAATAGAATGGCACTGATGGAATTGCTCTGGTCTACTGAGTACATAGTATGCATTTTGTTAAAAAACGGAAATACAAACAGTACTGTATTTATCCAAGGAGAGAAAGCTGCTTAGCAAGTTTGTATAACATTTTCTTTGTAGTTTATTGAGTTGTACAGTGTCAGTGTGATGGTGATGACACACACATACTGCATACTAAAAGGATCAAGGAAAGGAGAAGTTCAAAGCAAGTATATTGGGACAATGAGCAAATGTAACAAATGTTATAAAGAACATGGCATAGATATATCAGCATGTTAAAAATAATGGGTTATCATAAGACTTGTCTTTTGAAAGATGCAAAAGTTGTATACTTAATGTAAGAAAGCATAATGCAGAGAAGAGCCACGCACGTGATGAGAGGTCAGGCAAACGGACCTTATGATGAGAGGCTCAGAGCCATGGGACTCTTCAGGCTAGAAAAGCTCAGGCTCAGGGGTGACCTGATGGCCACCTATAAGTTTATCAGGGGTGACCACCAGTATCTGGGGGAACATTTGTTCACCAGAGTGCCCCAAGGGATGACAAGGTCGAATGGTTATAAACTACTGCGAGACCATTTCAGGCTGGACATAAGGAAGAATTTTTTTACTGTCTGAGCCCCCAAGGTCTGGAACAGCCTGCCATCGGAGGTGGTTCAAGCATCTACATTGAACACCTTCAAGATAAATTTGTATGCTTATCTGGCTGGGATCTTATGACCGCAGCTGCCTTCCTGCCCCTTGGGCGTGGGGCTGGACTCGATGATCTTCCAAGGTCCCTTCCAGCCCTAATGTCTATGAAATCTATGAAATTTTGGCTTTCCACTTAGGAGTTACTGAATGGTTACACATAGATTTTAACATCCAAGATTCACTTATCTGTAGCTCTGCCAGTGTCATATATGCCATTGCCTGTTTACAATGCTCCTCTGTTATTTACATTGGACAGGTGGGGCAATCCCTACATGAAAAAATGAAGGGACACTGATCTAACATCAAGTTCAAAAACACACAAAAGACTGTGGCAGAACACTTTGACTTTTCTTTAACTAGACCATAATTGACTTCAGAGTAGCTGTTCTAGCAAAATTTTAAAACATGAATGTGAAATCACAGAGCAAGAAATCATCCACAAGCTGGATTGTGGGAAATATAGTCTAAACAGGGACTATGGATTCTTATCCCATTACCTGGATTAGCTTTTGCGACCCTTTTGTCTCTATGGGTTTATAACTTTTTTATCTCTCTGCACTGCTCTACCTCCTTCTGTTCCCTGTCTTTCAAATTCAAGTAACTCTCTCTCTGATAGCCTGCTCTGTGCATCTAATGAAGTGAACTATTACTTACAAAAGCGTATGCAGCTTTGATTCAGTTAGTCTATAAGGTGCATCTCTACCTTGTCTTCTACAATGAAACTTGAGATTCTCATTATGCTTTCCTTACATACGTATTTAAAATTTCCATACACACACAATTCAAAATGAATAAACATCTTGATTACTTTTAAATGAAAGAGGAAAGCATGTAAATAAGCAACAGCTATATGCATCCCCATAAGAGAGCAAGCCAAGTAAGTCTCTTGTTCAAAGATCCTCTATCTTGAATTTTTTTATAGTCTGATCTCTCGCAGACTTCATATCTTTAAAGGTACAGGACAGAGAAAAGAGAAAATTCATTTCTAACAAAAGTCTTTCAGCAATGTGTTTGAAAAAATATCCACATAATTTTTCAGTTCAACTTGCTGTAGTTCAGAAGTGAATAGCTAATATGATATATTGGTTGTTTCATGAGCTATGTACTGGATGATAACAGAAAACTCAACAGGCTTTTTATTAAGAGAATTTACATGGTAAGGCAACTGCACCTAGCATTCAAACCACGTGCACACAAGTCACCTCTCGGTGCTACCTCCAACTTCTCTCTTGCAGACTCTGCCTATCCCTCCAGGTTCACTGAAGGTCATTTTATCTTTGCTTTCAACAATTCGATGTACCCCTGGTCCCAAAGATGAATCCATTGATGCCTATTAAGCATCATGATACCTCAAGTATGTTGGCTTTTGAACCAGCCTCTAGTTTCTTATTTGTGTTATCGCTCCTTAGGATGACTTGTTTTTACCCAGTTGCTGCCTTAATTTTGTTGATCCTGTGCATTGTCCCTTTATTTGTTTCTTTCCTGTGCCAAGCAAGATAATGGCTGAGGCATTGTTTTAAATTGCTCTAAATTCTTGTGTTGCTGTTCCCTATCCTTTCTCTCTATGTTGGCTGCCTGCCACTACTCCACGGTTGCGTTTGGTTTAATCTCAACTACTGTCCTGAGTCAATAGCTAATTTGTATATCCTGTATCCCACCACATCATGGAGTGTTGTCATTTACCGTTATTTTATGTGGATATTTGATAAAACCACACCTGTATGGTTGTGGCAGATTAGTGGCTCCTTTCAGTGGGCTAAGAATTTAGCTTAATGAACTTTTAATTCTAACTATTAAACTCCCTGTCATTCCTCTGTTGGATTTGCAGCAGATTTTGCCTCATAGGGTGCAGAATCTTTGTTCCAGTCATCCTTGTTGCTGCATGACGATATTGTCCTTATATCACAGTTGTCCGACATTGCTTAGCAGGGATCCCTTTCTGCCTGTTTTGCCTCTGTTATCAGTCTTATGTTGATTCTGATAGAATTAACAGGCCCAGAGAGTTGCTAGAGTCTTTGGCTGTCTGCTGACTCTGCTCTCTCCTTGCTTTGTAAGTACCCAGCGGAAGATGTCTTATGTTCAAACTCCCACTTGGCACTAAATCACTTGAATTCTGCTGCAGTGTTCTTTCGCCTGGATTGATCATGTAGTATGTCTTTAATTGTCAGTAACAGATAGTGACTTCTTTTCAATCCTCTATTAAATGGTTTTGGGTCAGTGCAGATCCTCAGTTTACCAGATGGTTTTTTCAACACTAATGGGCAGCTGATCTATCCTATGCTAGTTTCAGTGGGTTTAATGATGCCTCTTCTTTGCAGACTTGCCAGTTCCTTTTTCAGTGGCTCCACCAGGGCTAATTGAGTTCTGATGGAGCTCTGCATTGCTGGACTCTCATGGGCTGCACATAGCAGCCTATTTCTCACTTCAACTTACCCTCTAGATGTCCATCTCCTTGAAATATGCCTTTCCATTCTGTTAGAAGGCTGGACAGGGTCCATGCTGACTGCTGTTCTTCTTTGTCCCTGACATGAGAAATTGTATTGCAAGCAAATCTGTGGATTGTACTGCTCTTGTGCCTGGCAGTAAGTGGTCCTCTGGGTTAACTACTATAAATTGCAGGCAATAACATCTCTTGTTTTTTGTAATTTCCAATTAGCAGCCTGCATTTGCCCATTTGTGTCAGAATGGTTTTATACACATCTCCATTATAATATTAATGCTTGTCAGCATTGTGAGAATACCTTGTAGTTGTCTACATCAGTAGCACTCAAGCTTTTGGCCCCATGGGCCAGATGAGTGTTACAGAGCTAATGTGTGGGCTGAATCAAACCATGTACACCAGGAACGGGCCTCACATACCTGGCTAGGGCCCCCATGCTGCCTCAACTGGCCACCCCCCACATGCCAGGATCAGGCCCTGAGGCCCAGATTCACACCTGCCTGACCCCATATGCCAGGATCATGCCTAGGCAGCCTGCATCATCCCCAATAGGCCCTGTGTGCCAGGAATGGGCCATGGCAGCCCATACTACACCCACTTGGCCCTGCATGCCAGGATTGGGTCCTGGGGCCTGGTGTTGTCCTCTCCCAGCCCCACGCACCAGGATCAGGCATGCCACCTTCCTTTGGCCCCACATGCTGGGATTGGGCTCCAGGCATTGGAATTGGGCCCTAAGGCCTGGTGCTACCCCTGCCTGACCCTGCACACCAGGATTGGGTGCCCAATTTAGCATGCAGGGCCTGGGGTGCTCAAGGGGCCTGGAAATTTAGCAGCAGAGGATTGGTGCCATTGCTCTTCTGCTGCCAAAATGTTAGACCCCTGGGGAGCGTTGTGGCCTGGATGATGTGGCGCTGGGGGCTAGATCTGGCCCACGGACTGCGGTTGAGCATCCCTAGTCCACATAATCAAACAGGAATTCATTTGGCCATTAAGCCAAGAGCATTTTTGCAAATATTGAAGCTGAAAGGCTGGCAGCCTTCTTCTGAAGTGCATATACACTGGGAGTCTTTCAGTCTGCTAAAGTCACACTACAGATACTCCTCCTCTTCCCTGGAAGTATCTATATGCTCAGTCACTTATGGTAGTGTTGCTTTTTCTTCCTGAGGTAGCCAAAGCACTGAAATGTAAAATATTTCTGTTTCTCTCATCTCTTGCACCATTGCCCACACTCTGTGTCTTTTCCTATCTGCCTTCTGTGTTGCTTTCTGCAGTATCTGCACTGGTCCCTGATGCCTGCATTCTTAGTTGGCCTGTCTGTTCTGTTCCCTCAGTTCCTTCAGTTTAACCTCATGTATATTTTCTCATCTGTATTTTTTCTGCCATGTTTTTGATTCTTTTTTTGGTGAGCTCATACGCTCTTGCTATTTGGAGGCATTTCTTTAGAGTTAGAGCCGTTTCAGTATTTTCTCCTGTAAGTTAATGACTATGTTCCTAATTTTATATATCCAAAATTTCCACATGGATGCCTGAGTCTTCACCACTGCAATCTGTGCATTGCCTGCATCTTCATTTCAGGTGGAAAAAAAAAGCAAATGGTAGCTATTTACAGTTTCATTCTGACAAGGTCCTATTTTGCAGCAAACACCTGTATCTGCTGTTCTAGTGTGCAGGTATCACTCCTGAAATCACTGTCTCACTCATTTCTTGTCTTTTTTCCCCCCAATGAGCTTAGAAAAAAAGCTTTTACTTGGTGCATCTTTATCCTCCAAGGCCAGCCCCATTTGCAAAATCTGTTCTTGCTTTCACTGCTTCCATGCCCATACAAGTTTTTTCCTCAGTAGTCTCAGCCCTTTCATACTGCATAGTCCCTTCTTGAATGCAAGATTCACTATCCCATATTGGGTGGCAACATGACAAGTCTTCACGCTTGTAAAATAGAATTGGTTTCTTATTCACAGACTGGTTTACAGGGGTGCTTTGGTTGTAGCTAGTATTTCAACTATGTGCACACAAATTAACTTCCTTTGACCTCTAAGCTTCTCTGCCACATACTGTGCTCTTCCCCACTAAGTTTTGTGTATGCTGTGACAGTGATAACTCTATACCAGAGGGGAGCAAAGTCCAGCCCACAGGCTGGATTGGGCCTGTGGCAGACTCCATTGCCTAGCAGTCCCATGCGGTGGCAGCTCCTTCTGGCTGCTGCTGCTGGACCCAGCCCTGCTGCCCAGGCACCCATCTGCCCCACACCCGCTGTCAAGGGCAGAACCCACGAGGGCTGAGTACATGGCCAGGCAGCTGGGGTAGGGCTGCTGCAACTGGGAGTGAGATGGGCAAGCAGAGCCAAGGAGACCCCAGGATCTTGTGGGGACTGGATCTTGCAACAACCTGTGATTTTCATTACTGCAGCTTTGAAGTCACTAGTGAATTGTGGGAACGCAAGTGTTTTACATGTCTGTCAGATCTGATTTCAGGAACAATTGGTAGATCTGTGCCAGTTCCTGGTTGACTTCCGTTTCATAAACCATAATTGTGTAGCTTTAACCAAAGATTTAAGGATACAGTAACTTAGCAATGAATGCCTATCATTAATACTTGCGCAGAAAGCAGGGCTGTTTTGCCTGAGAGCCATTTAAATACTGTATCTAGACCATTTTTGGTGAACAGGTTAAGTAACAAAAAATAAAAAAGGGAATTTGTTAACCCACTTTTAATTCATTTCTTTTTAGCAGCTCTAGTGACAATACTCACGCATCACAATGAACAAATAAATATGGTAATGAAGTTGGCTATAGAAGTATTTTTATTGAAGAAATATTTGTGTCATTGAGCTCTGGAAATTAGTATTTCCTAAAAGAGTATCCAATTGCATATTAAAAACAGAATGGATACTTTTGGAATAACTCTTCCATTTCCAGAGTAAGACAGTTTCATGTCCTCAGTTGACCATGTCTATCCATAGACAAGACACTTTTTGGATAAGGCAATAGGAGCTTTCTCCTTTATTCCCATTACTAGAATTATAAACTTAAAACATTCCTGTCAGGAATATCATCTTTTCCATTCTCCATAATCACGATACCAACTGATTAAAAGACTTCAGTGTAAATTGAATAGTTACTGTGATATACATTAGATTGTTTTAATCACTTCCTTAAACCTGATGTATGTTTTATGCTTGTCTCTAGCAATATAGCAGTTTCCAGGCTATATTAAATTAAGAATTTCTCTTTAACTTGTTTCCATTCTTGAAATACCGTAAATATCCTGGCCCAGTTTTATCCATTTTGATCCCTCAGCAATAAAAACCAGCTTTCGTTAGACATTCCTAACCTTATCCAAACATTTTCTTAGCAGGCTTTCTCACTTTCTCACTTATTGTTTTTAACAAGTACCATAACTCTTCTTACTTGTCGTTGGATGTTTTTTAAGAGTTGAGAAACTTTAAGTAGGCATCTACTTCTAGGTTCAGACTTCTGAATTAGCATATTTAGATGCTAAACTTGTATCTAAAAGGTGCCTACATTTAGGCATCTATATTTTACACTTAGTTTCCAAAATGTTGAATTCCTAGCTCCATATTCTAATCTTGCAGGTCATTTAGAATTCAGTATCACTGTAATATTTAGCTGGGCTGTGTAATGCATTGCACATGGCTATGGGCATATTCAGATTTTCAGTGGAGTGTGTTATAGTCTTATAATTTCACCTGCAAATATGTTTTAAATGACTTAATCTGTGCTTAATGAATCTAATTGGCTGAATGATATTAGCAATTTATTTGCATGTCTGGAAAATATACCTCAATATTCTAAACTATCCTACGGCTCGCTGAGGTTTTTATTATGTATTGTGGTCTCCTATAATGCGTGCTCTTTATTTCTGTTAATACACATCACTATAAAAAGTATTAGAAGAATTCCTTATGAGGAACATTTAAGCTTTTTGCATTAGGTTTCTTCCTGTCAGCTTTAAAGGTATAGCTCAGATTTTAGTTTCTGTCTCATGTTAGTGTCTTAGTATGTACAATAGATGCTTTTTCTCTGGGGAATTAATCAATGCACTCATTTTCCAAGAGACACCAAAAAATGGTATTCAGACATTGTAGGGGCATTGCAGAATTCCCATCTGTCCTGCGTGTTACTGACTGCATTCGTGCATAACCATCACATAATGAGGCATATTTTGGAAACTCAAAACTCTTTTTCCTTCATTATACATGTAGTATGCAATGCAATTTACTACATGACAGATGTCATAGCTAAGTACCTGGGATCATGTCATGATTCATTCATTTTAAGACGATCTGCTATGGTAAGGCACAGCTTTTTTTAAAAACTGGGAAAACTTGGCACTCCAAATCGGGCTTTATACCCTGCAGAGATAGGCCAGGCCAGAATATTAAGCGTGAAGAACTCTGCACTTAGGGAAAAATTGGTGCAGGATCCAAATACGGAACATGTATTTTATATGTCCTGTTTTATGCTAAGAAAAGACCAGTCTGTTTCCAGGTGACAGAGGTTTCCCTCTTACATAAAACCTGGAATCGAGATTAATTTTTTTCTTTGGACTTCTGCAGAAAAAAATGATGTGGTTCAAAATTTTACCACCGCAGTTACTGGAAGAACTTAAAAAATGAGAGCCCAGTCTCGACAAATTTGGTGGAACATTATTGCGCTACTCTTCTAAAGCCGGAAAATAGTTGCTGGTAGGCAGTATTTTACATAATATTGCCATTAAACATGGTCTATCCTTTGAGGAAAAGGCAGACTGTAATAAGTTATACAAGAATGAAGGATTATCTGAATATGAGGAGACACACTTGCAAATGAGGTAATTCAAATTATTATTAGGGTTGGAAATATGATAGGGAAATGAATGGAGCAAAATATGTAAGGTATTTTACTACATATTTAATCAGTGGTCAGTTCAGGAGAGTGATGATTTGTATTTTGCAAGTACATGTAATAATAATGGTAAAGCAGCATTGAAACAATGCACATTAAATTATATTGAAATGCATAGTTCTTTTAGGAAGTAAAAGTAAAATTTTCACTGTGCAGGGGCCCAACGAATGTCCTATGGTATCTGAGCGATTCACAGGCCTTGTGCTGACTTGCTGAACTTTGATAAGTTTTACCAATGCGTAACTGATGTGGCATAATATAAATGCTTTTGATGGAACCACTTACAAATTTTGAGCAATCATTAAATAATAAGTAATTGAAGTAAATGATGATGGTACTGATCTTTACTTGAGCACAGCTAAGATGTAGCAAAGGATTTGGAAAGGACTATAGTATAGGGAACTGGTTCTTCAGTAGTGATTCCCATGTAACTCAGAGCTGCACTGTTTCAGCCAGTATGGAATTACTGCCCCCGGCCTGGAAAAAGAAGCTAGGTTTTCCCAGCCTTGGGTCTGCACTCCAAACATGCACGGGAGTTTGATGGATTGGGTTAACCCATTCCTGATCTAAGGTAGTTCCTCAGGTTAACTAACTTAGATTGGATCTGCCATTTTTTTTTTTTTACCTGATTCAGCCTCTCTGAATGTCTGCACAGGTGGGCATTTAGATTGACCTAACCCTAGTTAGGCCGATCAAAATGTAATGGCTGTACATACTCTGAGAAATATGGTTTATCTATTTAATATTCATATCGGCTTTTGAAAGGAACAATGCAAAACCACAGCAGGAAAATTT
>NW_017729024.1:71869502-71874395 GCF_001723915.1 Gavialis gangeticus | reverse complement strand
ATATTGGCTTTTGAAAGGAACAATGCAAAACCACAGCAGGAAAATTTCTCACTGGGATTCCTGTGGAATCCTCTCCTGCGAGTATAGGGATTGATTTCCTATCTGCATTTGTGGGAGCCTGATGGGAAACATTTTTCTTATGATTGTTCTGTCGACAGCTTTCTGTAAGTATCTCTAATGATAGGCTGTGGCATGCACCAACACAGAGTTTCAGAAAGTTCTGCAAATTTAGCTTGTATGGCAAGCAAAGAAGTTTTAGTTGTGCAGACTATGAATAGAGGTAAAGATTTTCGATAGTCTTCTCCAGAAAAACAGCTGGCAATATGCAGGGGAGAACTGTCATACTGTGTATTTGTCATTAGTGGCAAACACCTGCAATTCTAGTATGATTTTACTGAACCTTTCAATTCCTTTGCAAGAGGCCATTACCATTTCTGCTATATTTGCATACTTTTTCTGTCGTTTTGTGCTTCAGATTATATTTTTGGACACCAGAGGTCTTAGGACTGTAAGGATAATGCAACTCTACTGCTTTTACAGTGAACGATACTTAGTCCCTGTTGCCTTTCCTTTTAGCTCATTAATAAAGATTTTAAATGGGTCTTGCTGGAAAAAGGAGTGTGTGTTTAATGGGGAAGTCTGAATTGTTGATATTTAATTTTTTTCCCACATCAGAATGGAATATGAACATTGTGAAATCACAGGTGAAATTCATTCAGGAAGGCAAGACCTAGCTAGCTAGGCAGCTGGGAAGTTGGCTGGGAAGCTGGCACACTGGCCAGGCAGCCAGGAGCTGGGCAGCCAGATAGCAGGAAAACCAGTCAGCTGGTCTACCTGCCTGACTCCCTGCCAGCTGCCAACCTGGTTTCTGCTGGAAATTTTGGCAGAGTCAGCATGATCCTAAGGAATGTTTTAGTTCCATCAAATCAGCATTTTCAGACAGAAAACTCTTCCATTAGAAACAGTTCCAATTACAAGCAAGCCAAACACATACAATGCTTTTGTTTCAAGCCATAATTGGAACTGAAATTATGAAAATATCACTTTCCTCTGTGATATAATATGGTAGACCTGAAAGAAAGCATCCTTCTAAACTCCAGTCTCTACAATGAGCTCGGACTAAAACTCGGCATACAGCCATACTGGCTGCATCTATACGAGCCACTGAGTGTGCAGTTGTTACTGCTTACTCATTTAGTACTTGTGTATACAAGTATCAAATGACTTTGCAGTAACTGGAGTTACTGCTCAGCAGCATCGCTGAATGGCTTTTAGGTGATGCTGACTGTGCGGTAGCTTGTTACTACTGGGCAGCTGCCTTGTGTCATGCTTCATGCCATGTGATGCTAATGTGCACTGCGCAGTCAGCATCTTCTATAGATGCGCCCACTCACATTTAATGAAAGTTCACCTCTACTGTAGATCTGCATTTATTTCTTTAGGTTCAATCTCCAATCTAAATAAAATGAAACTCTGAATTCTGCTGCATACTGATTAAATTATATACTTTTGTCAGTAGCGACTGCAGAAATGTAATGTTAGGGTGAGAGTCCTTAGGTATGTAATTATAAATAGTCTTAAAAGATTCTTTTTGTCACATCTTAGAAGTTCTTTTTCTTCAAAGACTACTCTGTCTTTGAAGAATGGATTGTATTGTTAGTTCTGTGATGTGGTTTCTTTTAGAGTGGTAGGCGTTGTGACAAGCAATAAGCAAGTTTACTTTGTAGTTTTAACTTTCTAACTAAGCCAATTCTTGTAGCAAGAGTCACTTCTTGTTGCATTAGTATTGGGCTGAGATTGTGTGTGAAGGAATTTCTTGCATGGTATCTGATGACTTCTGCTCAAGGACTTGTGTATGCAGTGTAAAAATGATGAATACAGTTTAATTATCTGAACTGCATTAAGATTAAACCCTCAGTCAACATCTTTCATTTCGATAGAGTTCATTTTTTTTCTTGGAAACATATTTACAACTGAGGGGTGCTTTTAACAATGGTTACCTTCATAGTATTCAATACACAGAGGAGGGTAAACTTTTATCCTCCAAATAAATAGTTCTGAGATATAAAATGACATACAAGTCTGTTTTTTTTCAAAGTACGGTTATTTTTCTCCCTTGGTCTGTTTTCCAGCTTATTCCTTTGACATCAGTCAATCAGCCTACAGATGGAAATATCACAAAGGAAGCCACTTTGGAAAAGGTGTTAACTTGGGTCACATTCAGCCAAAAATATATACAGGTTTAATTTTCATCAACACTTGGGTCAAGTCTTCCACTCTTGTGATTCTGCTGTAAAGGATGCTTCATTATTTCTTTTGTAGACCAAATATGAATATATTTATGAAGATAAATCTATTCTGAACCACTATGATTCTGAATTGCATAACCACCCATGTGCAAGTTAAATGGCGCATGAGACCTTGTGCTGGCTTTTTCACAAGGCTCAATTTCACCCTCTGTGAAAAAAGAATAATGCTTCCTTGGAGCTGCAGAATAATCTAGCCTAAAACCAAGAGGAAAAAAACTATCACAATGATGCAGAAGTTCTTTTTTTAAATTATTTAAAGCTTCATTTCTTTTGTTAATGGAAAGATATACCTTTTTGTATAGAATCTTTGTGGTATATCTAGACTTTTGACTCAATTTCTAGAGGCGTTTACAAGAACCAGATACAGCTGTGGGGAGAGGCAATAAAAAAGAATTGTATGTTGAAATAATTTTCTTAAAATCCTTTTTAAAAGCACGTTTGTGAGAGCTTAGAAGGTAATGTTGTTGTTGGACAGTGGATACGGGTGGTATACTATTTCTTTCTTACTGGGAGCCTCAGGCAGTAGAAATTAAGTATCAGAACATCTGAATAAAAATATATCTTTAATAATTTGTATGGTTTGCAATTTGATTTGATTTTATACTTTCAGCTACCCATGGCTCCAGGCTATCTCTGTCACACTGTCAGTGTAACTTCTCTCACCCAGGGAAAATGCAAGAGAAACATACAAGTGTACACCCATCTGTATAACATAAAGTATGGTAGTGGTTTCTGACAGTTCATCATTTTCATACAGTGAAGCTGTGTCAAATGGAGACTATGTATAGAGCTAATTGATTTTATCTGTACCACCAATTTTTTTTTTACATCAGCATGTTAAGCAGCTGATGATACACAGGAACTACAAGGAGAACATCTCATTTTAGAAGCTGTAGCATTCTTCAGTTAGCCAATAATTATTACGGCATTTTTCCTCAGTTTATTCTAAACCTGGTTTGCTGCAGTTTAAATCCATTGCCCCATGCCTTTCCCTTGGTAACAGGAGACAACAAGGTTTCTCCAATTTTTTTATGGCTGCCTTTCAAATATATGAAAACTGCTATTATGTCCTGTGTCAATCTCCTTCTCTCCAGACTAAAAGTGCCCAGTCCTTTCAAGTTTCCTTCCTACAGCTTGCATCCAAACTCCTTTATCATCTTTGTTACTGATTTTCACACGCTGTCCAGTTTCTCTATATCTTTCTTAAAATGTAATGCTCAAAAGTGGATAAAGTACTCCACATGAGGTCTAAACAAGGCTACGTAGAGCTGGTGCTGTTGCCTCCCAGTCTTGCCTTGTTATTGCAACCCAAAATTGCATGTGGGTTTTCTTTGCAGCTACAGTCATGTTGCTTGCTCATGCTGAGGTTGTGGTCTATCATAAGCCTCAGATCCTTTTCAAAAGTGCTCTAGCTAAGCCTGTTTTCCCCTATTCTGTATTAGTGCACCTGCTTTTTCTTCCTTATCTGTAGCACCTTAGATTTGTCTTTTTTTGAATTTCATTTTGTTGTTTAGTTCTCCCACTTATTCAGACGTTTATCTAGGATTTTAATTCTGTCCTCCAAATTGTTTGCAACTCTTACTAGCTTTATATTGTCTGCAAAGATGATCAGAATGCTTTTCATCCCACCATCCAAGTTATTAATAAAAATGCTAATCATTATTGGAGCCAGAACAGATCTCTGTGGAATTTTACTTGAAACTTCCTGCCAGACTGACATAGATCCATTTGTTGTTATTTTGTTGTTTGTGGTTAATCATCCAATTATGTTTCCATCTAGCAGTAATTCTATCAAGCCCACATTTCTTCAGCTTATGAGACTGGCATGTAGGACTGTATCAAAAGCCACAATCAAGTTCAGGTATTTTATGTTTACCACGTTTCCCTGACCTACCAAACTTGGCTACCCTGTCAAAAAGGGAAATGAAGTTGGTTTACTGTGATTTGTTCTTAATGCATGTATGTTAGCTGCTAGCAATCATTCCTTCCTAGATATTTAAAAGTTGACTATTTTATAATTTTCTCTAGTAAGTTCACAAATAGTGAAGTCAGTCTTACTGGATGCATCTACATGAGAAGCTTTACTGTAACTAATTAGATCCGCAGTAAGGCATCACCGTTTACACGTGCACCTCTATTGGGCTGAAGTAATGTAATTAACTCTGCCATAGGCTAATACTGTCTGACACAAGTACTATTCTATGGCAGAGTTATTTACTCCACCACAACACATGTATAGAGGGTGGCTGGGGCACAAGAGTGCTATAGCACAGATGCTGCCTGATGGCTAGCCCTACATTGTAGCATCCTTGTACACCATCCAACCCCTCTACCGCATGTTAAGATGGGAGGGAGAAGCTCTGGGCTGGCAGTCTGACTCCCTGGGCTCTGTGCTATCTGGGGCTGTGCTGTCCCAGGTCAGTGTGTTGTGGTACCATGTGTGCATGCAAATGCTGCAATGGGAAGCAATAAATTCCAGCGCAAACTGCACTGGAGTTTATTGCATGATATTAATGTTGCATGTCAACACGCCCACTTGGTACACTGATATATAATTATCCATGTTTTCTTTCTTTCCCTTTTA
>NW_017729024.1:71855258-71864502 GCF_001723915.1 Gavialis gangeticus | reverse complement strand
TCAGCGTGTTGTGGTACCATGTGTGCATGCAAATGCTGCAATGGGAAGCAATAAATTCCAGCGCAAACTGCACTGGAGTTTATTGCATGATATTAATGTTGCATGTCAACACGCCCACTTGGTACACTGATATATAATTATCCATGTTTTCTTTCTTTCCCTTTTAAAAAGATGGGCACTCTATATTAACCCTTCTCCAGTCTTTAGGGACCTCAGCTGTCATTCAAGAGCTTGTGAATATATTTGTCATTGGCTCCAAGATTTCTTCAGCTGTTCATTCAGCACCTTGATGTGAATTTTGCCAGGCCCAGCTGACTTGAATTAATTTAAGTGTCAAAGTTCCCTGACACTCTTTACTTACTGTGATCTGCATTCAATACCATCTTTATTTTATACTTATGTTCTTACTGGTTCTTATGGTCATGTCTTATTTAATTTTGTGAAGACTGAATCTAAAGAGGCATTGAGTAGATCCACCTTTGCATCTTTTGTTAGTTGCTTACCATAGTTTTCCTGTCTGACTATTTGTAAAGCCCCTTCTTGTCTTTCATTCTTGCCAGTTGTATCGCTTTATTCACCTTTATGTTCCTGATTTTTGTGAAATTATGTTCATGCCATTCCTTCATAAATTTCCTTAGAGATGTTCCCTTGCTTCCACTGCCTGTTCATATCTTGCTGTTTCAAGATGACTAATAATCTCCTTTTGTGCCCATATCAATATCTTGCAGATACTCATATCTTTCCTCCATGTTGAAATGGCTTGATTTTAATTACCCAGTATTAACACCTACTTTTAGAAGTTTTTACTTTTATTGAATTTTTTCTTTTAATTTTTCTGTTCGTGGGACAGAGACATCTCATGAATAGGGACTATCCTAATCTATACATTAAGAATTAGGACTCTTGTATTCATTGGGCATTAGTCCCAGGGCAATATGCTCAGATTTAAAGCTGGTGCACTCGCTTTGAAATTTTTCAATAAAAAAAAATGTTCCTAAAAAAAAAATGTTTTTACAAAGATTTCTTGAAAAATTCTTCCTTTTTGTTTTGGCCAGCACTACTAAGGTTGCATGCTCTCATTTAAGGGAAAGGACTTTGTTTTCCCCTTGGGAAAATAAACTATCAGATGTAATTGTGTGAATGCATTTTCTTTATGAGTTTACAGCTAGACTGAATGAAATAACACTGGAAGTTAGGATTATACACTACCTGCCATGCTGGATCAGAACAAAGTTTAATTTAATTTGGTATCATCCTGTCTTTGACAGTGGATAGTACCAGATGCTTTAGAGGAAGCTATAAAACCCACGTAATGGACAATTATAAAATAGCTTACCTATGGAGGAAGCTTATTTCTAAAACCAGGCCGTTAGTGGGTTGTTTATATCCTGAAGCATAAGGGATTGATGTTGCTTAACTTTATTATGTGA
Source organism: Gavialis gangeticus (assembly GCF_001723915.1). Classification (NCBI taxonomy): domain Eukaryota; kingdom Metazoa; phylum Chordata; order Crocodylia; family Gavialidae; genus Gavialis; species Gavialis gangeticus. The sequence goes on along the minus strand of NW_017729024.1, from coordinate 71,863,072 downwards.
GTTAGTGTTACTGTGGATGGTAAAAATGCCTTCCATTACCAGAACCCATGTGAGAGGGGAAGTATTGCCTGGTGTCCTCAGGGCTGAATCTTACATTGGGAGCAGGGATTCTTTCTGAGTGGGACCTGCATCTCTATATTTGTTGATGTGAATCAAATTGTTCCACCAGAGCAATGCTTCTTAAACCAGGGTGCATTTAACACAAGCATTGCCATCTTAGGCCTATGGTTCTTCTTGTACAGTAACCTATCTCTGACATCGACTACTACCAGATGCTTCAAGTAAAGTGCAAAGAATCCTGTAATTCACAATTAAACTACAGCCAGCCTGCACCAAATTAATTGAATTTAAAATATATTTTCCTGGCAAATAATACAGAGCTATGTCTCCACAGAATGCTCCATTTTTATTGATGCAGAAAAGCAAAATATATCTTTGCAGGTTCCTCCTGATTCCTAGAGCTGGTTTCTCCTGACATATAAATCAGTGAAGGACTATATTTTTAGTGCACTTCTATGGTGACTTTAAAAGTAATGAAGGGTTGCTAGTACATTGTGTTTTCATAATGACACGCTGCCTTTCAACCCTTATACATATCTCCCAAAAAGGTTTCACATTAAAATACAATGAATAATAAATTATAATGTGGTATATAATATAAGAATATGCAGTTCATGAACTCATAAATTTATATCCCATGGCTCTCACACCATCAAAGGTTAATGGCTTTAAAAATGCTGGACAAAATCACCATTCCTCCTATCCCCCATTTGCTTGAAAAGAGAAATGTTAAAGTATTGGGAATTTCATTTTTTTAATATTGCAATGAATTGCCTTGCTTGCACATGTATGTTCAGCACTGTCCCTGCTGGATGGATTTAGAACTGCTTAATTGTACATCATAAGTTCCCTACCTAGACTCAAGGTAATGGAGATTCTCCTTTAACTTCAGTGATAATGGCATCTTCCTTTACTATTGCTTAGTTTGAGTTCTACCTCTCCAATGTCAAGAAGTTCTGAATGGTCATTAGGAAAATGGTGTACTGTGACAACTGCAAATTATCTATAGATTTTTACAATACATATTAGGATCCACATCATCAAATTGTTATAATTCAGAATTTATGGTAACAAGCTCGGGAAGTTGTACATAAGCGAACTAAGAAAGGATAAGTTGATTTTTTTGTCTCCTTTAATAGACAACACCTCTATATCAATAAATCTACTTTACATCTAATTTACCATGAGAAAAAATAAAGTATCTTCAGATGTGAGGCAAAGTGAGGAAGGCAAGACATGAATTATACTGAACTGCTTTTCTTTGATGAATGAAACATAATGAAATATATAAGCTCTGCTTCTACCTGTTCTAATTCTAGATGTAATCTTTCTATTAAGATGATCATTAGACAGTGAGCTTTATAGGACAAATTCCATCAAACACTCAGGCATCTCTAGTCACTTGTCTGCCATCAAAATTTTATACAAATATTAGGGCAACTATCGTTTTGCCCTGCAGTAAAAGAGAAAAGCATCTTGCTTTTCCATTTCTTTTGTTTTGTATAAGCTTGTTTTTCAGCACAGCTGTTGAAAATATGTCTGTTTTCTTGGCTTTGGACAGCACTGTGACTTCTGAAAAGTATATACCTTAAAGGGATACATCAGGAACTACAAGTAGTTTTTAAAAAGTTGACTCTCTAATACACTTTCAGAAGTTTATAAAGATAACCACAATTTTTATTAAAAATAAAAAGTGGCTGAAAGCATTCCTCCTCTTTTGTTCTCCTTGTTTCAGGGGTAGTATTATTGACAATGTCTGTTGTTGGATCTAAGTATTGCACTGTTAATTAATTGTTGCATGTGATTTTCTGCCAATTCATTAGGTGGTATGTAAAGGAGGTAGCTCAGGAAAGCTCTGCAATGGATCTGGTTAAAAAAAATAACAAACAAAAACAAATATTGCAATCAAATTTTAGTTACCATGTTTGTTTTTTCCCCTTTCTTCAAATGTTTGTTCTCTCTCTTTTGTCTTCTTTGTTCTTTCCCCCCCCAATTTATTACTAAAAAAAAGGATGCAGAAAAAATGAAAAAGGAGGAAAATAGAAGGGAACAAACAAAAAATGGAAAGGAATAAAAACAGTATTGAAATATAGAAAAATATTACATTTTTTACTTTCTCATTTGGTTAAAAATTCAGAAAATTTTTTAAAAGTGGCTTGGAATAAACTGATTAACATAATTCCTTTAAAATACTTTAATTAGCTACATTTTAGATGGAGTCTAACAGACAGGCCTGTAATGCTCCATTGCAATAAGGAAACTGGGTTGACTACCATCTGTCTTTTCTGTGAACTTTATGAACTGCCAGCCAATCTGATTGAATACCATAGGATTCCATGCAGATCTGAAGGCAGGATTTATTAATGGGTGCTCACCTCTGCTGCCTGGTTTTGAAGATATTTATTATTGTTACAATATATAAATATATATAAACCCTTATATAAATAGCTGCATGATGATCTGTAATTTCTTGTCTGTAGTGTAAAATGATGGACAAAGCCTCCTGAATTATATCCTAAAAAAAGGCTCCTGAAGGTATTCTCAAAATTGGATTTGTTCAAATCTAATAACTTCTATTATTTTTACACTGCCAGAATTAGCACAGAAATGATTGTTCACTGATATTTCACCATAGAAGCCTGAGTGCATGTTTTCTTAGGTCAAAAATGAAAATATATGTGTTGCTGATGTCCATAGTTAGGAACAAGGAGCAAGACAGAAAAGTACTTTATTAGTAATGTCCCTAAGTGGCACACAGAACTCAGCAATATATTTGGCTGAAGTGAGATCTGCTTTAAGCGACTTCTGGCAAAACCCCCAACTTAGTTTTGTACAGTAGATAAGCCAATATCTCACAGAATCCCTGACAAGTAATAGCTGCCAGAATGTGTTTGCAAGTCTGCATGGGGCTCGGGGCTTGGTTACACCTTACATGGTGAGCTGTACAAATGTTGATCAATGTTAGTGCTAGCTCAAGTTTAGAGCAGTCCCACGTTCAGGACAGCAGGGGCCTGGAGGACAGAAAGGTAAGAATCCCCCCTTTCTCATTCTAGGCGTCCCCCCTGCCCCTTGGGGTTCCTCCTTCCTCTCACCCCCAGATCTTCCTCCTGCCCTACTTCTTACTCCTAGCTGCCCACACTGTCCCAAGGAAGCAGGCAGGGAAGGAATAATCTTCCTGTTCTACCACTGTTGCAGGCTGCTGCTCTTCTCCAGACTGAGCCCACCCAGAGAGTGATGCCGGCAGCCAAGCAGGCAGATTAACCATTCCCTGCCTGTTCCCCTGAGACAGTGTGGGCAGCTGCAAGAAAGTATGGGTGGGGAGGAGTGGGGCAGTTAATGTGCTCTGGGGTGCTTGGGCAAGTGAGGGGGAGGGGGGCTGTAGGCCCATTCCAGGGTAGCAGGGGAGGGACGGGGGTGGGTTTGGTTTTTACACTAACGTTTAGCCTAGAGCGGCTACACCATAGTGTTAAACGAGCTGGCTAACTCAGATCAGAGATCATCCTGCTCTGGAGTGGCATAACCTTGAGCTGCATAACAAGTGCTTAAAACAAGTTTCAGGTGTTAATGTGTGGACAAGAGTTAAGAGCTCCAGGAGCCACCCAAAATTATTGTGTAATAAGGCCCTTAAATTGATGTGGAAGATGAAACTAGTGTAAAAGGCAACATCCCATTTGGTAACCAGGGCATTTTAGAGACAGCACATAAAATCTGTGCTTTGGGATTGTTGTTTGTCCCTCTGATCTTCTGGATAGCTTTAAGGTATTGCTTTTGCATATTTTTCTCTGTGATACCCTGTCACAAATGCAGTGAGTGGAGATACTGATGTTAGATTCCTCTCAGTAGAATTAACAAGATTGTACATTTTTCCCCAGGGCTCCGTTTTGTCCTCTGATGCCTCTTCTGAAATAGTCTGGATTTTGCTCACTTTCAAGGCATGCTGAGAGGTCCATGGTTCAGTTCTGGCTTTTGACAAGAATAATGGAAGACTGAAAGTCAATGTGCCTGGCTCTTGTTTTCTTTTATAACTGTTGTTTGACAGGAGAAGCAAGCTTATTGAAATTTCCATTTGATTTTGTTATTTCAAACAGTGATAGTTTTCTCAGAGTGTGTGTATAGGCACTATCCACTTTTTGTTCCAAAAAAATAAAAATAAATAATAACAATAAAAAACCTCTCAAAGATATAGGGGAATAATTGCAGCAATTGCTAGAGGATTCTGCATATGTCACTTACAGATAAATAGAATGCTCATCATTGCTAAATTGCCATTAAAATTCAGTAGTCCTTGAGCAAAATATCCTTGCTTGTCTTTTGTCAGTGAGTGACAATAATGAAAACAAAACAAAGACAGACACACAATGCCATTTACTTACTGATCCAAAAATTACTTGTGGAAGAGTGAATAGCACCAAACAATTTTGCAAAATTGGCAAGTTATAGATATAGATAGCGGCACACCTATGGATATATAGAAACATAATAATTTTACTGAGGTCTGGAAGGAACACTAAAAATTTTTGGAAAAGCTAAGTTACACAAAGCTGAATCATAAATCTGATGTCAAGAAAATGTTGTTCCCAATGAGTTGCTGATATAATGGACTTCTGTTTTATCATAAGTTTCAGTTAAATGTGATCAAAAGATTCTGCAAGTGTGCATGCCAAAGTAGCTACATTGAAAAGGAAATTAGGAGTCTGATCACATTCAACAGAGGATCAAGAAGAACTCACTTATTTTGTACATTAGTGTTTGATAGCAGCTAATGCATTTTCTTTTTCATTAGTACTTTAAGTAAGAAAAGTTGTTTTATTAGGAACTGAAGAAAGAAGATTTCAAACAGAAACAGCACTAGCTTTTAAGTCCATGTTCTTATCTTGCCGTTTCACCCATGTAAATAGTAGCACCATATTCAATACTGTGCATGAAACAGCTTATCCTACAAACTGGAATGATTGTTGCATATTTTTTAATTTCCTCTTATCCATAGTAGCAGTTACAGGGGTTTTAGCCTGTATTTTTCACAAGAAGGTGGAATAACTGGGTGTTCCATCCTACAGTCTGTGGATGTATCTACATGTGCATAGTAATGCACACAGCAATAAATTCCAGTGCACGTTGAGCCAGGTCAGAGCAGCCCTGGCTGACAGGGGACCCAGGGAGGTCAGCCTGCCAGCCTGGGGCTGCTCTGGCTTGCCTCAACAAGCTGCAGAGGGACTGGCTGGGGCAGGAGGGTGCTCCAGTGTGGGGCTAGTCAGCAGGCAGCACCCATACTGAAGCATCCTCATGCCCCAGTCGGCTGGGTCAGCATCTACAGGTGTATTGCTATGCACAAAAAAACTCTACAGAAGGCTAGTACTTGTATTTACAAGTAGTATCCTGCTGTGGAGTTTATTAGTGCCCTGTGACCTAATAGGGCTGCACATGTAGATGCCAAGACATTTACTGTGGAGCTCATCAGGCAACTCCGCAGTAAACACATCATGTAGGTGCACTCTGTGAGTCCAGTCTTACTCCCACTGAAGTCATTTTCAAAATGCCTGATGAATTCAACGGGAGCACTATTTGCTCTTCGGCCAGTCTAGGATTATGATTCCCTTACCAGATCACCACTCTTTAGAAGAAGGCATGGAATGTGATAGGGGGTGCAATTTTTGCTGGGAATTACACGTGGTATTTCCCTCTGGAATAAACTGTTGATGGAATAAGCGAGCCCCCAATGTGTTCATCCATTCTCCCCAGCACCCAGTGTGCTCATTCTTTTTTGGTTTCATGTGCCTTCCCCCACCTGCCCCCTCCCCTGGTGTAAAGGCATAGTTGACTGCAAGGCAACTGTGTCCTGGTGGGAACAATCCATAGATGGAGTATGGGCAGATGACAGAAGGGTAAGAAAATATACAGGAAGATTTAGCTGGGGTCAAGACAAGTAAGAAAGAAATGTACTCATGTTGCTAATCATTTACAAGGCATGGCAAATGCTTCACTTTTTGTCAATTGCACTGTCGGCTGAAACAATAAAAAATGACATAATGGTGAAATGATAAAATATTTTTAAAATAAAGACTAATGCGGGAGGAAAAATGTATGGCCTTTTATCATTAAAAATGCATTTATAGAAGTTCTACTTCATGCATGATTTGCAGCAGAAGCATCAGCCAGATGTTTGTCAAATGATATCTGAATATCAAAGTATTAAAAAAGGACCTGGTTTTAGTTTGTTTATAAGCCAGTATTCTTTTCTCTTTCTTTGTTTCTCTTTGCTAAGAATATTCTATATCTGGTACATCATGATTGGCTTGCTGTTTCCTTTTCTAATACAGTTAGTAAATAAGCCTTATTATCATTATTTATTATTTGGTTCTTGTATTGCCCACAATGAATCATTTCTGCTAAATGGAAATGGTGAAGAAACAGATTAAGGATGTGTCACAGGTCCCCTCAGGACTCTTATCTGGTACACCCCTGGCTTTACCTGGTCTCTCTGAGTGAAGCCAGCTCAGGCTTCTAGGATGTGGGGGAGCCCCAACTCCTTCCAGTTCTGAGACCCTGGCCTTTTGGTTCACTGCCCCTCTGTGGTTTTCTGTGGTGCTGCCTCAGGAAGCTTCCTTCCAGTTCTGCTCCTGAATGAGGGTCTTGATAGGTTGAAGTATACGCCGAAGGCCCAAGTAACAAAGCAGATAGCTTCTCTTTCTTTTGCTTTATTGGAGCAAAGGAAGGCCACCCAGCCAGAAGTCCTCTGACTCCTCCAAAGGGTGGAGAAGTTCTCCTCTCCCTTATCTAGCCTGCAAAATCCTAAGCACTCCAAAGTGAGGTGACCTGTTGTGTCTCCAGTCTGCACACCCATGAGCCCCAAATCTCCTCTGCTTTTTGCCTTCCTCTGACCAGCCCAGTTTACGGTGGAGTCCCCAGGTGTCTATACATGTGCTCCAGGGTGGGGGTGTGGGGGAGTGCACTTTAATTAGAGTGGCTCTGAGAGCTGCTGTAATTAAAGTGCCCTCGGCATCCCATGTATTCAGCGTCCTATGCTTCAAAATGGTGGCGGGGGTGCTAATTATAGTTTCATAGTTGATAGGGCCAGAAGGAACCTGAGCAGATCATCAAGTCTGACCCCCTACCATGGACAGGCAAGAATGCTGGGGTCAAACGACCCCGGCTAGGTGATTATCTAGCCCCCTTTTGAAGACCCCCAGAGTAGGAGTGCGCACCACTTCCCTTGGAAGTTGGTTCCAGATCCTAGCTGCCCTGACTGTGAAGTAGTGGATGTCTAGCCTGAACCTACTCTCAATCAACTTGTGGCCATTATTCCTAATTGCTCCTGGTAGTGCTTGGGGGAACAGAGACTCACCCATTCTCTGCTAGTCCCCCCTGGTAAGTTTATAGACAATCACTAGATCCCCTCTCAGCCTTCTTTTGTGGAGGCTGAACAGGTTCAGGTCCTGTAGTCTCTCCTTGTAGGGCCTGCCCTGCTGCCCCCTGACCATGCGAGTGGCCCTCCTCTGGACACCGTCAATGCTGTCCTCATCCCTCCAGCAGACTCACAGCATGCTCCAGCAGACTTGCAGCAGACTCAATTAATCAAGTCTGCTCAAGCAGAGCTCCATTGTGAGTGTAGGTGCCCCTTGTTTCCTTGGGTGTTTTGTGCATTGTCATGTTTATTTCACTCTTTCTCCTGGCATTCCACCCGGTTGAAGTGTTAACCTAGCTATTCAAGTCCCAACAGATACTGAAAATACATCTTGTCTTACCCCCCCCCCCCC
>NW_017729024.1:71854323-71854901 GCF_001723915.1 Gavialis gangeticus | reverse complement strand
AAGACCCCCAGGGTAGGAGTGCGCACCACTTCCCTTGGAAGTTGGTTCCAGATCCTAGCTGCCCTGACTGTGAAGTAGTGGATGTCTAGCCTGAACCTACTCTCAATCAACTTGTGGCCATTATTCCTAATTGCTCCTGGTAGTGCTTGGGGGAACAGAGACTCACCCATTCTCTGCTAGTCCCCCCTGGTAAGTTTATAGACAATCACTAGATCCCCTCTCAGCCTTCTTTTGTGGAGGCTGAACAGGTTCAGGTCCTGTAGTCTCTCCTTGTAGGGCCTGCCCTGCTGCCCCCTGACCATGCGAGTGGCCCTCCTCTGGACACCGTCAATGCTGTCCTCATCCCTCCAGCAGACTCACAGCATGCTCCAGCAGACTTGCAGCAGACTCAATTAATCAAGTCTGCTCAAGCAGAGCTCCATTGTGAGTGTAGGTGCCCCTTGTTTCCTTGGGTGTTTTGTGCATTGTCATGTTTATTTCACTCTTTCTCCTGGCATTCCACCCGGTTGAAGTGTTAACCTAGCTATTCAAGTCCCAACAGATACTGAAAATACATCTTGTCTTACCCCCCCCCCCCC
>NW_017729024.1:71837986-71849323 GCF_001723915.1 Gavialis gangeticus | reverse complement strand
CCATATAGGCAGCTCTGGCACTTAGCTGGTCCTTTATTAACCCTTTATTCCCCGTGCATGGCTAGTCAGGAAAATGGAGGCATGGAATATTCATACAATGTAAATGCTTTTTAAAACAGAAAGAAATTCAAAAAAAACCCATAGTCCATCACAGGTTATATTGAAATTGGCACAACTGGACAAGCCATTAATTGCAATAGAATCATACCTGTTTAACCTAATGGGGTCCCTACTTTTTGGTACGATGTTTGGTTGACTTGAGTTTCATTAATATGTTTTCTGATAATTAGTCCACATCTTAATGTGTTTAAAAGAAACACTGATACTACACTTGATCTTAGCCAAAAGGCCATACATTTATGCTTGATTTATGACTGTGTGAGTGAAAGTAAAGAAAGAGGGAAGAGAAGAAATACAGATCAGCTGTTTCTTCTGCATCTCTTTAGGAGAGAACTACTCTCAAAGTTATAGGCTGTACATGAAACATTTAGCCATTGTTCTGGATAGGCATTAATTGCTGGGAAATGCATATGTAAATACTTCATATTTTAGAACACTTGAGAGATCATAGAACTTTAAACAGTTTCTACTACCTCAGATGAGGACGTCAGCAGTAGCAATGCTAGCAAAGTGTGATGTGAAATATTCCATATGCCAGACTGAAATAATCACAACTGAGAGCCATTACATAACTAGAGCTGTTTTGGCTCAGGTTGACTGACAGTGCTTAATATTCAATTAAGAACCATGTTATTAGGCTCAGATGCTGATGCAAATCTAAAAGAAGGCTTAATTTGTTTGACCCTTGTAACCCCCTAACTTTGATTTTATTTGAGTCTGTGCCTAATGCATTTTATGTAACCAAGGAATACAGCATTTTTTTCATTATGAGGAGAAGATGTCCAGTTGCTGCTCTAAAAGCCTACTTAAGTTTTCCTGGTATATTGATTTTGTAAAAAAAAGAAACAAGCTTAGAGAACCTTTAACCTACAATAAATCTTTTTTTATTTGCTAACCTAAACAGGAACTAATCATTGGTGCAAAGGATTAACAGACACAGGAGACAAGATTATACATTTTAAATTTTACTTTAGAGTCTTGGGGGAATGCTGTAGTGTGGAATTGGATTAACCTTTTTGACACTTTTTTCTAATAACCCAGAAGCTACAATATAAGGCTTATTCTCCTGACAATCAGCACGGATACTCTGCTTCTTGGGTAGGTTCCACAGACGTGCATGGAAAGACGCATACTTTATCGAAAACAGTGTGAATAACGCTAAAATCTATTCGTTATGTCTGAATGTGAAGGCAAAGATTACTCCTCCATTATCTATAAATTATCCATAGAATCTATAAATTAGCTGAGACATTGTATGCCTGGATAGCTAAAAGATGCTAACAGTAACCAGTTAATGGCATGTGTTGTGAGCTACTGATTCTTATTGTTTTCTACAGACAAAATACTAGTTGCAGATGGATTTGCTTTAACCAGGTCTTTCTGTGAAATATTTTCCTAGAACAGTCAGCACTCCCTTGACTGGAATTATCTGTTCAATTTTAAAGCGTAACACAATTCAAAGAAATTACAGTTTGGATGAATTTGAAATCTAAAATGTGAGCATAGTCTGTGACATGTTTTAAGAGTTCAGCTACAATTCTGAGATGGAAAGTTATCAAACTTTAGCTATTCAGGTACTGGGAGCAAATTGAAAAATGGAGAACACAGGTTAAATTCTGTATTGTGACCAGTATCTACTGGATGGAAGAATCTATTATGGGTCCCTGAGCCTCTGGTAGATATCTGCTAGCTCTTTTCCCATTGCATGTGGAAGCAGCCTTGACATTTCTGTTATCAACACCAGCAGAACTTGGCTACCATGGGCTATCCTCTAGGTAGCTATAGACTGGCATACAGTAGTGTGTGGTGGGTACACTACACACTGTCCTGTTGCTACATGTGGAAATATAAGGGGAATGGCATAGAAACTGGCTGAGGAGGCTTTACACGGGCTTGTGCTGGGACAGCCTATTGGTTTCTCGGTCCTTTTGTCTTACCAGAGCAATGCAAAGTGGGCAGAACAGAGCAGACACTGATCCTGAGTTGACTCTAAAATCATATCTATGTTTAAAACCACATCTCTGTTATAGAAAAAAAAATGAGCATACAAAAACAGAACAGGCTTATATAATTTGCAGTTCCATATCTCTCCAGTTTCTTTTGGCTCTGTTAGCATCTTAAAACTTGCTGGGACAACTTGTATCTTTGCTAAGACAAACTTTCACTTTTTCCCTTTTTTTGCCACTACACCTAATCCAGCATGTTTTGCCATTCGTGTAGACGTTTCCTGACACAGTGTTGACTTTTTTATCTGTCAGTCCTCCCCTCAGTCTACTTGTAATTTGTCCCAAAATTTCCATTCTGATGTAAATCCTCCTGCTACTTCCTTACACATTTTCTTTTGTTACCCATTTGCCTTTTGATGTTTCCTTTCACTCCATTGCCCTTCCCCTCTAAGTTCTGACACACAAAGGTGCGGTGTAGGAGACGCTGCTGAGAATTGCAAAGATGCATAGGGCAAACTTGGTTTTAACTTGCTGAAATTGCCCCTGGCATAATTAGTTGCCCACAGACCTGCTCTAAGTTTCAGGATCATCCCTAGCCCTGTCTTTGACTTGTGGAGCAAACAGTAATGGACATGGCACCAGTAATGGACACACATGAAATACACTTCTGTCACACCTCCCCCTGTTCTTTCCTAGTTTAAGCCCAACTCACTTAAGCCCAAGTCTTTGGTATGAGGGCTTCTAGGTTGGGAGGTGAGCATGAGTGACTGGTGTCTCCTGAATCCGGGGGGCATCTGCACAAGCTGCCGTCCCTGTCAGGGGGGCACCAGCCCTACCGACAGCATCAGTGTCAGCTGCCGGGGGGGCACTGGCCCTCTGGGGGGGCACATGCATCCCCGTGCACCCCCTGCCAGTCGCCTATGGAGGTGAGGTAGGTTCTAGTATAAGCCTGACAATGATCTATTCATTTGACTCTTAATAAGTCTACTGCACTGATTTCTTTTACTGCTACTCAAATTACCATATCTCCACAAATTTTTGTGTTCATTGAACTGTTATTTTTGCTCAGTTGTATTGTTTTTGTTGTTTTTTTTGTTGTCCACATTTTGTTAAAGACAGCATGTCTTTCAAAAGAGAGGTCACAAAATTATTTCAAATTGCAGTGGCCTAGAATTATAGCTAAACATATGTCCCAAACTATTCAAAGAAGTTTCCTAACAGTGTATTTTTAAAGCTGCTTCCTGGCTTTAAAATTTTTCTCATTCATATTATTTAGGAAGCCACAACAATTTACCAGCAATAGCTTAGCACTGTTTGTTTGATAGTTTCCAGCTCTTCAGGTAATCTTAACCTAGATTTATCTTCTAACAAGTCTATTTTTACATAGTTTTATATTTCATGTGACATTGTATAAATACCTGTAATTAATAAATGCATTAAAAAAATCAGCTCTCTACACAGCAATTTTATTTAAGTTGCACATGACACATGGAATTACATTCAACGTGACACATATAGGTTTATCAGTTTATTTTTGCATTCCACTCACTACACAGAGGAGTAACGTTGGGAAGCTGTAACATGAGCCCTGAGAAGTAATACAGCTCTCTGGCCAGTCTGATTCTGAGACAGACATTTCAAACGGCATTGAGCAGGCTCTCCCAGGGCATTTGCAAAACTCAGCTGAATAGTATGCTGAGCGTATTATATTTTTGTGGCATCAAAACAAGGAAAAATGTTGCTTTTTAGTAAACGTCGTAAAAAAAGATTACTTTCTTCTGTCAGAGGCAAGGTAAAAATGTACTTAGCTTGACATTTTACCACATTGGTTACACTTTAAGTTTAGCAGCTGCTTCTAGTCTCCTATACCTTCCGTACAATGACAGTGTCAAGATAAACCACTGTGTTTTCTTCCCAAAGGAGATTCTATCGACACGCTGCTCGTGAGGTGACATGGAGATATGTGCAGAAATGCTCAGCTAAGGCCAGTAGATCCTAAAAAAGCATCGTCTAAAGTTATATATACAACAAAATGTAGTGATTTTGTTTATAAAATATTTATACAAAAATTAAAGTAAAAAGAAACAGCACCTCTAATCAAGGTTACTTATGCTGACCAAACCAGCAGATGTCAATGGGACTTTACCCAGGTTATATCCTGATCTAGTAGCCACTGAAATCAATTGGAGTCTTTCCTTTGATTACAGTAGAATTTAGATGAGTCTTAAGAAAGTAGGGGACAAGCTGCTAATCTACAAAAACCAGAGATTTTTAAGAAAGAGGTGCATGTTTATCTGAGTTTATTTGCTGATTTTTCAAGCACCAGTCTGTGATAACTGGAATATTTGAGCATAGTGTTCAATTCAGTTAAGAAATTTATTTTTCTTCTTTTTTAATCTTTTGTCATTTCTGAGAAAATAGAAAAACAAGGTGTATAAACTTTGGATACACTTCTCTTCCTAGGAATCTTTTGCTAAATTACTTTAATTCTCAAAGCTTTACATAAAGGGTACTGCAGAATAATTCAGTGGGATTTACAACAGCTTTAATGAGTTAGATATGGATCAGAAAGCCTTTTTCTGATTCATTAGTCTTCTGATTTCTAAAGATTTTCATTACCTTATCAGCTAATCCACTCTGTTAACTATCCATTTCAAACAGAATGCAAGTGGGTTCATGTCCATAACAAGACTATTTTGAACACAGCAAAGCCTTAAAATATTGTATTAAATAATACCTAAAAAGAAATTAATCTGAAGTGAACCCTCTATTCCCAGGACCTACAAAGAAGAGAATTAGTGAAAATATTGTGCTAGTGCTGTATCATAATCAAAGAAGATTTTTATTCTGACTGCAGTATTAGAAGAGTTTGACTCTGTTGATGCTGACTGGAAACACTCAGATGTAAAAAAGAAAAGAAAAGAAAAAAAGTAGTAGTCATTTGCACTGTGCTGAGGCTTAAAGTATATTTTTGAATATTTGATTTAAAGAAAATTTCATAAAAATCAAAATAACTTTAATGTAGACAGAGTCATAAAATTAAATTCAAGACGCCTGGCTGGTATATGCTGGAGTAAAACAGTGTCAGAACAGTGTGGAAATAAAGTTCCTGCCTATGCGCCTCTCAGGGGAATTTTAATTGTGTAGCGGGTGGGGAGAAAGAGGAAGCATTAAAGGCAATTTTGGTATTTTCAGATATGTTTAGTGCAATCTTAAAGATAAAGGGTCAGATCCTTGGTCCATTTTGGTCAAGGGTTGAAAGCAGCTGTAAATCTGGTAGACATACACAGGATTTTATTGCTGGCATATCTTACCAAGCACTTCCTCTTAGATGTTCACAAGATCATTTGAGTCTCATTGTGGCATGCAGCCAGCCAGATTTATTTAAAAAAAAAACACACACAGGCAAAGAAACAGCAGCAGCAGCAAAACCCAAATTCACGCTCTTTTGATAATCCTGTCTTCTACTACCTTTACATGAAAAATAAAGATCTTAATTATATGGACATAAAAGCATATGGGGAAAAGATTTATTTTAGGGAGGCATCTCCTGCCAACTTTTTTTTATCCTTTGCACATTATGTTACTTGCAACATTTCCCAGTGTGGGGAGTATCCAGCTAGTGAGAAGTGTAACCTTGTTTTTTCCATTTGTAACCAGCTGGTAATCCCATGTACCTCAGTCCAACATACCTAGAAATAATAGAGGAAAACAGGGAGGTGCCACTTCTACCTGCAGAAGTGGAGAGGGGGAGAGGTTTGTAGTAATAGGTGAAGGGAGTGAATAAGCCCTGTTTTAAGATCTAGTGCTGTGCCAGCAGACAAAATCTGCACGATCGCTAAATCCTCTGATGCTAATAGTTGTGGTCTAAGAGGCAGTCTGTTGAAAGATATGCATTGTTTTTACATATAGCACAAGCTCAGGTACTTGCACACAATTTATTGAAGATTCGGATAAAAATATTTTAACATTGTTTCATTCGAAATGAAATGATGATGGCGGAGGGTTGATGTGAGGGAAATGCACCTAGGTACTCTATATGAGGGATGGAAGAGACCCATGCTTCTTCCTACATTGTGTCATGGCTTTGCAGGGGAATTATGACTGGTCATTTATGAAATCCTAACCACTTCTCTTGGATGCCAGAAGTCCTACATGAAGGGAACTGTAAAGGTTTTGTGGCATAAAGAAGATGACATGGTACAGAAGTGCCATACAGTGGCTGCAAACCTACGTAGATCAACTATTTAAGAACAAGTAACATAATGTGAAGGAAATAGCATCTGCACAAATCTGCAGATCTCATTTAGTTGGACCTAGCTTGGCCTTTTCATATACTAGTGAAAGGAGTGAGAAGAGACAGTGCAAGGAGCACTGTTGTATGTCCCATGCAAGGCCCAATCATATTTGCCACTCCTGCTCACAAGAGCAGGGTTTTTCCCTCCCAAGGTGCATAAGCCCTTCCCCGCCCAAAGTAAACAGGATAATGGCTACTCTCTCACTATATTGGTCTTCAAAGCTGAACTTGTGAGTTCCAGGGATACTTTGGGAGGGATCTTGCATCAGAGAAAATATGTTCATTATCTTCTCAAGCTGCTTCTGGGGTAGTGCTGGTTTGCAACCAGCCTGAGATTGTGTCAATGTACAAATTAAATAATTTAACAATTTGGCTTTGCACAAGAGAATGGAATTCCGATCTTAATTAATCCAGATATTAATTTTATCATGTGTAAAATGCAAAAAATAATACCTTTTTACAAGTGTTCTAAGATGAAAAGTGCCATATAACTAAATATATATTCTAACCATGGTTTACATCAAAAGGGAACTCATATGAGAAAGAGGGGAACTCATTTTTTTTCATTTAGAAGCAATGAGTTGGATATGTATTAGGAGAAACCAAAAGAATTAGGGAGGTTTCTTTGCTGAATTTGTATCTTGCTGGCCTCAATGGTAACTGTCTGCTGTTCACAATCATACAAAAAGCCTATTCAACTAGCAGTATGATGGACTAAAATCACTTTGCCAGTTGAAAACCCCTTTGTGAATTTGTGAATCTGACTTTCTTCTCTTGCCCAAAAAATTGTTGAAGTGGAGGAAAAAAATTGATGTTCTTTGTAAATCCTTCCCAGTACCTTCTTAGTCTCCTTGATGAATTCCATTATTATGAAAGTGACCTTTACAGTTCATATCTCTTTTGAGCCTAATGCAGTTATTCTTCCATTCTCTTATAATGAAAGTATTACATGGATAACTATCCAGCATTATCTTCCAGAAGGAGAACTAATTTGGGAAAGAAATGAAGCACTTTAACATAATACCAGATTTCTTTTTTTTAACCTTGTAGATACCTAGTGCTGAGTAAGTTCATGGACATAGTAAATACACCAAGCTGTGTACTTACTGTAAAATATAATATCCATTTCAAAATTCATGGACAGTCAGATCAATTCCTCTCTGCAATTACAATACTTCAGATTAATTTGGATGAAAAAGCTGTGCGGCCGGACATATTGCATTTAAATCTGTTTGACTTTTTGTAGAATGTAAGCATATCTTACTTACAGACAAACACTTACTACAGCTCTGTGCCCCTTGACATGCTGTCTTTACTTTTGTGAGTAGCATCAAAGTAGGTAGTACCTACAAGAACTAGTAATTTTATACGTTTATTCATTTCATATGTCTTTGAACTGGAAGCACAGAAAAATATTATATTTACCATAAAGAGCAGTCAATCAGATAGCACATAGTGCAGGTTTGTGCTAGCCAAGCTTGAGAGTTTTAGCTTGGCTTCACAACATTGGCCAAGCAGCGATGAGAGTCAGCCTCTTATCTCCCACGTAATCTATTCTTTGTGAACATAACTAATAATGTCCAGTAATTTTTAGGGAGGGCTCTGATGATTACTACCTGGTACATATGTTTGGAAACATATGAGTCTTACACAGAATATAGAATTATGTGAGTCAGATGATATGAAGTGTCCTAAAACTAAAACTAACCATATTCTTCTGAATAAGCACTTTTTCTTCTTTCAACTTGTGGTGAGGTTTGGCTAAACTTGGTTCAGAAAGTAAGATCAAAGTTTATATTTGGTGGCTAGATAACATTTTAAATAAGAATCATTTGGTCTAGGGTCCTAAGCAGGACTTTTGGTTCCTCTTAGGGCTGCTCCCAAATTACTTTCTCAGACTATACATAGGTGATAATAGATTATATTTTTCACAGCAGTTGATTGAAGCTGCTATTGAGGTTTGGCATGTCAGAATAAGCCCTGTGGGAGACAGATATAGAGCAGGGAGCAGGTAAGGTGGTCAAAGGTGCATGCTTGGAAATTTATCCCAGGGTTGTGTACCTTCTCATATGGATGTGACCATCAATTGTGTGCACTATTTATTTTTATTCATGCAAGTTGAGGTCAGAAAACAAAAACAAATTTGTTCACACTTAAAAATCCACAGTAATGTGTGGACGGTATAAAAGAAGCCATACAGATGTAAGCAAAGAGCTTTTCAATAACGACCCAACTTGTGGAAGAAACCGCTTGTACAGATTATTTTGCATTTCTCCACAACTTGCAAAGTCGAGCCAATTAACCAGCTTGAGTTTATTGATAAGGTGTGGAAACATCTGCTGAACTATTTGGGTTTCCCCTTAATGTCTCTCCCTTTTAAGATGCACTTGTTTATTGATGGAGCACAACAAGTCTACCTTAGAATGGTATTTTCTCCATTGCACAGCCATGTGAATAATTGATTTTCAGTTTGCCAGTCAAACCAAAAAAATGAAAGAAAAAAAAGGCTCATGCAGAATGAATCAAAATAAAAATGGTGTTCGTTTTTCTGAAATGTGCCATTCAACTTGAAAATAAACATTTCACGTTTTTAGGGACTCACAAGAAAAGCAAAGGAAATAAAGGGGTAGATTCACAAACCTGGAGGATCACAACTCTGCTTATTATCCAGTAGGTTGTGGGAAACATAGGGTCACTTCTCTCCTCTGCTGGAGGGTATCTGATCTCACATTGCCTGAAAGAGTGATCTAACTTTTATGCTCAGTCTCTTTTTTGCTCCTGTTTTCTTTGTATAAATAGGCATGCACTGAAGCAAGGACTAGAATCCAGGTGTTCAAACTCTTATGGGAGCAGCCTAGCCACCTTAGGTGCAGAATCATGCTGTCTTGCTCTCTGGCTCAGGGAATATTTTTTTACTTCATGCAAAGTGGAGCAGTTCAGTCAGAGGCTCTGACACAGGTCTTTGTTAATATATCCTATAACGTGGTAGTTACAACATTTTCCTAAGAGACTTGAGTTCAAATCCACTTGCTGATTCAGAGCAGGGAATTGAACCAAACTTAGGCAAACATCTTGACCCCCATGTTTCAGAATACTCTAAGGTGATCTTCTTTATTATCTCCTCCTGGAGCTGTGCTACTTTCTATGAGATACTTGAGTATGCATTGAGCCTGAGAATGAGAAATGGCTCCCTAGCTTGGTGCTTAGGATACTCACCGGGGACATGGGACAACTTTATTTCCATCCCTGTACCAGTACTTAATTATTAAACAGTGCACTTTGCTCAGTCATTTATGCAAACAAAAACTGCATCAACAGGAGAAGCTGAGAGCACAGGAATGCACCTGGTGATACAGTGCAGTGCAGTGGTTAGGACATTGTCCTGGAAAAGGGAGATTTGGCAGGGGTATGAGTTGAATCCAAGTATCCCTCGTCTTGGATGAAGACTTTAACTAGTGAGCTAATGGGTGAAGGGTTAGCAGTTGCATCTTTCTAAACCTAGTCCCCAGAAAACCTTTGTAGCAAAACCTAATCAGTGAATTTTTGAATATGCAAGGACTATGTCAATCTGTTTTTCCAGTCTTTCAGGTCAAGAAGAAATTGAAGTGATGGCTGTATTCTCCTGTTGATGCTGCAGTCCATACCTAACTATGCTTTTGCTGAAGTTGTTAGTAGTAACTTCACATTCTGTGATAGTAGCTCTAAGTAGGTGCAAAAAATGTGGAACTCTGCCAGCAAATACAGTTTCCAGGAAATGTTTTGTAGCGCCCCATTTCCCTTGCCCTTTATGTTACAAAATCCCTCACTGCAGACTAAAGCCTTCTGGTTTTACTTGCTCATGTAATTGAATGAACTTCAATGTGGTTCAGAAGCAAACAGGTTTTATCCCTTTATCAGATGCTTAACAACAATTATTTTGGCTGGAGACTAATTGCCACTTATTCTCATGAAGGCATGCATGAGAGTAAGCTGGAGTATAAAATCACAGAACCATAGAAAATTAGGATTGGAAGGGACATCAGTCCCTAGTCAAAGTCCAAACCCCTATTCAAAACAGGACCATCCCCAACTAGATCATCCCAGTCAAAGCTTTGTCTAGCTGGGTCTTGGAAACCTCCAATGATGGAGATTACACCACCTCTCTGGGTAACCTGTTCCAGTGTTTTACTACCCTCCTGGTGAGAACATTCTTCCTAATATCTAACCTAAACTTCCCCTGCTGCAACTTGAGACCATTGCTCCTTGTTTTGTAATCTGTCATGGTTGAGAAAAGTCTAGCTCTATCCTCTTTCAAACCCCCCTTTAGGTAGTTGAAAGCTGCTATGTGAATCCCCCCTAAGTCTTCTCTTCTCTAGAATAAATAAGTCCAGTTCCCTCAGCCTGTCCTCATGAGACATGTGCCCCAACCCACTAACTATTTTTGTTGCCCTTCACTGGACTCTCTCCAATTTGTCCACATCCTTTCTGTTGTGGGGGCCCAAAACTGGACACAGTCCTCCAGATGTGGCCTCACCAGTGCTGAATAGAGGGGAATAATCACTTCCCTTGCCCTACTGGGAACACACCTATCAATGCAGCCCAGTGTGCCATTAGTCTTCTTGGCAACAAGAGCATGCTGCTGACTATTTAGCTTATTGTTCACTGTAAACCCCAGGTCCTTTTCTGCAGAGCTGCTGCCCAGCCAGTCAGACCCCAGCCTGTAGTGGTACATGGTACTGTTCTGTCCTAAGGGCAGGACTTTGCAAGAGTCCTAATTCAGCCTCATGAAATTCATTTTGGCCCAATCCTCCAATTTGTCACTAAGTCACTCTGAATCCTTGTCTTGAATTCTTTTCTAGGTCACTTTGAATCTTAGCTCTACCCTCCAGCATATCTACTGCTCCACCCAGCTTGGTGTCAACTGCAAACTAGGTGGAGGTGCACTCTATGACATTTTCCAGGTTGTTGATGAAGACATTGAACAAAACTGGCCCC
>NW_017729024.1:71824733-71837975 GCF_001723915.1 Gavialis gangeticus | reverse complement strand
AAGATCTACAAGGTTCCTTCCGACCCTACTTCTATGATTGTATGATTCTATGATAAGCCATTGATTACTACTCCTTGAGCCTGATTCTCCAGCCAGTTTTCTGTCCATCTTACAGTCCATTTATCCAGCTCATACTTCTTTAGCTTGCCTGTGAGCATGCTGTGGGAGATTGTCGCAGAGCACTTAGGTGCCCTGCGCCTGAGAACAGGGATGGCTCCAGAGAGCCCCCTAGCGGTGAGAAGGGGGAGGCGCAGCCGCCAGTCACCAGGGCAACACAGGTGCTGGTTGCCGGGGCAACTGGCGAAACCCCCTGACAGGAAGGGGCAGGGCTTAGCCCTTCTTAAACCCAGGCAGGAGGCTAGGGTGGTAGTTCCTCCTCTGGCAGCCAAGGAGTGAGGAACTCAGCCAGTGCGGAGAGAAGGCCAAGGTTTGACTGCATGAGTGTCCGCGGGTTGCCGCCATGAGCCAGAGTATTTTTGCCTGGTAGGGATTAACTGTTGTCTGACTGGACGGTTTAGCTTTATGTTATAGTCTGGGGGCTTTGTGTTTGTGTTTACTGTTTAACTGGAGGACCAGGTGAGGCTATTAGGGGTGGAGGAGGCCTCATAGGGACTCCCCAGTAGCGGGGTGGGGGTTCCTGGTGCTAGAGAAGGTGCAGTATGTTGCGGGGTGCATTGGTCTAGCCCCGAGAGGGCAGAGGGGTGGCGAGGAGCCCCGAGAGGGCAGAGGAGCCCCAAGACATAACAGGGCCAAAGTCAGATCACACCAGCACCATCTGTGAGGCTTGGGCTGCGGTGTAGGGGAGGAAAAGGAGCCGCAGATAGCGCCCCCTGTCATCGGGGTGCGTAGAAATGGGCAGCCTCCGGCTACTTACAACAATCTATTAATTAAATAAGATCAAGGCATGGCAGACAAGTAAGCAGGCAGTTGGCCCATTACAGGAGGGCGGAGCCATACCCGGAGAGGCTCCAATAGTGGCACTCCTGCCACAGAGATCATATCAAAAGCCTTGCTAAAATCAAGGGACATCACATCTACTGGTCTCTTTGTATCCACAGAGCCAGTCACCTTGTCATACAAGGCAATCAGATTGGTCAGTCATGACTTGCTCCTGGTGAATCCATGCTGACTGTTCCTAATCTCCTTTTTCTCCTTCAAGTGCTTAGAAATGGATTCCTTGAGAATCTGCCCCATGATTTTTCCAGGCACTGAGGTGAGGCTGACTGGTTTGTAGTGCCCTGAATCCTCCTTTTTCTTTGTCTTAAATATGGGCACTATGTTTTCCTTTCTCCAATCATTCAGGACCTCTCCTGATCACTATGAATTTTTAAAGATGATGGCCAGTGGCTCTGCAATCACATCAGCCAAATCTCTTAGCACCCTCTGGTGCATCCCAATCAGTCCCATGTACTTGTACATGTCCAGCTTTTCTAAATAGTCCTTAACCCGTTCTTTCACCACTGAGGGCTGCTCACCTCCTCTCCAAACTGTGCTGCCCAGTGCAGTAGTCTGGGAGCTGACCTTGCCTGTGAAGACTGAGGCAAAGAAGGCATTGAGCACTTCAGCCTTTTCTGCACCCTCTGTCACAAGGTTGCTTCGCCCATTCAGTAAGGGACCCACACCTTTCCCTGATTGTCCTCTTGCTACTAATATACTTGTACAAACCCTTCTTGTTACCATTCACATCCCTTGCTAGCTGCAACTCCACTTGCACTTTGGCCTTCCTGACTTTATCCCTGCATGCCTGAGCAATGTTCTTATATTCTTCCCTAGTTATTTGTCCTAGTTTCCACTTTTTATAAGCTTCCTTTTTGGGATTTAGCTTATGAAGATTTCCCTGCTAAGCCAAGTTGGTCTTCTGCCATACTTACTAGTCTTCCTGCGCACCAGTGTGGTTTGTTCCTACGCTCTCATTAAAGTACAGCCAGCTCTCCTGGACTCCTCTTCCCTTCAGAGTGGCTTCCCAGGGGATCCTGTCCATGAGGTCCCTGAGCAAGTTGAAATCTGCTTTTCTGAAGTCCAGGGTCCTTACTTTCCTGCTGTACATCCTTCCTTTCCTCAGGATCCTGAACTCAATCATCTCGTGGTCACTGCTGCCCACATTGCCATCCACTACTATGTTTCCCACCAGTACTTCCATGTTTGTGAGCAGCAAGTCAAGAAGAGCATAGTCCCTAGTTAGCCGCTTCAGTACTTGCACCAGGAAGTTGTCTTCAATATGCTCTGAAAACTTCCTGGATTGCCTGTGCACTGCTGTATTACCCACCCAGTAGATGCACCTTTTCTTGCCTGGGCCCTTTCCCTGGACTGGAAGTATCAATGAGAACACAACCTGAACCCCAGACCCCCTCACCCTTGCACCTGGAGTCCTGTCGTCACTTTTGATATATTTGGGGTCTCCCCTGCCAGTATCATTGATGCTCAAATGGATGGGTCAGCATGGGCTAGTAGTCAGAGTGCTGGATGAGCCTTGGTAATCCCTCCATGACATCTTGGATCTGGGCTCTGGGAAAGCAGCAGACTTCTCAAGACAGCAGGTCACATCAGTAGATGGCTCCCTCTGTCCCCTGTAGAAGGGAGTCTCCAACCACCACCACCACCTGTCACTTCTGCTTAGTGGCCATCATCTCGATCCTTCCCACCTTGGTGAGGCCTGGCCTATCTTCCTCCACCAATGGAACATGCTCCTCCCTCTGCTGCTAGGGCTGCATATCTGTTCTCCAGATGAACCACTGCAGGTGGAGATAAAGATCTCTGCTGGCTGCCAGAAGTCACAGCCTCCAGCTTCCACCCATGGGTGTCCATGTTCTCTCTCTTCTCTTCTCTAGTGCTGTGTCTGGCATTTCTTCCTCCACAGTCCCAGAGGTCTCCTCCAGCATTGAATTGATTAACTCCTCATGGAGGAGGATGCTTCAGGGCCTTGCTACCCCCTCCTCCTGTAGTTCTTTTGTCTGTTCCCTGAGAGACACCACCAGGAAGCACTGATCACATTGCAGGCACTCCCTGACCTGGCTGTCACTGGAAGGAACCATGAAAGCCACAGTCTCCACAGAGCCAAACCTGGACCTGGGTGGAAGCATTGATGGTAGGCAGTCTTGCCTGGACACAAATCTCAAAGGTGCAAACAGAGGCAGTTGCAGTGGCTCTGGCATTGCAGTGTCCTCGAGCCATTTCCCTGAGTCTCTTAATCTGTCTTTTCTCTCTCACTGCTCTTATTCCAAGCACAGCTTTCCTAGCAAACTCACCTTGAAGCTGGCCTGTTTATTGCTTGTTGGCCCCAAAGAAGTCCTTTTTTTCCTGCTTCCTTACACCAAGCTGAAAGTCTTGCCCCTTAGAAAGGGGGGGTAGGAGGAGGTCACAAACTGGCCTAGGAACTGGCCTGAGAACTGCTTGCAAACTGCTTACCCCATTTGCAGTCCCTGTTTGCAGGCTTCCTGGTTACTGAGAGCTATCATTTGGTCGCTTTTGAAGCTGGCTGAGTTCTGATCAGATTGCATTTGGCATATTTTATATTACTTCCCCTCTGTCAGCAAATAGGCAGGTAAGAGGTAGGAAGGTGGGTGTGAGAAGACGTGGGCCGATCTCTTGCATACAAAGGGCAAAATGAAGTGCAAGCTGCAAAAGGAAGCATTAACTATTCTTCCATGTCAAGGCAAGTGCCTTTGCTTTGGTGGCTTCTTTTAGGGGAGTGTAGCAATGCATCTCGCCACACACCGAGCTGACCCCAAGAGCTCTGAGAAACCCACCTTTTAAAAATGATCTTTTTTTCTCCTTTACAAGAATTATTCTTTCTCAAGCCATTTACTTTTCTCATTTTATTCCTCAGAGAGAAGACTTTTGTTTGTGTAGTCTTCAGAGAGACATTTTCTCTTTTGTTAGCTGGCATTGTTTCGGCAAAATCTCCTGGATTTAGTTAATACTCAGCTGTTGCGTGCTTTTTAACTACAGATAAACTTGATAGAACTGCTAGCCAGTAATTTTTTCTGAAAGGCTGGTAAGAGTCTCACCAGGAAATTAATTCCTGTGTTGAAAGAATGTGATATACAGCAGTAGGTTGTCTTTACCTTTCATTTTTTATATTATTTATACCATCCCAAATCGCAGATCTACAATATTATTTAAAAGAGAAATTCTTCAGTCTGCTAGACTACTACCCTCCTCCCACCTTGCCATTACCCACATCATGTCTTCTCAGTATCCTCCTCAGTATCGTCCTCTTCCCCCCTCCTGTCATTAAGAGTCAGCTTATACTTTCCAGCTGCCATGCTACTCCAAAGCTCCTTTTTCTGCTTTGGAAAGATAAGCACTTACATTTTCCTTGTATTTTTCAGTAATCCATATATTTTTCATTTTGTACTTCTAGATTACACCTGTATTTAGATCTTTTATGGTTTTGTTACAAGTTCAAGAATTTTTAAGGTTGGAATAGGGAGTCTCTGGGAACATTTTGTTTAGTCAGAAAGATTTTTTTTTTTAAAGTCTGGAGGAGGCCATGCAAGCTTAATCAAAATAGATAAAAGGCTTGGCAGTTGCAATTATGATTACTCCCATGAACAACAGAGTTTCTGAAATTCTTGCTGTGGCAAATGTTCTTCTTCTGGGTCTCTACGGTTTTTAACATCAATTTAAAAGGTGTGTCCTGAGTTCCACCACAAATATTCTCATTTAAAATGTACATGTATTGGCTGGCTGCTCTTATAGACCTTGGAAGTGCCTGAAGGGTTGGTGAATTCATTAAGCTGAAAATTTGGGCAAAAAATACTTCTTCCACTGATCTTCCATAGAGGGGAACAGAAGGTATATTAGTGGCATGTGGAAAAACATTTTCTGTTTCTGTTGTAGTGAATCTGATAATTTGTTTTCCTCCCTAGTAACTTGTGAGAACGTAGGTTAGATCTACAATTGTTGGAAAGCACTGTAATTCAATTAATGCCAGAAGAGGGATTTATACCAAATGAGGAACTTGTCCATTAAGTCAGTTAGGTGGGTGAATATATGAACCCCAAATTGGACAAGGAATGTGTTCCCATCAAGATTTTTTTTTTTAACTGGCCAGTCTCTGAGGAAGCTTCTTGTTAAAACTCTATGAGTAATTAAGGCAATTTCCTTTCTTAATAATGTACTTGAAGGCCTGACCAAGGTCTGAAGCCTCAGTGAGCCTGTGGCTGTAGCAGACTAAGACAGCAGGCATCGCATTTGGACTAGGCACAATGGGAGCAAAAAATGAAAGTGTAGACTAGTAGGAGCAGAAAATCAAAATATATCCAAGAATACCAGAGGCAGAACTCAAAGCTAAGCTGGAGATAAGGCTGGACTGCCATTTTGGGAAATGTCGAAGGGAGAAACAGGTAGTCTTTTTTTCTCTATATTTTTCTGGAAGTGTTAGCATTCAAAGCTACTAAAATTTCTGAAGAGTGGGAGAAATCAAGCAGGTTACTAACCTCTAAGGCCAGAAGAGCATGGCCCCAGACCTTGGTCAGGCCTTCCATACATTAGTAGGGAAGGGAATTACCTTAATTGCTGCAGAACCTGAAACAAGGCTGGGAAGAGCAAATGGTCACAGTAACAGAAGCCTACTGTTGGAGATAGGATGAAGGTTTATCATCAAAACTTGTATTTTGATCCACTACCCCATAAACAAGGGTGTTAAAAGTAAGCATCTGGTCTATGGTTGGCCCACATGGTTTTAAGTGTGTTTGGAAGCATAATAATTGGCCTACAAGCTATCACAGATCTCTGACCACAAATATGCTTTGAATTTTAAGGAGGTTGAATCCAGGGGTGAGAAACAGTCAAGAAGCAAATCTACTACCTTTGAAAAGGGACTCACGTAAGGTATTGTAACATTATTAGATTCTTAGTGGAGCTGTAAATGTTAGGCACCTGCCAAAACAAAGAGATTTGATTTCAGTGCAGAGGGGTTTGCAGTTTACATTAGACATGCTACTGGTTTCTAAGCTTGTGTGGTGTGTTAGTTTGTGTCCTCACCTTTCTCTGAAATACCAAAACTCTGGCCATACCTAAGGCTGGAGGTTTTTTAGTGGGATGTGTTGATGCTTCTTCTGGTACTTAGACAACTTGGAGGTTCCTGGCAGAGGATCTTGTTCTCCGTTTCAGGGTCATACCATTGTGATACTTTGGGTTCGGAAGGAATTTTTTTCTTAGGTCAGATTCACAAGGACTAGGGGAATGTTGCCTTCTGCGGATGGGCGGAACCTGAACTTCTTTCTAAATTCTTCTGATGTTGGAAATTAGCCAATTATTTCCCTGTCACTGCAGTGGTAGGGCAATGACAGTACCCTTGTCCCAGGCAGTGCCACCCAGAATCCTGGCTTCTTGGAAACCATTCCCCCACCCCCTGCATTCCTCTGAGGGGCACATACTGGGATGCAGGAGAATATTGCATGAGGAAGACATGCCTCAGTTTGCAGTGTTGCAGTTGCCAAACTTTTCTTGTTTTTAATAAAGAAAACCTGTTGAATGTGGTCTGTGTCACAGCTTAGTCCCTCTTTCCATTGATACCAGCACACTTTTGAGAGGGGGGGTTTGGGTGGTGGTGGGACCAGGGATGAGGGAGGTTTGTGAAAGTGGCAAAATAACCTTGAGGGGTGGTTAGGATGGGGAACATGGAGGGGGTTGGGGTCAGGGGGAATGCCTTCAGGGAAGAACTCAACACAGAAACTTGGAGGGGAGGCATGGGGAAGGGCCCTTTATACCATATTTTAGAACCGGGGGTTTAGACACTTATTCCCAGAGTTGGGAATGAAGTCCAGGTTTTTCTCAATGTCATAGCTGGAAAGGTGAGAGGGCTGTGGGGCTGGGGTGGGTGGCAGCTGTGGGGCCAGGTGAGGAGGTGGCTGTAGGATGGGAAGCATTGTCACAGCAGAGGCTGTGGACTTCTGGAGGTCCTTGCCCCTGGGCTCCAGTCTCTGTCTGCAGGGACCCTGACCCCATGGCCCTCAGCTATGACTGGGGCCCATCTCATATGGAAAGACTGAGTCTAGGGGCTGCCCATCTTTGCCATGATTGGGGTGCTCCCCTGCAGTGGGACTTGGGCCAGGAAAGGGGTTAGGAGGAGTGAAAAATCTTCCCCTGGACCACCCACCTGGTGGATGGGTGAGCTGGGACAGGAGGGCTCTGATGCCAACCGCTGTGCTACCAATAGCCTGGCCTGGCCTGGCCTGGCAGGCTGGTAGGCTATGCTTTCCCCCTGGTTGCAAGTGCTTCTGTGCCCTGCTGGAACTCTCAATTCCATTGGAACTGCTTGGGAGGCCTGCATACATAGGGTGACCATGAGTGCTGGGGGGATGTGGATTTATTTAGAGAGGACAGCAATATCATCGACAGCCCTGGTCTTGGGCCCCAGGCACCCTGGTCCCACTCCCTTTGCCCAGTGCTGCCTACTGGAGCAGGCTTCTTCCCCAGTTCATAGGTCATTAGCACCCTCACTCCACTCCTCCTGTCCTGGATCTACATCCCACTATTCTAGCTTCTAGTCAGGGCATGGTGGGGACTATTTCCCCCCTGTCCAGCATTCAGGGGTGCCTCCCATGGGACCTCTGTTCTTATTGCCCCTGGGAAGATGCCCTGGAATGGGGCACGGCATGCTGTCATGGACTGGATGGTAGCCTCTCCCATCACTCCTGGTTTCGGGGGCTGTAGGCTCTCTGTTGGAGGTAACATTAGTGCCAGAAGTGTCATAAGTGGCTGCAAAGTAGTCCATAAATCTTGTCCATAAACTCCCTCTCCTGGTACTGGAACTCTGTGAGCTTCCCAGAAGCATGGGTTGCCTCCTCAAAACAGTGTGTGGCCATCTTGGGGCAGAGGAGGCAGTGGTATTGCATGCTCTGCCGCTGTCCTCCCTGGCAGAGGTGGTATTTCTGCAGTTTGAGACTCAGAGCCCTTATGTGAAGTTGCAACTTTTGCTGATAAAATGAAGTATGCGGGCATTTTGGATCCTCTCAGCACTTGTCTAGGCTCTCACATGGAGACAGCATGGTAAGTTCACTGTCTTGGCCTTCCCCCTCTGCCTCCTCCTGGGACTGGGAGCTCTGTTGCTGCTCTCCATCCAACATAGAAGAGACTGTGCTGTGGGTAGGCAGCAGGCCCTTCTGCAGTGCTGGGGTGTGTTTCGTGGAAGTGGGGGGCTGTGTCCCTCTTCAGGAACTTCAGTGAGCATCTGCTCCACTCTATCAGAGGTCTGGGATCCCAGGGTCCTGCAGAGACTTGGACCATCCCTGGAGCAGGCAGGGACTGACCACTCCAGGCAATTCTGGCACTCCACCCCCTCCCGACCTGTCCTTTTCTTACAGGAGAGGCATTTCTGCACTGTCTCCATTCAGGAGCAGTACTTTGCTCCTGACATTTCCCTCATGAAAGTTGGCTGGCCCCAGAAGGATGAATTTTACCACTGTTCTCAGGGGAATGCCAGCCAATATGCCTTGCTCATGCTGCAGGGCATAGTCCCCTGGGAGGACTCCAGTGTTTGATAGCTGGAGGGGAGGTGTGTGCCTTGGAAGCCCAGGTTGCTATTTAGGTTCCCTACACCCTGATTGTCTAAGAAGTGTCCTGCGATGCACTGCCCTTGGCTTTCCATCAGTGTTCTTGTGTTTTGTATACACTAGGAGGGGGTGGGGGTTGGGTTTGCTTCACTTTCAGGGCTTGGGGTAGAAAAGGGTGCTGACTAGGACCAGGATCGGGCCATGGTTTCAATAGTGTTGGGGGTTGGGGTTGATTGAAGGGTCGGTACAGTGACTGCCTGTGCTGTGATACTGAGTCACCTTGCAACCCCGGACTCTCCCCAGGGATCAGATTAGATAGTGGGGAGGGTTACTGGGGAAAGGTCATGGCCACTTGTAGGTCTTTCCAGATGCGTGACTTGGGAATCACCCTGGTAGTGGGACCAGGTTGGCTGAGATCATGGTTCCCTACACAGGACTCATGGAGGTGTGAATAAGGCAATTTTATGTCTCCACAGAATGGGAGATTAGCTGCACACCAGGAAAGAAGGGAAGGGGGAGGGGTCCCTGGTCTTCTCTATACTGAAAGACAGAAACATCTTGAGCAATTAGCGGCAGCCTGGATCCCTATGCTTTGAGCAGGCAGGGTTGGGCAATTCAGTGGCTCCCCCACTCTCCTCCATCCATGAACTGGGCCCCTCTATTCTGGGCTTTTCAGATACAATGGTCTGGGAGAGAGATGTGACCATGAGGATGGCCTGTAGAGGCCACTGATCCCCCCCCAGAGGCAGGGTGGGAGTGGTGGGGAAAGGCCAGCAGACTGGGCTCAGTGACCACCTTCTGGAGACAGGTTTGCACAGGGGGCTGAGGGCTTTGGGTTGGTGTACACCCATTGTATTGCTGCTTGCTTACTGCACTGGCTATGGGCACAATGTGCCTGCTTCCCTTCCCAGCTGATTTCTCTCTAGGTTCTTTACATTTCCTCTAGTGTTTGGGTCCTCAACACAGCTGGATGGAGTGGGGTAAAGGTGTACTATCTTGGGCAGCATGCTGTGTTTTGATTGGTGCCAGTCTTTGCCAGTAGTGGAGGGGCGGCTGCCTATGCATGCTGTGGATTGTGCTGCAGCAGTAGACACTGCTGGTAGTTGAGGGGACTGTGGGGGCACTCTGCACACCTGGAAGCAGGGCAGCAAGAAGATGTCAAGGAGTGTGAGTGGAGCACCCATGGCAGCTGTGTTGGGAATGGTGTCCCAGAGGCTGTGTATTCAGCTGTGATCTGTGAGGTCAAGGATCAGGGGCAGGGAGTGGGCTCCCACAAGGTGGATGCATGGGCTTGGACTCCAGGTTCTGGGTCATAATGGAGCTTTCCCCCTGCTCTGGCGTGTCATGATCTGTGCTCTTCTTGACAGTGCCTGAGAAGATGTCAAGGTAGTTCAGGTCCAGCTGCAGCTGCAACTCCCTCCCAGATTCTGTGATGAGTTGGGATCCTCGGAGACTGCTGCTAGCAAGAGACTTGTGCTTTTTGGGCCCTCTAGACCTGCTCCTGGGCACCTGGTTGTCCTGTCATTCTGGGGCCTTCCTGTGTCTCCTGCAGTGGGGTCCTTGCCTACCACTCCTCCCCTCCCCTAGTGGTATCATACACGTGTGGGCTGCTGATAGCCATGTCGGTGGTGAGGAAGTGGGACAGCTCCTCGTAGAAGGACATGCCCTGACTCTTGGCTTCAGATTTTTTTATTGGCATCATGTACATGCTTCTACTGGATATTCATCCATTTCATCTTGGCCTGGAACTGCATGTTGAGAGTTGAGAGGTGACCTTGTTCTGGTTGAGAGGTGACCTTGCGGCTGCCTATAAATTCATCATGGGGGCGCAGAAGGGAATTGGTGAGGCTCTACTCACCAAGGTGCTCCTGGGAGTCACAAGAAATAATGGCCATAAGCTGGAACTTCTTCACAGTTAGAGTGGCCAAGGTCTGGAATGGGCTCCCAAGGGAGGTGCTGCTCTCCCCTCCTCTCCAGTTGTGTGACCAGGCTTGGGCAGTGGAGGAGGATGGGACATGTTCTTCCATGGTACATGGCAGTGCACCTGGAGTCTTGGCATTCACGTATGGGTGAGGGTCTGGCTGGAAGGAGGTGGATGGATGGATGGAAGGAGTGGTGGGTGCACATAAGTATGGGTCCTAGCACACGGCTCTCCTCACTCCATCTAGGTACAGCCCCTGCTCCAGAGTGACCAGGGCTCAATTGGCCAGGCTACTGCCATGACCTCAAACTTTCCAGTGACTTCCAATGAACACCCTGTGATGCTGGTAACATCCAACACCCTAGCCTGGAAATTTCCACTGTCCTCTACATGCAACACTGAGGCAGATGACCACACCCCACCTGTTCCTGAAGTTTCCAGGGACATCTGCCTGCTTGTGCTGACATTGATGCTCAGTGCCCCCCATTCCTTCACCCTAGTACTCCAGGACCTTGTAGCTGTGGGCCAAAAAAGCTTTGCAGCACACCAGGTACACATGGTTGGGTAGTTGCTGGCAGTGGCTAAGCCATGGAGTTGCCTCTACACAGGCCTAGTCCTCGTGTTCTGCCCCTCGCAAGACAGAAGTGAATGACCTGCATTGGCTCCTGCTTAGGCTTCTGAGATGTGATGTGTGGGTGCCAGGGCTGGGGCCCATGGGGCTGTGCCCAAGGCCAGGGGCATAGGAGTCCCAGGCTAAGTGGCTAGGTGCCATAGTCAAGGTCTTTGGGCCTGTGCCAAAGCACAGGAGTTTTCCTGTGAGCATTGTTGGGGTCTGTGGGTGTGTCATGTGGTGTGTCATGACAGGGTGTTGGGGTACTGCCTGGGGACTTGGGAGCTCAGGTCCCAGGGCTCATGCAGGGGACATGGATGCCTCCTTCCCACCTGCCCCTCCCACTGCCTGCCTGTGGCTGAAAGATAGCTGGAGGGATGAGGTGGGGCTGGGGAGAGGGACTGTGCTTGCTGTGTGCTGGGACAGCCTAGGAGCAGGACATGCCGAGCACTTGGCTGGAGCAACTGAGTGCAGGCCAACAGCCACTGCGCCTCCTTGCAAGGGAGGCATAGGAGAGACTACAAAGCAGGCTGGGATGCTGGAGGACAGCAATCTAACTTGAATCCATAGGGAAACCGTTCAGAAATTTGATGGGTCAGTCTAACCTCAATCGATTTGAACTGAGTGTACCTCATACTAGACTTCTCTTAGACTACTTGTGCTATTTTTAGATTGATCTATATGCACCATGCTTCTGTATGGTTAGAGGTTTAGGTTGATTTACATTCACTTAAACTGGTCTAAGTACAATGTCTGTATGTGCCCTGGCTGTTTCAAAACCTCCTTTGGCCACAAGTTGATGCATTTCATTTGGTTCAAATCTGCATTTTTAAGCCAAAAAATAAAAATAATAAAACCACGTCTAGTTTGACTTTCATCCAAAAGGAGCTGGACTTGTTGCTTAACTGGAGGCCAAAAGCCTGGAGTTCACAGGATCCTTTTGAAATTGGTTAAATGCCCTCCGTGTTTACATACAGGGGTGAGAAAAACAAGACTGAAGATATTTCAGATGTGTTTTCCATTGATTTTTTTTTTTTAAAGAAATTAGAATTAGTTGAACTTCTAAAAATATTCCAGGTGTATTTTATAAGGTCTAGGCCCTAGGCATTTCTGAAAGGCTTTTCTGTCAGCAATTTTGCCCATGTCTAACTTGTGCCCATTTTCTTTTCTAGTCCAAGTGTGGCAGGCTTGCCGGTAGCAGCCCAGCTTGCAGGCTTGAGCCGGAAGGCTCAGAGTGATTGGTGTGAACATTTCTCTTTCCCACCAATCAGGAAAGGGAAGGAGAGGGGTTTGCCCCACCCCAACCTAGGGGTGAGGTAAAGAGTAGGACCTAAGGGGGAACTAACCCCTCAGGCTTTCCTATTGGTCCGCTCCCAATCTGGAGGCAGAGCCTTCTGAAGGAATAAAAATGCATAGGCAGCTTCCATGTGGGATGACGGAGAGGGCTGACAATGATTTGGTGTAGCTGACCAGTGGGACAGAGCAATTGCCCCAGAAGCTCTGGAAGATGTCTTCGCCAGACAGGAGCAGCAAGCAGCTGAATCCCAGCCCCTCTGCTGGGAGAGAGCTGTGATGATGGTGCACAGCTCGGTGCACGGAGAGTCTGGGAATGGACGGGACTGCAGAAGCTGCACGAGGCAGTGTGGGTCCCCAACCCTCCACAAGGCAGGGGCAGAAGCCCTCGGTGCATGGACCAGTGCACAGGGCTGGAGAACCCAGTGCACAAGTCGGTGCACAGTGGATCCAGGAGTGGATGGGACCTCACCCGCTGCATGAGGCAGCTTGGGGCTCCAACGCTGCGTGAGGCAGGAGCCAAGCCTCATTTGGTGCAGGGACTAGTGCACAGGGGCTGGAGAGCCTGGTGCACAGAACGGTGCGCAGAGGGTGCAGGAGCTGATGAGACTGCAGCAGCTGCACAAGGTGGCGTGGGTCTCCAGCCCTGTGTGAGCCAGGAGCTGAGCCCCATTTGGTGCACGGAGAGGTGCATGGGGCTGATAGAGCTGAAAGAGACCACAGCGACTGCTTGAGGTATCATGGGTTTCAAACCCTGCATGAGGTAGGAGCAGGGCCATTACTGCACAGAGCGGTACACAGGGCTGTAGAGCAGATGGGACACCAAGGACTGCCCTAGGCAGCTTGGGCTCCTACTGCCACTTGCATGGGGCAGGTGTCCCTTCGGTGCATGGGGCAGAGAGCAGGCGGACAGTCCT
>NW_017729024.1:71818699-71819733 GCF_001723915.1 Gavialis gangeticus | reverse complement strand
TGCTTGAGGTATCATGGGTTTCAAACCCTGCATGAGGTAGGAGCAGGGCCATTACTGCACAGAGCGGTACACAGGGCTGTAGAGCAGATGGGACACCAAGGACTGCCCTAGGCAGCTTGGGCTCCTACTGCCACTTGCATGGGGCAGGTGTCCCTTCGGTGCATGGGGCAGAGAGCAGGCAGACAGTCCTGGAGAGCTGCACAAGGCAGCTTGAGTGTTCCTGTAGAGAGAGAGGATGACTCACCCCTCCAAAACACACAGCTGGAGATGAGTCCAACCCCTTCAAACCTGCTGGAGTCATGGATCACCTGGGAAGGGGATCCCCATGGGGGAGGAGGGCCCCTCCATGCTATGTACAACTGAGGGGACACCCTTGACAGGAGGGGACAATTCACCCTGGGGTGTAGAAAAGGACCCAGGGCTCCTGCTTCTCAGGGGGAGTCCTGGGTTAAGGGGCCCACCAGCTGAGTGACCTAAGCAAGTGTAAAGGTGTCCTATGATGTGACAGGGTCCCTGCCTGAGTTGTCATTTCTTTCCTGGGCACAGCTACCATGCCACTTTTGCGTTCTTTTCTTCCACGCTGCTGGGATTCCTGTTGTAATCCTGCACCTTTCTTATTGTATCAGAAAAGGAATATAAGCTGTCCTGTGTTGGCATTTATTATTATTTTATACAGGTGTGTTTTATTTGTATATGTTTATATATTGTTCTATCATTGTCAGATATTCCTGTCATTGGTTTGTGCTGGTTATCTTTAGGTATGTATGTTTTATGTGATGTAACCTTGTTGCATATCTTTAATTATTGACCCTTCACTGCCTGTTGTTCTTGCTATTGGTCTGTTGGGTAACCTTTTGCCATTGAGTGCCCCCCTTCCCCTGCGGCCTAGAGGGTCCTGATGAGAGGCAGGGGCTGCAGACCAACTTGAAGGCTACTGGGAATCAGGCCTATGCCTGAGTTTCAGGGTTAATTGGAGCTTTTATTTGGGGAAATTCATATCTGTAAATAGCCTGTAAAAAAAAAAAAAAAAAAAA
>NW_017729024.1:71814938-71818609 GCF_001723915.1 Gavialis gangeticus | reverse complement strand
TGTAAAAAACCTGTAAAAAAAAAAAAAAAAAAAAAAGGTTGTAAGTTGTATATTATTTTTTAGTACTAAACCTGTACATTGTTAAGAAGCACTGTGACTCCTGCCCTGCTCTGCTCTGTAGGGAAAGAGGTGAACTGGCCTACAGCTAGGCAGTCATGCTTCCCACAGCATACACACTCCTGCTAACACCCCTTCCATATGAAGAGGGGGTACCTCCCGCGTACAGCCCGGGTTATAAAAGTAAAGATTTTTTGTACTCTGAGGTGTTTGTCCAAATAGCTAATGAGAATCTTGCAGGATGGTAGAAACTGTGTGGCCTACCATTTGAAGCACGTATAGTGGCATGTGTTGTTACATAATGATACTCAAATGGGCTTGTGCAAATCAATTATGCAATTTATCTATTGAGACAAGGGAGAACAAAGCAAGGGGGAACAACATGAAACTGGTTTTAGCTTGGCACATTTGTCTGCCTGACAAAACTTACCCATCACTCTGTAAAACTGCTTGAAAAGCCCATAAAATAGTGGAAGTGAACTGATGTTTCCTGTTCTTTTTAAAAATAGGTTTCATTTTATTTTTTTAACTGTAACATATTGTCCATATTGTAGTTTAACAAACATCCTGTTTTCAAGAATTTAAAAATGCAGTTCCTTTGAATACTGTGCCACATGGCAGCAGTACAAATGACCAGGGTCCAGCTGTTAAAATGGAAACTACTGTATAAATGCCTGGCCAAATATCTGTCTTATTTAGAAAAGGGCAATGGAATACCGTAAAGGAAAGAGATGCAAACTTGGAAAGCTACCTACAAAACATTGCAAGGATTCTGTAGGTTTTAATACTCAGAAGACTAACCTCTAGGTTGCTTCCTGCTTGGAAGGTTTACACAGCTTATTCTCTGTGTGAAGAAGGGTTTTCAATCATTTCTCAAGTGTGCTCTTGACAGTGACCTCCTTGAGGTGTTTCCTGGATATGTAACTTTATCATAATTAATTCTACTTCTTCAGTAAGCCTTTCTAAAAGAGAGAGCTCAGCCTGATAGGAAAATAATTTCTGCATTGTTAAATTAAAAAAGGAAACCTCCCCATGCAAGCATATGTACTCTTTGCACACTGACTTCCTGGTAGGGGTGATCCTATATTAGTAGCTTTATTTTACGTAAAGTATTATAAGAGGCAAGGATGGTTATACATTTATTATGCTGGTTGCCTGCAAAGTCAAAGTAGGCAATATAATGTTCTCTTGCTGGAGTGGTGCACCAGGGTAACTTGTGTAAAGCAGACTGTTTTTTCTAGCTTTTTTATGATTACAAAGTAAATATTTAAATGCCTCCTGAGGAGACATTACCATTTTTCCACAACCTTTGGGGCTGGGTATAATATGTTTTGACAGACAGATGAGTCTTTGGTCCCAGCCTTGGCAAAGTCAGACACATACAGGCCTCTCTTTGAAGAGGCAATTCAGTCATAAGTGCCTGAGGCTGTGGATGCACATAACATTTGAACCATTCTGAAATGTCACTGATTAGGGAACCGGTTCACAATTGTTGCAGGTCAGAGGTGTCCACACATACTACCTTACTAGCAGTCCAGGTAGAATTTATACCTTTTAGGTGTGGAAATGCTGTGACTCTAACACCAAGGAGTGAGAATGAGCACCCAGGCCAACATGCCTCACTGTGTGTGTGTATTGGGGGGAGGAGGGGAGGTTATGGGATTGCAGGGGAGTGCTTGCACACATGCCCTGGGATTCGCAGGAAGTGGATGACCTGTGGAGACATCTTCACTTTCCTGCTTTCCTTTGTCTAATAAACAAGAGATGAATACACTTCCATATCCTGGAATTGACTGAAGTCTACAAAGTGTTTGCCTGACTTGGCTGGATGGAGGCAGGGAGTGCTTGGACCCATGCCTTTGGATAGGTGGGCATGATGAGGGGCCATGGTGAGAGATCATGGTTGAGTACAGAGTGAGGGCACTTTTGGTTGTTAGAAGAATAGCTTTTATTGACCAAGCAGTGCAAAGGAGCTTATTGATGTAAAAATGTGCCAACAAAAGGGGAAAGAAAGAAGTGGGCAATAAGGCGGTGGGGAGATGAGGCATGATGTAGCATTGGATGCTTAGACAGTGGACCAGACTCACACCATGGAATGCTTGGTGAACTGCCAACCAACTGAGCAGTGGAGGTGAGAGGGTTAAACCCCCTGGCAGCCATTCCACTATAACCCCAAGCCTCTGTTCTGGTGTGACAACCAGTTTCCTGATTGTCACACCCATCCATTTTGGAGTTTTTTACTCTGCAGCAAGATAGTACTTGTAATGCTGCGGAGTAAATTAGTTTACTCCAGCCTAATGAGGGGGCATGTGTAGACATGTGATGTCTACTATGCAGTAAATGTCTCATGTAGATGTGCCCAGGAATATTATCTATTTCCTAACACTTGGAACTGGGGCCATTACTCCTTGAAATAACAGTATACGGCAAAACTGTGTGCTTCAGTGTAAACCAGTTTGTAACAGGACAGACATATTCTCTGGACTGAGGAACTGTGAGCACGTGCCTACAGTTGCTCTGGCCAGGAGCCGGGGGGTGCTAGAGCTGGCCTTCCGCTGCAGGGAAGCTGTGCTGGGGGCGGGGAGGGGGGCACAGCCAGTCCGGGCTGAACTGGCTAGAGAGGGGGTTAATTTCCCCTCTCTATTCCCCTGGCAGGGACCTAACCCAGGTCTGCTGGGTGCTTCTTCCTTGCTGCTACAGCATCATGGCCTCTGAGGCAGAGGGAGACAGGCAGGAGAGTTAATCTCCCCCCTACCCCCACTGGCAGCTGGGTCTGCCTCCACCCCCATGTCCTCACCATCGTTCTCACTCACAGTGGGGAAACAGGCCCCCTGCTGTCCCCTCTGCTGGACGCTGGAGGGAGAAGGAATAACTCCATCCCTGGCCCCCCAAGAGGCCCTGTCTGGCCATGGCTGCTGTAGGGGTGGAGTCCCCTGCCACATCCCCTTCTCAGCCTCTGGGAGAGAGTTCCTCTTCTCAGTGTTGGGGCTGGCTGAGAGGATCACGAAGCCTGTACTGGGGCTTGGCTGAAGTCTCCTGCCACATCCCTTTTGCCTAATTTGGGCCAGCTGGGAGCAGGGGCATGGGGACTTCAGCTTCTCCTCTCTCTCCTTCCGCTCCTCCCCTGAGCTGGCAATGGATTCCAGCCCTGATCTAAGCTCTGGGGGGCAGGTGTGTGTGTGTGTGTGTGGGTGGGGGGGTTGGAGCCAAGCCCCAGTACAGGCTCCTTGATCCTCCCAGCCAGCCCCGAGGTTAAGAGGAACTCTCTCCCCTTCTCTGTTGAGATGTCAGGCTGTTAGGCAGCCACCACTCTGTCTGTGCTCAGGGCAGCATCTGGAGGAATAAGCCCCCTCCTGCTGGCAGAGGGCTGGCCCAAGTGCAGACCAAGCAGTGGATGCCAGTACCAGGGCAGCAGCCTTACTTCTCAGCACAGGGGGGAAGAAAGTTCCTCTTCTCAGCCTCGGGGCTAGCTGGGAGGGAGGAAGGAGGGATAGGACAGGAGGAAGGAGGGAGAGGAGAAGCTGAAGTTTCCTGCCAGGTCCCCTTCTTATCCTCTGGGCCAGCTGAGAAGGGGGCATGGTCCTAGCTCTGGGGGCAGATCTAAGGCTTACTGA
>NW_017729024.1:71802257-71809938 GCF_001723915.1 Gavialis gangeticus | reverse complement strand
GGCTTCTGCACCACCCCCCATCCTTAGCCAGCCCAGAGGCTGAGAAGGGGATGTGGCAAGGGACTCCAGCCCTTCAGCACCTGGGTGGGGGCATGGCCAGACAGGGCTCCTTGGGGGAGGTGGGGGGGGGTTATTCCTCCTCCCTCTGGTGTCCAGCAGAGCAGGAGGCCTATTCCCCCATTGGGAGTGAGCACGGTGGAGGTGAGGGTGGGCAGACCCAGCTGCCACTGGAGGTAGAGGGGAGACTAACTCTCCTCCCTGCCCCAGTGCCTGGAAGACCTGGCTTGGGTCCCTGCTGGTGGGATAGAGGGGGGGGAATTAAACCCCTACCTGGCCAGACACCCACCCCTACCTGTCCCTGGTCAGGCTAGGGAGAAGAGGGGCAGGGCCAGCCTGGCTGGGTTGAAGCAGAGAGCCCAGCCCAGAGAGCATGCTGGGATGCTGGGGGTATCTGGTTTAAGTTAAACCAGCAAGGGGTCTGGGACAGACATTGCATAAACCAGTTTGAGCCAAATCAGTCAAGTCTTATAATCAGTCAAATCAGTTAAGTCTCATTCAACCAAGCTTATCTCAAACCAGTTTCAGCCATTTTGAAATTGGTTTATGTGCACTGAATGTCTGTTCTGTTGCAGGTCTAAACCAGTTTCTGATCACTTAAATTGGTTTATGTGTCTGTCCCTAGCCTAAAAGACAAACAGAAAGGGAAGTATTAATGCCATTGTAGAAATCACTGGCAATTGTTCAAAAACCTCATCTGAAGTACTATACATTTCTGGTCAGCTGTGTTCAGAAAGATGTATTCAGATTGGAACAGGTGCAGAGAAGGGCTACTAGGATGATTAGGGGAATGGAGACCATATCATATGAAAGGAGAAAAAATGTGGAATGTTGATAACTTGATTAAAATGCAAATGTACCCTGATTCTCACTTGTTTTAAAAAGTAAGGTTCATGGTTGGTAATTGCCCCAGTAGACTCAATTAAAAAAAATATTGTTGAGACAGGAGAATATCTTTGGAAGAGGATCTTAGCTTGCCTGAATGGGCTTTTGCTTCTAGAATGCAAATGCATCAGAACCTGATTAAGATTTGTCATCCCCTACCAAAACTAGCAGAAGGAAAGGCAAGCCTATTCACCAACGACATGCCTTAATAGAGAGATGCTGGAAACACAGACATCAGCACCACCACTCATCCTAACATTCAGGGAATTTGACACCAATGCTTACTTTGGGAGATAGCTTTACTAATGGAGACATGAAGTAGCTGAAGGCCCTTTTTTAATAAATGTGGTATCATGTTCCATGACTACTTACTGTATCATTACAGGGTGTGAGAGAAGTGCTCCTTTGATGTTATGTTATTTAGTGTTTGATGTGGGTGCAGATGTGATACCCTTTTGTGAAAAATAAAGGCCTGCTCACACAGTGTTTAAGCCTACAGAGTTCCTTATGCCTTAAATGGATGTTTTACTTACTTAGGGAATTCAGAGCTGATTCTTCAGGCAGCATTTAAAAGGATGGTTTAAACACTTGCAATTATTTTAATAATCATTACTTGTCTTGAAAAATGGTGGAACTTGGATAACTCCTTTTGTGACTGGGTTTTCTTTACTTTTTCCCATGTTGTCCCCTGTGTTGTCTCTTCCCTTCTGTATGTTTTCCTCTCTTTTTGAGTCATTGCTAACAAGTCCTTTGGTTAACAGCAATTTTTTCATATTTTCCTAGGCACACAGGTGTTGGTGGTTTAAAATAAAAGGGGCCAAAATCTCCTCCCATTTTTCCCAAGCAAACTTAAACCTGGCTCGTGGCTTATGGTATGAATATAAAATGGTTCCTCTTTCAGCTATTATTCTTTTTAGTAATCCATTTATTTCTGGTTTGGTCCTGGGTATGACCATAAACTGCATTCAAGTGGAGGGCCAGGTGACAATGTGGCAGGGCTACTCATGGTGGGGTAGCTCCTATAAAATACCACAATGTTGCAACCTCTAGAGTAGGGTGCTTCAAAACCCTAGTCCCCACTGCCTTGGGGTATTATTTGCCTGGAGTAAGGCTAAGGGACATTGCCACCCTGACAGAAATACACCCTTGCTAAGGCATTAGGCAGTCATCATCAGCTCCAATCTCTTGCTCTCTGGTAGCAGCTACAGCCATTGAGGCACTGAAAGTCTTGAATCAGTCTGGTCTTTGGACTCTTGTCTCAATGGTCTAAAATGGCGATGGTAGGTGTAGGGCAGCCTCCACTCTCCCTTACTCTTTGCCTAGGCATATGCAACAAAGGTCTTGGTGTGATGGTTGCAGGACTTTGTAATGGGCATAACAAACCTGAGGTAGCTACCAAGGCACCCAAGCAGCCTTATTCAGGGGTGGCCTGCTTGTCTCTCTTGAGGAAGACCCTAGAAAATGTAGGCCAAAAAAACCATGCCCCAACCCAATCTATCTGGCCAAAATGAAATAAAGTGATTTGAATTGGGTTTGTCAGCTACAAGTGGATTTATTAGGCACCTGACTGGACCTCTTATGTGTACACCATGATCCAGAGGAGCAATGATTGCCTATAATATGCCTATAATATTTCCAGTTATATCTGTCCTATCTCTTAGGAAATAAGAAAATATTCCAGCAACATTGTGGCTCAGACTTTCACATTTTTCTCATGTCAGATAAGGGGGAGGAAGCCTATTTGAAAATCTCTTAGAAATGCCCTTATTCAAGTATACATGTTAATAAGATTATAACTAAATTGCTCTATAATTGTCGGTGAGCTTTTATCCCAAATTGGTCTATCCACACACATGCACACAGATGGGGGCGGGTGGGAATTAATGGAGTCAGAACTATTTTCAATTTCTTAGGAATCGCTAACTTGATTTACATTAATGGAGAGATGAAAAAAGTACCTATTTGTGTGAGACGCTACACGATTCAGAATTTCTTGTTAATTGTCTCTGCCAACTGTTTTGGGGAGCATTTTAGTCACTTTTGAAGTACTGACTTTGTAAGGCTGCTTTGTGAGAATTTGAAGGTTGTTCAGTCTTTGCCACAGACTAGTTCAGGGCATAAAGATAATTTATTTTGTTTTTCATTTTAAAACACACACTGTCTTGCACATCGGTGCTTTAGATACTGCCTAGAATCTCTGCATATAATACTGCTATAAAACTCATTGTCAGGGATCATTCAGATCTATTCAGATTAAAAAAAAACCTTTAGAATTTAAAGGTTTACTTAGACGTCTTGCTGATTTTTCCCCTTCTGTCTTGCCTCTTATTTTTAAAACTTAAAGGATCTGATTCTCCTGTTCACAAGTAGGGATTTACAGTGGCAAGAACTCGGTGTAGTGGAAAAAGATGTGTTTTTATCCGTAATAGTAACAAAAATAGTAGTCTCAAAGCAAACTGCTTTGTTGCTGCTTTGTTGAATCTCCAATTCAAGTGAAGTGCTAACCAAGACCTTGATCCTACAAACTTTTAGGCATTGCTTTAGCTTTAAGCATGAGTTAATCAGTTAATTTCAAGGTGGCTGAAGTTAGACATAACTATGTACAAGACTGGGCCCTAATGGAGATGTTCAGAATTCTTGATGTAGCATGTATGGTACCTGTTTTTTGAAGGGAGGAACATGGGTATGTCTATAGTACAGAGTGCATATGTTATGTTTCTCTCGCTCTCTCTTTTTTTAACTTTAAACTATAATTTATCTGAATTTATAATTTCTCTGTGGGTCAGGGCATGTTTGTTTCTATGTTTGTGCAACACACTGGAGTCCTTCTATGGCTGGGATTCCTCCGTGCTACAGTAAAACAAACAATGGAGTAGCATACAGAGTTTGTAGAAGATACAGTTCTGACCAAAAAAACTTTTGCCTGGTACAGGAACAAAGGATGGCCTTGGGCTGCCTTCCAGGGACACCTGGACTCAGTGGGTGTGCCACAGGTATAGCAGGGCTTTGAGAGGAGCATGCTAAAGGTGAAGCTGCGGCATATTATGCTGAAGATATGCCACAAGCACCAGTGCTGTTCAGGATAACATTAAGACCAGCTGCTATGAGTTAGACTGCTCCTATGTTGGGGACTACTCCAGTTTCTAAGGGTAGTACAAGCATTATATTTACAACCAAGGTTAGAGTGACCTAAATGGTCAGGTTTGGAAATGTTTGCATGGCTTAGATTACCCCCAAAATTATGTGCCCAATGTAAAGTCAGATTTTCTCAGATGAGAACTAACTTTAAATTGGCATGGGGTTAACCTGGCCTAGGTAAAGTTAATCTGATCTAATAAATGCTTGAAGGCATACCCAGTACAACCATGGGACTAGAAAAGCCCAGCTACTCTCCACAGCCCTAGAGCCATGCTGTTTTTACCCCTGACCCAGACGAGGCTATTCCTTCCTCCCTGCTGCCAGCTGGTCTACCCTGAATCTTGCAACAACCTCCCACTTAAATTAAGCCACCTAAACCTTACCTGGGTCCTGCAAACACTCGTTTGCACCCTGAAAGAACATAGGACTGGGAAGAGGCAAAGGTGACTAGCCACTATTCAGCCCATCTTTTCATGGGCTGGGAGTTCTGAGTTGCACTATTTTAGAGGCTCAGTATTCTTACCCTTGGGGTCCATGTATCACGTAGGTTGGGTTCCACTCTCAGCTCTCCAGCACATAGAGATTGAGCCTCTGGAGGTGAAAAATATGCCTGAGTGGGTGCATCTACATGTGCACTTTACTGCAGAGTAGACTAATTAGCTCCACAGTAAAGCATCCCTTTCTACACATGCACCAGTATTATGGTGCAGTAAATTAATTAACTCCACCATAGGATAGTACTGTTGGGGACAGTACTGTCTTACAGCGGAGTACTCTACTATGTTGAAACGTACATATAAACGGTGACTGAGGATGTAAATTGTGCCTGGCCAGCTCAGCCAGCCAGGGGCCTTCTCTGCTCCAGCTCAAATTTCAGATGTCCTGGACACATGAGTAGATGCTCTGCCCAGGAGGAGTTTACTTTGGCCCGAACTGCTCTGGAGTTTATTGCATTGCCTTAATTTCACGTGTAGATGTACCCGGTGGGAATGCAAACACATAAGTCACCATAAGCCCTTGACCTGATGAATGGTACTGGTATAGACTGAAGCTGGCCCAAAAGCAAGTGGTACTTGTGAGTAATTTAGCACCAGAAGGTTGTAGTAATATAATCTGTTGAAGTGTGTGTGTGTTTTTTTTTTTTTACCCTCCTGTTTTCTTTAAGCTCTGGCCTGGAGGGTGTACAAACTCAGTTTTACTAATGTCTGGTCAGATTAAATTGATTTACAGAATTAATGCCAACTACGCTGTTTGTTTATGACCACAGTTTTCATTCCGTTGGTTATGGTTATATCTCTAGGCAAAACAAATCCAAATAACTACTGTCACTGTTACAATCCTGTTCCAGCATCTGCAGTTTTCAGCTTAGTCACTCCTGTACCCGCCCTTTCTGTTCTTCATCCTGCCAACTTCTCAAGTCTGGCCCTTTTGAAAGGCGCAGCTATGCACATTATTGCTCTGTGTGTATGGAAAAACCTGTACCAGTGAAACTTCCACGGAGCCGTGACTTAAGCTGAAAGTTGCCCTCCACTAATTCTGTGCTGCAGTAATTCTGGCTTTTTGTAAGTCAAGAAAACCTCCTATGAGACTTACATAAACATTTGTATTCTTGCTCTCCTGGTTGTTCATCCTACATGTAGAATCTTGAAAAGCCTATGTGTAGTAGATGCAAGCATTTTTCAATACAGAATATGGAATATGTCTTATTACTTGTATTTCTTCATTCACTGGTATTATATTTAATAAGAATACGGATGATGCCAACACAACCATGATTTGTTCTGCACCCTTCATAGTAGTAGCAAAAAACAGATATTTAAAGGAGATACTTAAAAACTTTATCTTAATAATTTTTTGCTAGTAAATTGGATTTAAAAATAAATGTACCCTGGCTGTTTAGAATATGGTCTAATTCAGGTCAGATTTTGAGCTTAAAGCATGTAGTAGTCCCCTTCAAAATAGCCAAAACAGCTGCATTGACAGGAATTTGTTTTTGCAACACCTGGGGCATATTCTACAGTTGTGGGGAAAACTGATTCCTCTACAGTGTCCAACCGTGATACTGGAGCTGAGCTTAGCTTGCCAGGGTGTTCATTACCATTATATCTGTTTTACTAGGATATTTTGGTGGATTTCCAGTGTGTGAGCTCCCTCATTAGTTTTCTACCAGTATAATTCTACTGACAGTAATGAAGTTACTTCTGATTTATACTAGTTAAGTGTAAAATGAAAACCGGGTTCAACTTTCTCATTCCTTGAAGATTTGGACCAGGAGGGTATGGAATCTGGATGAGTTACAAAGGAGACTCCCACAGAGGACAAATTCATTGGCTCATTATGTCCCATGCAATGGAAAAAAGTAACTAGTGAACTAGATATTAACACTGAGCTCCATAGAAACCTTTTAAAATCAAATCCTGCTTTCCTTATTCATGTGAATTGTCCTATAGAAGTCCAGGAGACCGGTCAGCTTTGGCCTGGAGTTCTGTTTTGTCAGTTTAGTACTGAACCAACAGTAATGAGGAGAAAATATTTGACTCATGCATTGGGAGAGAGAGGCCCAAGATTACAAAAATACAATAAACTACACATTTTTTAATTTCATTTTTTACAGCATAGTTTCTCCTGTCTTTATTTTTATGCTGGGGGTGGTACTTACAGATAGGTAAATTACTAAAAGGAAATGCATTTTTGAATAGATGCCAATAAGACATTAT
Organism: Gavialis gangeticus; assembly: GCF_001723915.1. Taxonomy (NCBI): domain Eukaryota; kingdom Metazoa; phylum Chordata; order Crocodylia; family Gavialidae; genus Gavialis; species Gavialis gangeticus. Next base: position 71,803,141 of record NW_017729024.1, on the reverse strand, counting down.
GCCTAGCTGTAGCTGCCTCTGCTTTTACTCTTGGGGTTGGCATTTATGAAAGGAAATATTACTAGCTGGAATATTTTCTGAACATTTGCCAGAAGCACCAGTTATATGTGGCTGAAGTTGATTATGAAGATAAAATTTTCTTTTTTGTCACAAGCTTGTATCCAAATTTCTTTACATGCTTTTTCATTTCTTTCCTTGTTGAAGATGATTTTCTTTAACATTCTCACATGACACAGATCAACAGGGGAATCAGCTTTATTAAAGGAGATCTTTAGAATGAAATCAACTGTGGAATGTTTTACAAATGTGGTTCAATAAACTCCATATAATTTCAAAGGAAAATGATGCATACAAGAGTATCTTGGGAATTAGCATAAAAACAGTGTTTCACTTAGTATCATACAAGAAGGACCTCTGGGAGAATAGGACCATTTTCAAATAGCCTGATGGAAAAAAAAAATCTCTTACCAGGGTTCTAAAGAACAAAATTTGCATATTAATAGAAGATTAAAGTGCCCATCAAGTATTCTGTAGCAGTTACTTTCTCTTGTCTATTTTGTTCTTCACATAAACATCTTTCACAAGAAAAAGAAACCTATGCCTCTCCAAGATTTCATATTATAATTGGACATAGGATTTTTATGTTTGAATCTCTTTGAAAAAATGCTCTTTGGATTGTTATTTATTAAAAAAAAAGAAGAAAGGGTTATGTTTTTTATCATCCTCCCCCCCCCCCAATCAAAACCTTGTAAAGAGATGTTGAATGGTTTCTTAAAACGGGAATCTTAAGATTAATAAATAAATAAATAATGGATTTGTTATAACTTTATAATGGATGTTTGGTGTTAGAGAGGCCAGGTGTATAGGCACCTCTTGATTTTTGT
>NW_017729024.1:71781278-71797257 GCF_001723915.1 Gavialis gangeticus | reverse complement strand
ATGGTTTCTTAAAACGGGAATCTTAAGATTAATAAATAAATAATGGATTTGTTATAACTTTATAATGGATGTTTGGTGTTAGAGAGGCCAGGTGTATAGGCACCTCTTGATTTTTGTTATGATACCACTTTTTAAATTAGATTTGTATTCCAATAATGCCTTAAATCCAACCCTGGAATCACGTCAGATATAAAAGAATGTCATATTCAGGAGTCATATTTTTTTACTTTCGGTACATTAATTTTAAAATTCCTAAATATTTAAAAAGAATACATTATATCAGATTAGTAAACCTAAAACACTGGACATGAACAGGCCCAGCAGATGAAAAGGTGTCATTTTCAAAGCTCTTGCATGCCAAGGTTTAGGGAGTTGGTAAGCTTATGATGCAGCCCATTATGAACATGTTAGCCTTTCATGTGTTCAGTTTTTTAATATCACAGTATCAGCTGTAGGTGTGGGAGCTATTTAATGATTCCTTTTAAAGCTTTACTATTGGCCTGAGGGAACAGCTTTGCAAGGCAATCATCATGTGAGTGTGAATTTCTTCACTGGTGTTAGTATGCAGGGCAATATACTTATATAGATGCAGTCCTTTTCTTAATTCAGACAGTGACTATTTTAAGAAACTTGCACAAATAAGCTTGATCAAATTGAAATAGGCTTGAACCAAACCCTCATATGAAAATATCACTGAAGCTCACGCTGTTAAAAATCTGACCTTGTTCTAGCTCTGTATTTTGTAAATGGACCAAACTAAAGCAAAACAACTTCGAACTCTGGATGTTGCAGTTCTAGGTTCTACTTGGTTTTCTTATCCTGGGATGTCTATTTTACAATGTAATGATCACATAGGTTATTACAATGAAATAAGTATTATTGTCTATATTCTGTCCTTCTCTCTCTCATTTTCTCTCTTTCTGTCTTTCTCTCTCTATTTTTTAAATGAATCCTTTATTACAATGGGATTGTGCCATTTCCAGTTCTTAGACCCTCGCTAGCTTTAGTTAGAAATGTGGGAGTCTGGGGGAAATGTTTACAGTGGGAAACCATTCTCAATCTTTCCATCTCTTCTGGACTTTTTTCTTTCATTTTAAGATGCTTCCTAAACTCACAAAATTTATGAGCCTCTTCACAGAACCAGGTTATTTCCAGACCTCTCTGGCTGTATGACAGAGCCATAGCAGCCCTCATTGATCCCCCGCTGAGTGTTAAGTGATGGCTTCCTGCAGTGGCAGCACTTTCATCCCTGTAACCTGTGCATTTTTCTCTAGCCATTATACTTACCTGACTTTAACCCTCTGCCAACAGCTGTTCTTCGAGATCCCTTGCTGCTTTTCTTGAACTTCAGAGATCATGAGTACAATTGCAGACATAATAGATGAATGGAAGGATAAAGCCAGGATTTTTACAAGAGTAGACTACCTTGCTCTTCTGGGATTATGACTGTGGTAACAGGTGCACTGCAGCTCTAGATATTTTGGGTGTGTCTACACAAGCATTTACTCTAATGTAGATTTACTGTGCAGTAAACTACTGCACAGTAAGGGGTTTTGGGTAGGTGTTTACACATGTGGGGATTAGGGAACAGATTTTTTTCCCCCAGGTCCTGCAGCCCCACAATAGGCTCCTGCCACTACTGGGGGGAACTCAAGGCTCTCCCGGGTGCTAGCCCAGGGGTTGGCAGGGAGCACTAGGCCAGGAGCCCATTGTCTCTTGACCCTGGGGGACTGCCTGTTGTTGGGGCAGGGACAATGTCCCCCTGCCCTGGCTCCCCGATCAGGGGCATGGGGCCTGGAATGAGATGCAGGGTAGGGGCAGGTCCCAGCCCCCTGCCCCAAACCACCAGTGGGGCAGCTAGTACACATGCATATGGTGCCCCCTGCAACCTGCTCCTGGCAGCCCCAAGCAGGACCCCTTGAAGGCTAGAATGCTGCCCTCCTGCAAGGGAAACCCACTGTTTCCTGAGGGAACCAAGGCATCCAGGGGGCCTTGATTGGCAGGGCCCCCTGGGCCTGAGTGCCACTGGCCCGTGCATTAATCCACCTATGTCACTGAGTAGGGGCTGGGGAGCTCGTTCCCAGACCCTGCTCCATGATCGCAATTGCGGTCATGCAGTGGGGGCTGGAAGCTCTGGCAGAGGAACATTACCCCCACCCAGGCACACAGGGCAGGCGTTGGGGAGTTTGTTCTTTGCCCAGGTCTGTGAGCATGGAGCTGGGAAGGGAACAGGCTGGGAAGCTTGTTTCCCATCCAGCTCCACACTTGAGGAGCTGGGTGGAGAATAAGTTCCCCAGGCCCTGCCAGCAGGGAGCTCCCAGAGCCAGTTCCATGACTGTGGGGCTGCTGCATGGAGATGCTTATCTCCTGGCCTGAGTTCTGCTGTTGGGGGCTTGGGCTGGAAAACTCTATTTTCCTAGAAGCAGCTCCATGACCGCGGAGCAGCTTCTGGGAGATGCTTATCTCCCAGCCTGTGCTCCATGGTCTGGGGCTTGGGCTGCATCTCGCTCCCATATTGCGATGGTGAAGCAGGAGCTGGGAGATAAGGATCTCCCAGACTCTGCTCCCCAGTCATGATTTTGGAGTGGGGGGCTTGGAGCTCCCTGCTGCTGGGGCAGGAGGACAGTAGTACCCACACGGGCTCCTGTAGCAGAGCCTCCCTCGGCAGCTCCTGGGGGCAGGAGCAATCTTCTGCCCCCTGGTGGATGACTGACTGGGAGCAGATTTTGCTCCTTGTTAGGTATCTATAAAAGTGCTATGGCACTGTTACTAATGCCAGATAAATTGCTACTTGCATTTGCAGTTAACAAATTTACTCAGTGTTAGGTTTACTGAGAAATAAGCATGTAAATGTGTAGATGCAAAGGCTTACTTCACAGTAAACTATGTTAATGCAAAGTTAGGCATCTTGTGTAGATGTGCCCAGTGTTGGAGTTTTGGAAATCATCAGTATATAAATCTATCATATTGATGCCAGTCTTGAGACAGGGAAAGGACCAACATGCCTACCAAATTCAACACCAGGTGTTTATTCAGTTTCATTTGCATTGTTTGAGTGAAAATGAAGATGAAAACTTCTGTAACAATGTTGGAAAATATTTAAAATGTATGCATTTGTTTGAACAACAGTATTAATTCCCAGAATAAATCACCATGAAGCCTCAAAGAAGCCTGTGAAGTCATCACGAAGGTTTTGCATTGCAATGGGTGCAGTCATACTCCCATTGAAGTTAATAGGTGTTTTACAAGATACATGGATGCTTCATTGCCTTTCAGCATGCATAAAAAAGTGGTTATTTGCTGCCACAGCACTTGTTTTTGCCACTGAGATGAAAACTGTTTGTAAAAATAGCCCATTAGACATTGAAACTATTGATTTGTGTGTATCGGTTGCCCCACATATTCATTATTGATGATTATGATCACAGATTATGCTCACATATTAGGCATGGACAATTGTGTGCAGTTTTGGAAACCCTGACCTTTACTGTTTTGCTTAGTTTTCATTTGGTAAACTGGAGGCAAAGATACAGGTTTAGTACATTCATAGGTGGATTAATTATGTGACTTATCTTGAAGAGGTAAATTGCTACAGAATAAGGAATATAAATCAAGGACTTTTGTGGGTTGATGTTTTACTGATTTTTGTGATGTGGATGCTAAGTAGGGTCTCTGATTGGTTTGTCAGCAAAGTTTGGATTTTGGGACCAACCTACATTGAAGAGGAACTCTGAGATTGGCAGTTCTAAGCAAACCCCAAAGGTGTTTTGTTAGGTGAGGGTTTGATTGGGAATGACTATTTCAAGTGTGTATGATATAGGGATATAAAACCAGCTTTCCAAAATTCTTTCTGTTCCTTTTCAAAATTGACTTAAAAGCCCAGGAAAGGATGCTGAAGACGTTCCTGAAAAAGTATTTCCAATCTTCTGTCCATTGATTCAAGCAAAGCTAAATCTTTAGCCTAGATGGTCATCTTGTTGAACAGGTCTCTCAGGTACAAAGGCCAGGCCCAGAGCTTTCTGTGCTTGCTGAAAGCTGCAGGCCATTTTGCGTGGAGAAAGATCTATTTCTAGCTCTATCAACAACCAGCTCTTCCACTTGGTCCCAGTTGTCTTTATATGAAAATGTTGTTTTTTAATATAGTGCCATAGGCTTGTATGACACTTGCACAAGTTTAGGCAGACCTAAAAGAACTCTATTCCTACCTTATGAAATTTACAATCTGAGGACTTTCTCCTGTAATTTTACAATCTTAATAATCTAAGCACAGTCCCTGAAATTAAATGAGTAAGGCTTTATGTTGAAGCTCTCACTCAGACAATTAACAGATTATGCAAAATGAGTGATGTAGCTTTACTGTTCATTTTGTTGTTTCTTGGTGTATTTGGGCTTTTTCACATGTTATGTTTTTAATGTGCGTAACAATTTAGGATTTACTGGGTTTTTTTTTGTTTTTTGTTTTAAATATCAGGACAATCTCTCCTAGATTTATTGGTTCTGAGTAATAAGGGAAGGTCATTCAGTCCTGAATGAGAAAGATTGATAAATGGAGTATCGGCCTTCTGCTGGTCACTGTAAATGGTGTAGAACAGAGGTGCTCAACCCCCAGCCTATGGGTTAGACTCAGAGCTGTGTCATCAGGCCTGCAGGGGTCCACAAGGGTCCAAAAATTTGGTGGTCCAGGATCAGGGTGACATTAATTAATGCTCCCTTGCTGCCAAATATCCAGAACCATGGGGAGCCCCATGGACTGGATTGCATGGCCCAGTGTGCTAGATTGGCAGCACAGGGCCAAAGTGGCTCAGGCCTGGATCCAGGAGTGTGAGGCTGGAATCTGTCCCTGCGGACTAGCCTTGCACCACTCATCTGGCCTGCAGACCCAAAAGCTTGAGCACCATTGGTGTAGAACGTAACCAAAGAGCTTCCTCACTTTTCTCTGTCACATATAATGTGAATCTATTTACATATATATTCTTAATTCTCCCCCAGTACTAAAGATAGGTATGTTATCATATATTTCATTTTCTTTCACATGCTTCACCAGCATTTAAGTGGCATGTGGATGATTTCCCCTAACTACATTTTAATAATTGGTGAGAACTAGGATCCATTTTGACTGGTATATAAAAAAGGGGCATCAGAACTGTTAATATTCTGTACTGGGTTTAGGAGTTATGGTCATACCTGTACTATACCTGAAAATGACCATGCATCAGTTGGCGATGGATGCTAGTGTGTAGGCATGTTTGTGGACAATAAACTTGGCTGAATTTGTGTTGCTATGAACTGAAGTCTGTGGTCTCTTTCATGGAATAACATGCTTATTAGGGGCACAGCATCACAGACAGTATCCTGACAGCACACACATAGACCATACAAACTGAGGGAGGGATGTGACTGGTAAGATCTAAGCCCCTAACAACACTTATGGAATCCTACACTTATATTAGTTAACTGGCCAAGAATTTGTTTCAAGGTTATATTTAATAGCCTTGAGTTGGTAGCCTCTTGTTTTGATTCAGAGTGCTTTTGGATTAAATCTCATGGTAGAGTTTGGGCTCCTGTCTACTTTGGATAAAACAATGCTAGATGAAGCTATATTGCTATAGGTGCTGTCTTTCACATGATGTGTAAAATGGAAGTCTTGCGTACACTTATTTAGCACGCATTATTTGAGGATTTCTGTCTATTTTGCAAGCATTAATTAATCTTCATAATTCTTCTAAGGAAATTGCATGATAGGAATGTTCAACTTCTTCCTGGAGAGTTATCCATAGAATAACCTTGATGATCTGCTTCATGTTTTGTTTCCCAGTTAAACAGGTTCTAATGTTCAAGGCTATCATTGAATGCATAATCCATTTGTGTAGTAATTTTGCTATAAGCATATATGATGAAGTGCTTTGAAATAACTTGAATACAAATATGTTACAATAGACTACAAGAGAGCTCTATTCTTGTTCATTTTAAAGACCTTAATAAATTATCCCTTGGGTACCATCTCTATGACTGAGTTCTTGGCTCCCAAGGACAAACTTAAATAGCTAAGTCTAATTAACCAAGGTAGAGTATGTAATAGAAATCTGTATCCCAACGAAAAGCATTTTAGTCTGCTTGTTGAAGTATTAAAGAAACTGGTCAGTCATTATGATATATGATAAACGTTGAACTGATGAGGTTTTCGATGATCCGTGAGATTCTGACAAAATGCCCTGCATAAACCTGGTTGAGCATCAGACTTAATTTTAGGAAAAAATTCTACACTGTGAGAGTAGTAAGGAAGTGGAACAAGCTGCCTAGAGAAATAGTGGTTACAAACTCTTTTCAAGAAGATGCTTGAGTGGTATCACTTGGGATGGCTTAGGAGCAGTGACTTCTACATTTGTCCAGAGTGTAGGAACAAATGACTCTGAGAGACCAAATGACCATGAAGGACCATCTAATCCTATAATGATTTGAGTCTAGTGCAGTAAACATAATAGCATATAGTCTCAAACACCCAAAGGAAACAAAATCTCATCACTTTCTCTGTGAATCTGTCCAGGTGGTTTTCCCATCTTGATTTTTATAATTGCTGAAGTCTGCTCTATAGCAAAATCCTAAGAGAAGTATTTATGTTTTAGGGTGCAGCTTTGGAGAACTGAGATATTCTCTTTAAAAAGTTGATTGATTTTTCATGGAAGAGGTTATCTTTGATTTATATAGCTCCTGATGGTAGCTTTGCTAAAGCTTCTGAGTAATCCAATAAAGATCATGTTAGGACTGTGCCATTTGCATTTCCTACAGTAGCTGTCTTTGCAGATCTTTGTTTATGATTCAGGAAATGAGCTAAATGCTTCCTTGGTTCATCTGTAATCACAAAATTCATTGTGTGATAACAATAATATCCTGAATTTTAACAGTGTAAGTAGTAAATCTAAACCAGTACACTGCCCTGTAATTCTTACTATGGTATTGGGAGTTTGGGGTGGGGTGGGGGGAAGGCTTGGTGGAGGGTGTTTTTTTTGTTTTTGTTTTAGTTGCTCTTTGCTTAGAGGACTTGATTCTTAGATCCTCCATTAGTACTTGGTCTATTTTTCTTTTTACTAAGCTGCCACAGTAAAATATATTAGATTGTGCAACACCTTTCACACAGATAGGCGGCATCAGTCTCTAACATACCTAACAATTAAAGGATTACAGGGTGGAAAAAACAAAGTCGAGTGGCTTGCATTTCCAGAATATCTGTTGAAATGCACTACAGCATAGCACCAGATAATTTAAGTTTGTCTCTAGGGATAAGTTATGGATCCCTGATTTTTTTTTTCAGACTTGGGAATCCCTACTCAATATTTTCAGTTAGTCTGTCTCAGCATATCCTTATTGAAAGGCTCTTAAGGCTCTTCATCTTGGGAAAGACTCCATAGTACTAGTTGAGAATGGGAAACCCACTTTATGCACTTGCACATCATGGAATGATGATGATGATTATAATGCCAATAACAATCTGAAATAAAATATAAATAATAACGGAACATAGAATGGGAAGGGGCCTCTTGGGTCACTGAGTCCAGTTCTCTGTGTTATCAAGCAGTCATGTTTCTGAGGATTCTCCATAATTGCCATGCAAACCCCCAGACAAAGCATAACAGCAAGAACACCTTATAATATGCCATATATAGTATGTATATATATTATTTATTAGAAAGATCAGAGATTTTGCTGTACTCCACATGGCCTGGAACCATATTTTTCTCAATTGGACTCTTCTCTTAAGATATGGATAACTGCATTCTTGTACTTTGGCCCTGGAATGTACAGAATATGCTGAATGTAGAACTACATCAGAAGGAGGTACATTTTTTCCAGAGTAGTGTAAATTCTAATTTAGCAGAAACTTTTCCTCACCATATATTTTACTTGTTTTGTTCTGATCTGTTTTTTAACTTCATAGCATACAGTTTCTGCTTGCTCCTAAAAATTCCCACATTTCAATCCTCCTCACAATCCCACCATTAAGGTAGCTTCCAAAATGTAAATCTCTCCTTATTTATAGGCTGATACTTATTCAGCTACTACTGCTGAAATTATAATTAAAATAGTGATACCCAATGTCAACTCTTCAGAACCCAGCATAATTCATTATGACTAACCTCAAGAAGAGAGGTGGTTGTCGTCAGTAAGCACATTGCAAAGCAGAATGGGATCCAGACATCCCTGTCTGACTTACTTGTTTTTATATTTGTCTTGGTTGTAAAGAAATCCCCTTAACTTGGGTAGATTTTTGTCCCTCATGCTGTAAACCTTCAACCTTCATAAAGTACGTGTGTGTGGTTTAAAACAAAACACAAAACCAAACTCAGCACTGCAGGAGTGGGTAGGAATTACAGGACACCTGAATTTATGTACTTGATAAAACAGCTCTAAATTATGAATGAAGAACCCATCAGCTCATGGTCTGAGTAACAAAGCCAATATTCCTTCTATGTTCCCCCAATTTCCCTTTGTCTCTTCCCCCCACCTGCCTCCAAAGCTTCCTATTCACTAAGGCTCAGACATTGACTGCTGGAAATGCTGAAGTTAATGGAGTTATGATAACTTACAGAACATGAAAATTTAGCACTAAATGTCTGAGAATATGAATCTATTCTAAACTTTTTTTTTAAATGACATTTTAAAATCATAATAGTATCAAAGGGAAGAAAAAAACCTCTGCTCTAAGAGTTTGAGAACAATCTTGTTGAAACAAAATCAGCCCTTCAGATTTAGAGACAAGGACTAAAGACATGAGATAAAAATGTCAAGGCATTACTGTTTGAGAAAAATCTTAGTTTTGTTTATTAAGTGTTCTGCTTTCTCTGATCTGCTATTTAGGGAGGGGGAAGGGTTGGCATGTCTTCACTGTTACAACCTAAAAAGAGTAGTGTTAGGGAAATTTGTGCCATCTGTGAGTTTCAATTCACAAATGATGGACAAAGCTCTTTTGTTCTAACTTAAAGTCTCTTAAGCTTTGTTAGAGATATAGTCGAATACTTTGTGGAGTGGAGGCCAAGGGAGTTAAGGGTACAACTTTTAGGGGTGTGTGAAGTGGGCCCTATTTGATTCGGATTTGGATTTGGCCTGAATCAGGAACAGTGATGCGATTTGTTGAACTGGATCACTGTCCCTGATTTGATTTGGCTGAATCTGAAGATTCGAAGCTTATTTGGAGAATCAGTGATTCGGCCATAGGCACAGCTTTAAATGATTTTTCTACATACCGCTAGGTACCAGCACAGCTTGTGAATGCTGTAATGCTGGGGTGGATGGAGTGTCCCACAGGAGTGCTGGGGAACCCTCCACATGCTTGGCGGCAAACTTGGAATTGGACTGGAAGTACTTTCAGACTTTCAGTCCACTTCTGGGTCCACCGGGGAGTGTGCTGGGGGGACCTCCCACGCCTCTCCAGTTTGGCAATCCCCAAAGGGGGGACACTGGGTGCCCCCCAGACTCAGGAGGCAGAAGTCGCCAAGACGGGGGGTGCAGGGGGCCCCCCGGACACTCCCCAGCAGACCTGGAAGTGGATCAGAAGTACTTCTGGTTCACTGCCTGGTTTGCTGCTGAGTGTGCTGGGGAGCCCCCCATGGTCCTGTGGGACACTCCATGTGCCCCAATGTCGCAGCATTCATGAGCTGTCTGCTACCTAGAGGTATGTAGAAAAACATTTAAAGCCGTGTCTATGTCTGAATGTCTGAATCTCTCCAAATTGATTCAGAGGCTTTTGATAAGATTCAGAGAGATTAAAGGGTCCTCTGATTTGATTTGGAGATTTGGCCACTGAATTGGGCTGAATCTCCACCAGATCAAATCAGAGACCAAAGCTTCGTGCAGCCCTAATAACTTTCACACTTAGGCACTGGAACCTTGTTGTCCATGACACATTTAAGAAAAATAAATGAATTATTTATGAAATAGATTTTAGTGAAGTTTAGGAATTAGGTTGAGAGAGACAGGTGAGACCTGAAATTGTAAAAGCAAAAATATTAGCATTTCAAGATGGTGAAAAGTCTAGAACTGTTATGAGGAGTCCTTGAGGGGAAGAAAAGGGCTGGGGAGGGGAGCCAAAGAGTTTTAGATGTAACATATTTTTAGCTCCAAGTCAAAATTTTCTTTCATTCTTTTTGAACTTGTGCATATGTGTACACTGATACATATTGATTGACTTACTATAATATGCCAAGCAGCTTAAATAATAGGAATAAAATAAAGTGAAAGGGGTGTTTCTTTGAAATTGGGGTCTTTGGCTTGAAATGCATGCCATGGCTCTGTCAGTTTCATTCTTATCACTGACTGAACTGCTGACTAACCGTACTTCTCTAAGGGGAGAATATTGCTTCTTACGATTCTTTTTATATAACAGCAACACTTTCTCCTGATAAAAGCTCATAGTAGATCATCTTTTCTGTTCATTGAGTAAATTGTTATCTAGATAAAATTCTCAAGGCTTTCACTGAATTTGGCACCATATTCTTACATCAGAATATCAAGTTATGGCAGGTGTTTGTATATCATTGGAGGCTTTTTAAGTTGGACTCTCTGTCATTAGTTCAATATAATCCTGCCTCAACCTTCATGCCCAGAACATTATAGGTTTGATCTTGATGGAAATTATATTTTGCAGTAAATCGATCAGAAACAAATGATATTCTTACATTGGTATTGGTCCAATATTATATATAAGTGTCAGTCATAGTGTAGGAAGTGTTGTTACCAGATTTGCCCATTACTTTGGGGTGTGCTCATTTATTAGGGATACATTTCTAGGGTCTTGGTAATTCTATCAATGTGCTGCTTGTGTTACTTGTGTTTCTATACGGAGCTGTGTATCTCTCTTCTGCAAGTCCTCACCCCCTATCTTGCAGGACTCAGTTTCAATGGGGCTGGTTTCATCCAGTCACCAAATCAGTCATACACACAAACACACACAGATTAACGTGACACGCCTGACCCGGCCAGGTTGATCAGCATGGACAGGCTGACACCCTCATATGCCAAGAATCAGTTAATCAGAGCAACAGTAAACTACAGTCAGACACAAGCACACAGTTAAACAGAATACCTCTGAATCCAGCTGGGTGTCCAACTGACATCCTCATGGACCAGCATTCAGTTCATTAGGGCATGTCTGAGCCAAACTGGGTCAATCAGCCTGTACAAGCTGATCCCCTTATGTGTTTCAAACACAGCACGTCCCAATCTTTAGCCTCTTGATGAGCAGACCCCGCAGTATTTTCAGGTTTCACAGGGATGTTTAGCTTAGGTAAAAGAAGCGTTGCTGCAGAGCAAGTGGGGAAGGAGAAGCAGTGAAGGAAAAATATACCCAGTTACCACCAGTTTGACTATAGAAGTTATTTATTGCTAAGGATATGAAATATATAATGGTACTAGTAGTAATAAACATGCAAGGAAAACAAACACAAACAATTACAATATTACCCTGGTTTCACTAAGTATTTGGGGAAACTTAGCTCAAGCTTAACTAATACAGTTCAGGCTCAGAATTTTATGTCTAGAGAGAAAAGAGAAAAGAAAGAGAGAGCGCTGGGATCTTACCAGTCCAAGGCACTCGGGTTGCAAAGCTGACAAGTTCTCAGCACGATCCTTGAAGGGAGATGATCTGTTTCATCCAGCCTCTCAAGAAGAAAGTGGATGGGGTCAGAGAGATTTCTCCTCCTGAAGCGCACACACTGCTGCTTTTTACAGATTTTTATATCCTCGGTTTAGCTTCTTTCAAGCATTCTCAATAGTGTAAATCAAATTGTCTTTTCTATTGACAAGGGGTTATCTGGTTTGGAGCATCTCAGGAAACTGATTGATAATCAGGAAACACATAAGGTTAGGGAGTAACCAGACACTTAGAAGCCAGCTTGAAATTCCTATGGATAGCAGATATACTGATGGGATACCTCCTGGTTTCTTCAGACACAATAGATAGCTTGACAGCATCAGGGTTTTGGATTTTTACTTGTGAACAAGCCTCAGCTTAGCATGACTTTTCCAGATCTTACTATAGTCTTTTAATAGATTTAAGGCAATTATTGGAGTGTTCATAACCTTTGGGAGGGGAGGACTTCCACCAGTCATCCTGGGAAAAGTATGACAGCAGTTGTGGTCAGGGCTCCAACTGGCTGGACGCTGTGATGAACCCTTTACCATTGTTCAAATGTTGCCCATACCCCTTCTGACTCGGTGTCTTGCCTCAGCATTCTCTAACCCGGCAACCAAGTTTTAACCAATTAAGTTTAAATAGGCCTCCCATAGTGGGACCAGGGAATGTACAGCCCATGATGCCTATTAAACTTACTTCTGCTTAGAGGTGTGTGTGTGAGGGATGGGGGTGGGGAAAGTCCTTTGTAAATCCAGATTAGAACTGGTCTGATAAATGCTGAGCTGGGTGTGTGGGTTGATTAGCATTTGGAGCACAGACTCCCCATCATGCAGTGCTCCCCTGCTTCTCTGATCCCAGAATTCACTGTGGTCTCTGCTTCAGGCTTTCTGTTCTCCAGCTTCCATTTAAATGAATGGTCATCTGGTTCCATCTCAGATGCAAATGAGACCTAGGGCAGTTGTTTCACTCTTGTCACCCTTATCTGGAGGGTTTTAGGTGTGTCTCTCACTGTATCTTAATCAGTTTCTTTTTAGGTAGAGGAGGGGAGGGGGGAGAGGATACTTTCTGAGTCAGTCTGTGTCCTGTGTCAGGGTTCCCCAAGAACATAGAGATGAGAGGTAACAGTGTATAATTGTGGCAGGGCACTAGTAGTGCCTGCCACTTTAAGGACTGGGCCAGGGAAGGGTGGCCATTTTGAGGGTGCCTGATTAGGGTGGCCATTTTGAGGCCCAGCTCCGTGAGCTGAAAGCAGTCTGTGATCAGCCAGCAGAGGAAAAACATCCCTCTGCTGAGCTCTGCCAGGAACACCTTGGAGGTAAGGGTGAGGCTATGGGGATGGCTTGGAGGCCTCATTAGTCCTGGGCATGACCTAAAACTGCACCCTGAGGGGGCAGAAAGGCCTGGTGGAGCTGCTGGTAGTGTGGCAGTGCCCATGTAAATGCCAGAAGTGAGCATCTCCCCAGTGTAAGGCGGGTTGGGGCACCTTAACTTCAGCCCCCACCTTTGGGTGGGTTATATAATGCAGGGAAGGCCAGGTAAGCTTCTTGAAGCACCTGAGCCTGCTGGGGTGAGTGATCCTGCGGGGCCAGGCATACTTTGTGAAGCACCTGAGCTAGGAATGGGGGACCCCGGAACCCTGTGGGCAGGCAAGAAGCTTAGACCTGACCCGAGGTACCTGACTGGTCCATGATGGGGCCAGGACCCAGAGAGGGGTCAAAATAGCCAGGGGCCCACTGTGAGGGATGCCCACAGAGCAAAGAAGCTTGGGGTTCCAAATGGCCTGAGATCAGGCCAGGGCCTAAGGGGGAGCTAAAGGTCCCAGAGAGGGGACCACAGTTAATGGGCAAAGGGAATGACTGTGTTTAGCTGCCTGGAATGTCATGTGCAAGGCTTGGGCCACAGTGTAGGGGTGGAACAGAGCTGTGGATATCCCCTAAACATCAGGGTTCAAAATGGACAGTGTCCTGCCTGATTAATATCCTAACACTATTACTTCAAGGTGTGGTGGGCGAGTGAAGTGGGAGGCTGGCCCATAGACAGGAGGCAGGCCAGTGCTAGCAGTGGGCATGAAAGCTTGTCCCTGTCTCAATAATCAAAGTTTTAGTATTTCTATTCTCTATTTAGAAAAAAGTGAAATATATTATTGATATGTTGCAGCAATAAAGACCTTTTTTGTATTAGTAGCTAGGAGGGTTAATAATACCTATTAAAGTTAAAATGTGTAACTGGCCCAACAGTTTTAAAAGAATCAGCTGAGGGTCTCTGATCCACTAAGTTTGCCTTTGAACAATTTTTTGGCTATTGGGTCTAGAGGCTGGAAAAACCTAATATAGTACATAAAACAAGAAAAGGCAAATTGGCTGAAATGGCATTAGTACTGGGCAAATCCACGAGAAGGCTGATTTGGGACTGAGTCAATAAAGGTGAATAGCACAGCAGCAAGTTTAACACCAGTCAACATTTACTTTGTGTACTATAGATCTTGTCAAACTAATTTGATATATACTGTAGGAGGTATATACCTAGGAGGTCTTTCAGAAATATGCACTGGGCGCAAGATTAGTTTATATTTTATAAAAGATTTGGTTGAAGATGTAAAAGCATTATTTCTAAAATTAGCAAATGACACACATTGGAGTGGTGAATAAAATGCTGAGGACAGGTTAGTTTTAAAGAGTGGTTTGCGCTGTTTGGTAAGGTGTGCTTATGTGAAGAAAATGTGTTTCAGTCAAATATAAGTTGTTTGTCTAGGACTAAAGAATATAGAGCACACTTAAAATGGAAAATAACATTCTGGAATGCAGTGACACTGAACAGAACTTACTGAATTGAACTTTAATTCATAGATCAGCACTGTAGCTGAGAGTGAACATAACACTTCTTTACATAACTAGGAAGTATCAAGTAGGAGTATGGAGATGGTATTAAAAATGAGCAACATGTCTAAGTCAGCATGGGTGTGATATATTATTTTTAAAAGACTAGATCTTGAAGGAAGAGTAACTGTGGGGCACTGTGGTCTATGTTACGGAGGAAGTCAGACTAGATCAGTAGTTATCGACCTGTGGTCCATGGACCCCTGGGGATCTGCAGACTGTGTCTAAGGGGTCCGTGAAAGATGACTATGGTCAATCAAAAGTATGTGAATACCCACACTTACAATTCAAAGCGGTCTGTACCTCCATTCAAAATTTCTGAAAGGGTCCGTGTCTCCATTAGAAATTTTTTAGAGGTCCATAAATGAAAAAAGTTTGGAAACCACCGGACAACGTGATCGTAATGTTCCATTCTAATTTTAGAATGTATGAGTCAAAAAGGAGTGGAAGTTATAGGTTTCCAAAAATGAGTGATAGAATAAAATAACAATTTTCCATGGTAATTTTTCAATTAATGGTTCAAGAATGATTGTGAAGTATTAAGACTGCTCCATGAAAACATTTCACATGCTTTAATCCCTCCTAAAAAAGAAAACTAATACTCTTCAATAAGAAGAAACAAGGATTAAGCAAAAACTCTTAACTAGAATTAAAAGCTTTTCAACCGCTCTGTAACGTCACTTTGTTTGTGATACACAGCAACTTAAGTGCTACTTTAATTGCTTTAATTATTAGCAGCCTAGATTTCAGTTACTTTTTTTTTGATGTAAAAAGGTCCTCATGGGTGTTGAAAATTCCCTCCTGTTAACTTTCTTCCATGACATTATTTAGTGAAAGTAGCAAAGTGTCTTTACTAAAAGTTCCCCAAAGTGTCTAAGTGGGACAGTATTACAGACTGAGTAAATGGAAAAACAAGCGTGGTAGTGAAGATGCCACTGTGACCATTCGTATGGGGAAGATGCTAATGAAAATAGCAGGCCAAATGGGGATTAAGAAGCAAGTTAGAGATGTAGGCCAACAATTTTAACATGAAGTATCAGAGTTGAACACCTAAAGCCAAATGTTAGGCAACTAATAAAAGTGAGTTGATATTTATAGAAGCTGAATAAACCACAACTCCCAGTGACATTACACTGCCTAGGGAATACTCCACACATCTCAGAATCTAGCTATTTCTATTCAGTAGCCCATACTGGCGTATAGGTGTCCAGCTGCAGGTACCACAGTTTGAAAACACTGCCTTTAACAGACATACCTGTTGCTTGTGATTATGCCTCTGCAGAAACTTATGTCTAACCATGCCTTTTGAAGTAGATTGGCTGCATCCCTGGTGCTAGATTTAAAAAAAACCTGGAATCAGTTAGTGCACTTGAATAAAAGAGATGACAATGGCTATCTCTCTAAGTAAAAGGTATTTCCTTATGTGGTTTGCATATGCATACACAAAAAGTTTTAAAAGAGCAAAGACTGGTTATCT
>NW_017729024.1:71779913-71780703 GCF_001723915.1 Gavialis gangeticus | reverse complement strand
CCCCCCTTTCCCTTCCCCCAGCAGTTGGTCTTAGTGAACAAAAATGTATTTTAGTGCATGTAACCACTAAGGCCAAGTTACTCAAAAAGCCAGAGATATGTGTTCATCTCTAGGGCAAAGGGAAACATATTAAATATGTGCAAAATGTGTTCAAATATTTAAAAGAATGGAAGTTATGTTTAGGACCTGAGCCAAAGGGCACTTTTTTCTCTTGACTTCATTAGACATTGGAACCTACAGGCCCTTAAGTTTCTTAATAGATAAAAGTTTCGAATAACCTTTAGAATGGTACCTATTTTGTATGGATTGGTTAGTAAGAGCAGAGCTTTACCTCTGATTCCCCATGTAGGAAAGTCAAGATACTACTAGAGATTCTTTTTTAAACAAGCAGTGAAAAATTCTAAAAGATATAAACAGGGTATAGAAATATTAACTAACACATTTAGTCAGTTAATAGAATTATAATGAATTAGTAAATTCTTGGAATTAAAGCTTGACTGTCAGAGGAAAATTATAACCTAGTTGATATTGCTACGTAGTGATCATGGGACCGATTTCAGGATGTAGGGCCATGAGATAGACCAGAAGGCTAAAATAAAAAGGGTAAAACATAGTTATATATCAAGGGAAATTTAGAGGATAAGGAATTGAAACTGTCAGCTGCTGAGAAATATAGTGAATCAGTCTTCACTGAGCCAGAAGCTAGAAGGCCTAATGAGCTAATAATAGTGCACATGTCAGACCCCCAGGACAAGAGAGACATATAAGTGATACAGTGAGATAAAAAGGA
>NW_017729024.1:71763609-71774913 GCF_001723915.1 Gavialis gangeticus | reverse complement strand
TAGTGCACATGTCAGACCCCCAGGACAAGAGAGACATATAAGTGATACAGTGAGATAAAAAGTATTGAGACACTAAAATCATTGTAAATAACGCTTCTCAGAATTAATTGGGAAATATCAGAGATATTTGTTATGATAGTAACCATGGTCATCAAAATGTTGGGGGCTTTCAAAGCATTACATTAAGGTCAAAATGGGGTGACCTACACTCTACCAAATGTCTTAGTGGCCTAAGCTTAACTGTTTTCCCATCAAAGGGGCTGGGCACTCATTTTTTCTGTGCTGTAGAAGCAGGATCACATTTCATTTTGTGGGATTCTCCTTTTCAGTTCTGGGCCTTGAGCTGCAGGTGAGGATTAATAAGGATAAAATAATAGGATGGGGCTGTACTTGGATAAACTGGAAGATGGATTGGTAGAAGGCAAAGGAAAGTTACTTGACTTAAGGTAAAACTTTCACTTCCATGAAAATGTTATAATGGAGGCCTACGGGCCAGGTTTAAACATGGTGTAAATCAGCATAAATCTATTCAAGGTAATCTAATTATATCTGCTTATGTTATGTGAGGATCTGACCCTATGCATATAATTCTAGAGGTTATTTATATAATGATTTCTATATCAATGCTTTTCAGTTTGCTACTGGATGGGACTTTCATTTATGAAAACTCATTTAAACTGAGAGGCAAGGATTTCTTAGGGTGATATCTTTTATTGGACCAGCTATGGTATTTTTCCATAGTTATGTCTTCTGGCCTTTGCATTTGGAAGCTTGTCTAAATTTATCTCAACTACATAGTTGGTCCAATAAAAGATATCACCCTAAAAAAATCCTTGCTGCTCATGTAATTTCTGGACCATCATAGCTATATCACTTATTCTACCTTAAACACAGAGACAGCTACCATGTATAAAGAAGTATCTTTTGGTGGTTATCTTGGCCAACACAATCTAAGATCTTAAAATTTATATTGTATTTTTTCTTTCTCGGGCATAACTCGTAATAGAGATTATATAGGCCAGACTGTAACCTCAGTGAAACCCATTCTCCTTAGTGGGGATCATGTATGAGAGATTAATATGAATGTTGAGGATGGAATAGAATCTCTCTCTCTTGGTTATGACAACTTTACTAAGCTGTAAAATGGCAAACATGTCTCTGATGCAAAGATTCTCAATCCTGATAATCACTTCTCAGCAGGGTACCAATCTGCAGGTCCTGACTGCTTGCTTTCCTTGGCATTGTGGGATATTAACCTGAGTGTTCTGGTTGGAAGTAACTCTATTCCAGTGGTTTTGAACTTTTTTAGATTTGAGGCATCCCTTGAAAAATTCCAGCTCTTAGTTTTCACTTGTTTTTTGACTACAGAAAAATAAGAGAGCAATTCTTGTGTTGCAAAGAACTCACAACAGGCCTAAATGTTTTTGACATGATGGCTTCCTATTTGAAATCTCTGGGTTTATACTGTGAATCATGTGTGCACATCCAACACTGCTAATATTATGTGACATCCTGAAGCAGCCTTGAAAGCACCTTAGGACACCCCAGGGTGCCATGGTACTCTGGTTTAGAATGGGTGTTCTGTTCTTTCTTCACCATTTTTTCTTGACCTTGAGGTTTTCACAGGATTTTATCTCTACTAACCTTTCTGAAAATAGTTGTATGATTTTGCCAGAAAAGAGCTGCTACTGCATTGCTCTCCAGAGGCAGGTGCACTTCACTAGAGACTGAAGTGAAGTTAAACCTGTAAAGTGTCCAGAGCTGAAGCACCATCATGAAATACATAAATGTAAAATACTGTGATTGTAAGGTAGTATTTCATTTGTTAAAAAATGAAGGAAAGCAAAATTCGAACATGTTTCACATGAGAAGTACTTCATCAACATCATCATCACCAGCAGCAGCAGCAATACCTTGCAATTGAGGATGATTGTCTTCCATGATTGCCTTACCTGTGGGACCAAAGATGGCTGACAAAGCCAATCCAGGATTGACAAGATCTCTTGCAACTTGGGCATGTTGAGAGAGACTTACAGAATGGATGTCAATACGCAAGTATTATGTAAAGGGAACAAAGCATTTATTTTTTTTAAGTTAGTCAACAATTTACAAAATTCAACTGGGGTAATGATACTCTGGATTTTTTTTGCATCTGCCTTCCAAACCACCATAAACAAGTCACATTTTAAAGGATTAAAACCATCCCATCTGTCCTCTGCTTTTTCTGGTGACATTTTGTTACAAAAATGCCTCTTATTTGTAATGTTACTCAAGTCACGAGCATTTTTATACCAGTGATCTCAATAGGAGAATTGGTTTTTCAGCTCAGCAAACTAATCTTTCTGACAGTGAAAAATAAGCACTATGATTGTTTGTTTCTTTAGTGGCAATGAAAATGCAGAAAGGTGTGGTGTTCTCAACAAGGGCAAGAGTGGAACTGAAAAGCATTCAAGTATTCTGGAGATATGCTTGAATGCTTCTTTCCAGAAGGCCTGTACAATCAGGTAACTCTGCTTTCTATTTTTTTTTTTTAAGGGGAAAAATGTTCTTAAAGTAGATACTGGCCCTGCCATTGTCCTAGTGGAGAACTGTACAACATTAAATGTTTTAGCTAGTTGCCTCCTTACTGCCATGCTCAGTTGTTGATTGAATATGATTGTCCTACGTGTACCCAACCTCTTGGTTATTATTTTCTTTCAGAGTTTAGATGTTATTGAAATTGGGTAAATTATATGAATTTCTTTGTGGCTTTTTACTTTAATAAAGGACAAGACAGGGTAAAAATAGCATTTATGACTAAGCAAGCATACTTCTTAAGACATTATTTGCCAACCAGCTATTCACTGAGAACTTTGTCTGTAATATGGATGTTGAAAAGTTTTGTTTTCAGACTGAGAGTATTTCCAATATTTAACAATTCTTTAAAGAAAACCTGCATAGATGTTTTCTTTTTTATTCTTTAAAAAAATAACTTTGTGAAAAAGATTGAAATAAACATTCTATATTAACTAAAAAAACCCAGAACGACAATGAAGGACCAGATTCTGGCTATCCTTGCTTCAGTATGCAGATCTCCCCCCAGGACTCAGCAGACCCCCCTCAGTGCGTGCAACAAACAGCCAAAGTAGTGCTTTATGAATGTAAATGGAGGTGATGAGGCAGCCTGGAGTGGAAAGTACAGTCTCAGTGCATTTACATAAGACACTAACTGTGCAGTAGCCTAATTCTATGGTGCAGTAGCAAGTGGGGAAAAAACCATGCTAATATGCTACTGAGTCATAATATTAGGCCACTGCGCAGTTTGCATCAGTAAAAAGCCATGTGCTGGTGCTACTGTGCAGTAGTGCCAGTTACTGGGCATTGATTTAGTACTCGGTTATACAAGTACTAACTGTAATGTGCAGTAACTATGGCACATTAATGAGCATACCACTCACACTGGTGGTATGTGTACCACGGTTTGGGAACCACTGGTCTAAAAATCTTGTACTAGTCAGTAGCCATGAACATACATTCATTTCTAGTGGTGGAAATTTCTGAGAAATTTCCACTACTAGCAGTGCTTCCAGGAGAGGCACTGTACAGGCATTAAGCTCGAAGCCACTCCCTCTCTCCTGCTCTCCATACCTTCACCAGACTGAGGGAATCCTGGTCTGGGGAAGGAATAGAGATCAGCCACTGCTCCACTCTTGCCAGTCCAAGGGGAGAAGGGAAGCAGAGGTAAGACACCCTGCAGCCTCCCCAGCTAGGGACCCCTGGTTTGGTGAACAGGCAGGCAGTATTTTCCCTTGTTCTGCTCTTGGTCTCCAGGAGTGGAGAGGAGGGAGCAATGGGGCAAAGCCCCCAGCCCCTTCCACGGACCAGGCAGTCCCTGGTCAGGGGAAGTGGCAGAGACCAATGCTCTTGTGCTGTCCTCCCCATAGTGACAAAGCTCTCGCCCTATTCCTCAAACTGGGAAGTCCCTGGTCTGAGAAGTGTGTGTGGAGCATTACCCCAGTGGGGCGTGGGTGAGGAGCATTACCCCAGTGCTCTACTGCTAGTTTGGACCAAACTGGGAAGAAAGTGTGCAGGGGTTCATTTTTGTAAGAGAGGTTTCTCTCACAGGGAGATCTTCCAGGTAGATTCTTCTTTCTACTGAAGGGGGCATATGTCTCCTGGGAAGTTTCTGCTGGGAGAGTGGCAGTTGTCTCAGAAGAAACTTTGGGTATTTATCCACATACTTTTTTGATCGGTGATGCGCCGGAGATCTGCCACTTCGGAGCAGACTCAATGAATCCACATGTGAGCTGATGCGTGCTGTGCTGTGCCGCTTGCAGTTGTATAAGCGGCAAAATGTGTGCCAGCATGCAGAAAATGGCAGCGGTGCACTTTTGAGCTAAAGTACATCCAAGGTGTTTTAGTTCAAAAGCGTGCCATTTTCTCAGCGCTGATGCACATTTCACTGCTTATACAACTACAAGTGTCGCAGCGCAGACACATTTCAAAGCACCTGGCACTGTGGCACTTACGCATGTAAAAATGCCCATAATGCCTATATGTCATACTTGGGATACTGGAATTTAATCCATTCTGGGATTCCAGGTGCTCCTATTCAGGATATCTTTCATATGCAGGCTGTACCAACAACACTGGCAGAAGATAGCATCCTTTACAACTTCCTTTTCACTTTAAAAGCCATGAGGATTATGCCAATATATGAAGCATCGTTCATGTGCTGCAGTGAAGGAGAAAATGGCTCTCAGTACAGATTAATAAGGCCCATCAGCGCTGTGGACAATATGTTGTAGCTTCCCTGAGAGACCTTTGGCAAACAACAGTTTCCTTTGTCTTGGCCACTGGATTGGAAAACAAGCATTCAGTTTGGATTGGAATGAAATGCACTGTTTCTATTTTTTACCCCCTAGCTTAAATGGTAAACCAAAAATATTCCATTGAATTTGATATGCAGTGTTCCATTTGACCTGATCTGAACTGCTTTCTTTCAAAGTTTTTTTTTTTTTTTAAATTAAAACAAACAGTTTCACTAAATTGACGGCAGGTGGGAGGCTTGGGGGAAAGGGAGGGGGCTGGTCCCCTTTTACACAGTTGCTAGATCTCTCACCCAGGATGTGGGAGATCTGGTTTTAGTTCCTTTGTCAAACTTACATTTCTCATGTGTAAAGAGAGTGCTCCATTCAACAGGTTACAGACTGTATGGGACAGGAAATTTCAAGATCATTTGTTTATGTTGCTCCACTTTGCAGAATTAATCAAATGTTCAATGGAACAGGGAACAGAGCTCACGTGTCCCATCTCTCAGGATTATTCACCCTTTTAGTAAATAATTACCCTGCTGTAACTCGGCAAAGTAATCTATTTCAACAGTTCTCAACAAGAAATTGAGACCACTATCTCACAATGCCCTATAGCAGCCTGTTGGTTAGGGTTCTCATTCAGGAGGTAGGAGATCCAAGGTCAAACAGTCTCTGCTGGATTTAGGGCATGGATTTGAATCCAGGTGCAGATCCCTCAGAATGGGGAATTGAATCTTAATCTCCTATACTATGGGTGAGCGCTATAACCAATAGTTACCAAAAAGAAGTGCAGCCTCTTTCATGAATCTAGCCTTTCCTTCAGTATTTCATCTGAAACACTTCATCAAATCAGCAACATTTATGAATAATTTTGGCATAATCAACACAGGACCTTTTGGAGCACTTCATTTGCTTTAAAATGTTTTCTCAGCACAGCTCCTAAGGGAATAGACTTTATTGATGGGAATGAAAATTAAGTATGTGGGACTTTGTAATTCCCCAAAATTCAGTGGTAGGAGCAGACTGGTCAGTTTGGGTCTGAATCACTATGCTGGGCTTTGGTTATAGTCCTTTGTTGATAATGGTTTCCTACACAGTGGTATAGTGGCTAAAAAAATATCACGACAGTGACAGAGGCATGAGCCCAGCCCTCACTCTGGATTCATGTCAAAGTCTGATGTCAGTGGACCTGACTGTGAATGGCTACTTGGCCTTTGGGTTGGAGAGTCAATGGCAACCATGAATATTGCTAGCCATACCACTGTTGTGGGTATTAATGGATGCAGAAACTGACATTCTTTCAAATAAGCTCAAGTAACCTAAGGGTTCAGGTACGTGTTAATTAATCTAGGTAAGAGCTGTCTTTAAATGCCCATGATGGTGTTATTTTCTGATTGACAAGCTAGGTTAACGTAATGTCCACTAACCTTCCAGTATAATCAAATAGCTAGAGAATTGGAAGAATAGTCTGAATAAGAGCTATCCAGATTATTACTAAAAGGGCAGAATGTTGAGAGAGACAATTTGATAAGAAAGACTGCTTTAAATATGACACTTTTTAAAATATTGCCATGTAATGAATAATGCATGGTGTTGTTATATGATCTGATAAACAAACATCTGTCAGGGATGTCTCAGTTCACTGCCTCAGAGATGAGGGATGGAGTAGGTGACCTCTTTCAGGAATACGTGATTTTTGTGATATTATTATTTTTTCATGTATGCTGGTTATGTCCACAGGCCTGATTCTGCACTTAGAATCTGATTGGTGTAAGTCCTTGCATATAGATGGAGTTTTATGACTTCAGGGTATAACAGGGAGCTTAGTGCTCCTGTTACTTGAAGGGATAAACTTCAGCTGATAGAACCCATGCAACTGAGTAGGGGTTAGCTTGAACAGAGATGGCAGGAAAGAAACACTCCTGGCTAGGCATTGAGCTGCCCATTAAGGCAAAGGGGCACACATGTAGCCACTTAAAGAAACAGTTGACAGGAAGAAGGCAGGGCTTAGGGAGAATATAAGCACAGAGCCTGAGCCAGGGTGGGTAGTCTGGCCTTGGAGTTTGCTGAAGAAAGAGATCCAGAGCAGGAGGAATGCAGAGGAGCTTACGGCTGACACCTGGGGAATTCAAGGAGGTGCTGCTTTTGACTTGCTGGTGCTGCTGACTTAAAGGGAAATATGGTTCAGGGTAAGGGGAAGCTTTGTGATACAGCCAAGGAGCTGGTGTTTGTATTTTAGCCAGACTTATTCCTGTGCTATAGTTTATACTGTGGACTGGATTGGGACTATCAAGGGTGGAGGATGTCTCAGCAGTGCCCTAACTGGTCAGCAACAGGGCCAGGGGGCCCGGTGCCTGAGCTGGGTAGAGATACTGGGACCAAGGGACCCAATCCAAAGTAGGTGTGACAAGGGATGGAGCCTAGAAGCCAGGTCTGACACAGTGGGCCTGGCCTGGAATGCCCGGCAAGAAGAAAGGGGAAGAAATGCCACAACAAGGGGAGAGTGACTGAACAGTGACATCAGCAAGGCATGGGCATAGGGGGCATGGTTGGGTCAGAAGGGCCTACCTAGTGTGAGGGCAGATTGAGATCAGCACAGTCCAAGAGGGATATGCTGGTAGAAGATGGATAGGGCTTGCTCTAGGACCCTGGGACAACCTCCCTTTTCACATTTTAATAATTCCAACAAAGGCATGGCAGATGAAGGAAGAGGGAGGGTAACCTAGAGCTCAAGCAGAGCAGGAGCTGCGTGGCCATGAAGGGGCTAGTTACAAGGGCCATTGCAAAACATGAGAGTATTTGGCACATAATGTTTTCTTTGCAATTCTCTATAGATCATGATTGCCTAAATTAATGTAAAAATAAATTGCTTGCTGCTTAATTGTATATTATTTGATTGGTCAGGGAGTTCAGGAAGCTCACAGGAGAGAGATTTGTATATCCAGTTCATGAACTATATGCTATTGGTATAATTATTCAGAAAGATTGTATTACAATGATCAAAAATCTTTGGTTTTTAATAGTCATACTTCACTTCATACCATAAATATCAGCACTATATTGTATACGTCAAAAATTATTCTTTGATTTGTTTAATACTATTTTGAATTCTTTTGCAAATGAAAATTGTACTTCTTTGTAATGTTGCTTAGATTATATAAAATATCTGGCGTACATTCAAACTGGAAAAATTAGTAACAAAATAGGTTGTCAGGATTATAGATGTGGAACAAAGTGGCAGGGCACCAAGCACAATGGGGTCCTGGCTCAGGACTGGGACTCCTGCATGTGCTACTGCAAAACAAATAAATAAGCATAATGTAATTAGGTTATGAGAGACCCCACAATAAGTAATTCATGTTTAGATCTGCTTGAATCCAATGGCTTTAACTTTGTGGTGTAAACAAATAAAAATTGGGTAGTCTGGCCTCTTTTAAAATGGAGAATTTAACTGACTTCAAATTAATATGTGGATTACTCTTGAAATGAACCAGTACTGCCAGACAGATCTCAAGCTAGTACAGCATAATATTGACTCTAACTACTGGATAGTAGAAGTGCATCATATGTTCATACCTAAAATGTGAACATGGACAAAATTCCATAAGGGCTAAGAGAAGATACAGCTACGTGATACACAGTTTATATGCCCACAACTATACACGCTAGATATAATGTGTGCTTCTGTATAATTCAGGATATATCAGGTAAAGAAGAATGTGTATTTATTCTACTATTTTCCTCAACATCTATCACCACTTGCCAAGTATCTTCCTTGGAACATTTAAGATACTAATGATTTTAATGCAAAACTGAACAACTTAATGGGCTGAACATATTTAATGAGACCACTTTAATTGCAACTTTCAATATATCTTCATACACTAAACACAACACTAAAAGCCCTCATAAAGAGTTGATAATAACAGAAGTGTTTCATAAAGAAAATTACTAAAGTTTTTCTACAACTTTTTCGAAGATCACTGTTCACAGCTTCTGAAAATACCTATAGTGGTTAATTAGTTTTGTTACCTCAACGGGGAAAACCAAAACTCTGTGAGGAGATAAAAATTTCTTTAATACTTCAGTGAACAATACCTGTATCTGTGTCATTATCATAAACAATTCATGAAACTGCCCCTTCTTCTCCCTCAAAATTTTTTTCTATTTGTTATTGCTAGGAAAAATACAGAGGAATGTAGCATTCCCAATGATTTGACAGTGATAGAGTTTTGTTAACAATATCACAATCCACAAATTGATAGTTACTCCCAGAGACAGAAAGGGAGAACAGATTGCACATATTATACAAAACATGAATGGCTACTATTGTGGGCTCTTAACCAAGTAGAAAGTTCACATTGCAGCTCCTCTTGTTTTTTTCACTTGCAACTCTGGGACATTACATTCAGGTCAGTTAGATACATAGGTACTCAGGGGCAGATAAATAGAAACAATTAGTATCTATTGATGACTGTGATGCGGGTGAAAGCTAATCTTTCATGGTAGGCAACCTGGATAATTTGAAAATGTCCATAGCAAAGGCAGGATGTCGAAAACCTGGACACAAACAAGGATTTCAGTAGAAAGAAAATGACATCTACATTTACACAGACTTGTAGCAGGCTTTAGTTTCATTCTTTCCATTTCACTTGAGTGGTACTCTGTAGCTAAAACTGTGTGTAGTACTTAAAAAAGTTAGGGACATTCTTTCTGTACATTCCTTTCACCTCATATCAGTGTGAAATAATGTGAATTGAGTTTTATGTTGGGTTCAATGGTAGGCACATGATGTTGAAAATTAATTACAACTGGGTATGATCAACTAGATTGCACTCGATTGTAAGACTAAGATATACTTTAAGTAATGAAACAGAAAACACTGGAAACCTGATTAAGCAAGAAATTTGGGTAATGTAAAAATAAGAGATTAAAACATGAACTATGAAAGGTTGTTGTACATAACAGTATATAGGTCTTGCCGTGTATGATTCAAATAGATTGTGGATTATTAAAGAGAGACAGACATTCTAAGGGACAGAAAAAGCAGTTAATATTACCTTATCCTATGGGACAGATGTAAATCAGAAAGACTTGTGATGGACACACCAATTCAGTGATAATGCAAATGGGTGGGTGTATTTCTAAAAACCTCCATCAAACTAGAAACAAATCTTTTAAGCTTTGATTTTTTTTCCTGTTTCAGTTTTGTATCTTGTTCAGCCATGAACAGAAATTCCAAATATTGGAGAAAAGGTTATTATAGTTAGGGATCTACTGAATTTGAGGAGGTGACTGGCCGACTTTTCAGGCAGATCCCCCGCCAGCCACCATCTTCATGGGCTAAATGTGGTGCACCCCTGCCCATGCCTCTGACTGGCCAATGGGGCCTGGCAGTCCCACCCTTCCCTGGGGATTGCCAGGTGGCCCCAAGCCAGCACTTAAATTGCTTAATAACACATCAATTAATGGCTTCTACAGGCTTAATCTGGGGATTAAATCCACGGAAGCCATTAATTGATGCATTATTAAGAAGTCTAAGCACTAAATTAAACTCTACACTGAACTATCTTATTACAATAAATGTATGCATGCCATGAATTGTAACTAATATCAACTACATACATTTTATTAATACCAACTATTAGACTTTATTAACTAATACCATCTAAGCACCTAATGAAACTCTAAACTGAAGTATCTTATGAAAATAAAGCTGTACACAACATGAATTGTGACTAATGTCAACTATATACACTTTATTAAAGGATATTTTAAAAAGGAGATTACTGAAACTAAATGCTAACCTAGAGGCAGGCAGCTCATGCTAGCTATTAAATATGAGCATGCTGCATCCAGTCGCAGTTGCTGCAGACTTCTTCTGTCTCTGTGGGGTGAACACGTGTCCGTATACTGATTTGGCATGCTCAGCATCTACTGGGTTAATTGGAATGGTGAGGCAATGTCTTGTCAGGGCGTAAAGATATCAAAACCAGTTACAGACAGAGTGCCAGAACATAGGCACAGGCACAGGCATCTGGTACTCTTTGATGAAGTTCATGTGAGCAGCACATTACAAACAATATGTAAGCAGTCATGTAACCTTACAAAGAGTAGGCCAGTGTGAAGCTAGTATTCGCTTTGGATGCAGATTCAGTCGATTCAGGGGGCAGTGATTTGATTCGGTGATTTAAATCACTGTCTCAAATCGATTTGGCTGAATCTGATTTGGAGATTTGGCCACCACCAGATTGGCCAATCTCCAAATCAAACAGGCCCCATCCCCCACCCACTCTCTCAGCTTTGTCAATGACTGCCCCATGTGGCCCCAGCCTCCTGGCTCTTTAAAAAAAAACCAAAAAACCCACTCATTGGCTGTTGCCAGGTGGGCGGTGGGCAATCCCCCCACTGCCCCGTGCTGCATGGGAGGCTCTGTCATGAGCCCCTATCCCCCGCCCACTCTCCCAGCCCCACCGCCCCATGGCTGCCCCACCCCGCCCCAGTGTCCTGG
>NW_017729024.1:71763143-71763506 GCF_001723915.1 Gavialis gangeticus | reverse complement strand
GAGACCATGCTGGTGCCCCTCATTCCCAACCCAGTGTCCTGGCTTTTTTTTTTTTTTTTTAAAGCCCCACAGTTACTGGCTCCTGCCAGGTGGGACGTGATCCCCGCTGCCCCCCACTGCCCTACACACCATGCAGGGCTCTGCCATGAACCCCCAGAAGCCCCGATGGCAACTGCAGCATCTGGTGAGTGCAGGGCTTTTTGTTTTTAAAGAACCAGAAGCTGGGGCTGGGCAGGGCAGCCATGGGAGAGGGGAGGGGGCTGGGAGAGCGAGTGGGGAATGGGGGCTTGTGGCAGAGCCCACTATGCAGTATGTGACAGTGTAGGGCACTGGGGATTGTCCCCCCCTGCCTGGCAGTAGCCA
>NW_017729024.1:71759549-71763020 GCF_001723915.1 Gavialis gangeticus | reverse complement strand
TGGGGGGTGATGAAGGGGGTTGGGGGAGCAGGCAAGGGATGGGGCCTGATGGAAGTCCTCCCATGGTTCCCTCCTTCCTCTCCTAGCCCTGCCCCCACCCCCTGCTTAGTGGTACAGAGTCCAGGTCCAGCTCCCTGAAGCAGTGAGCAGGGGCTGCCCAAAACTTTGAAGCTCTCCAAATCTTTTCTGAATTGATTCAGAGAGGTTCAAATCAATTCAGACCTTTTTATTGGTTTCCTGATTCGATTCAGATTCAGAGATTCGGCCACTGAATCGGGCTGAATCACCTCCAAATTGAATCGGCACTCGAAGCTTTACGTAGCCCTAACAAAGAGTATGTAAGAAGTCATACTTTTTACCCCATCCTGGGATAGCCTTCAGTAACTGAGGGTCACAACTCAGAACAGGCACCTGGTTGGGGTCTAAAATGTGAACAGTATTAAGAAAAGGGGCAGCTGGTTGCCTGACTCATGGTGGCAGTGATGGGTCATGTTTTAGTACAGGTTCAGCTTCACAGCTATGTCCTGGAGCAGGTCCCTTCTCCACTGGTTTTTATGAGGACAGCTTGACAGTTCTTGCAGTGCCCCGTCTTCTACCCATATTATCAAATCCATCAGCTCATGTGCATAGTGGATCACAGCCTGGCAGCCTTCAAACTATATTAGGAGCTCCATGACCTGGGTGGCATTGTCAGCCACAAACATCACTTGATCTTGAACATCGCCTTGCCCTGAGAAATGGTAAAGCTTAAGCATGCACTATGTGCTAGGTATGATTTCCCTCTCCTTGCTCACAAACTGCTGGGAGTGCTGCATATGCTTGGTGTGGTAATGGACCACACTGAATCACAAATTCTACCATGTGAGCACAGGCTCCAGTGGCAGCAGCACAGTGCCATGCGAATCCCCACTTTGACTGGCAATAGATTCCCTGTAGCGGACCTTATGGCTTGGGCAGTGCTTGAAGGCTTTTTTGAAAGAATACACCAGGTTATCCACATTGGGCAACTGCATGCACCAAATGTCACTTACCAAGGACAGAATGTGCACATTGCAGGTGACGTGAACAGCACTGGGCACCATTCTTTGGAGCACATTGGAAAAATCCTTGCATATGTACATGGCATTGTCAGACAGGAATGCTGAGATCTGGTTAAATTCTATGCCATAGCTGACAATTACTTTCACAATGGCTTGAGACACAGTAGAAAAAATTGACAGACATAAGGTAGACTGTATTGTTTGAAACAGGCAGGTCCCAGTCCGTCTAGCTACCCAGTACCAATAAAATGTGCAGCACGTGCTTATCTTGAACATCAGTGGCTTCGTCAGCCACAATGGAGAAGGTTTCATACTCTGCCAAGGCAGCCTTTGTGCACTGTACATGCAAAGCAATCACTGCAGGGAGATCATGCTGGTGAAGATTGTTGGCACATGGAAAACTGCCAGCATTTGGCATGTTTTAGTTCAGGTGTTTAGTTCACCCTTGACTTTGAGTGGTCAAGTTTCTCCGGTGGTATATTTGCTGCTGTGAAAGCCTCTGTGAGGCCAAAAAGGCCACCTATCGACTTGCCAAACTGCTTTCTGTGGTCCTTTTAACCAGGAAGGACATATTTCTTGCTCTGACCTTCAGCCTCTGCAACAGCCTCATGGCTTTGGCTTCATGTGGGCATCAGGCTCTGTGTTGACTTTTGCTGGTTTTCCTTGACACATCCAGAGTTACATTGTAGGTGGTACAAAAAAGTCTGCCTCCATCTCTGTGCAAAGTCCCTGCAGGATGCTGTCTTACATGGTCCAGTGCTGAAATGGATTTGGCACTGGAGGATTTCTTAGCATTCATTATCCCTGCTCCTCCTAAGGCTCAGATTCTGGCCAGACTGGCTTCCCTTTTCCTTCCCCCAGCCCCCGTGTCCTACCATCCTGTGCTTCAGGACTCCAGAGCTTCCCCTACTTTTCTTTTCTTGCAATTTCCACTCTCCTCCATCCGCCAGCAAGTCTGCCAAAAGTGTGGGGCCTGCACTTTTTCCTGGAGCCCACCATTTTTCATGGAGCCCAGCTGAAACCATGGTTTCTCTCAAAATTGCACATTAACAATTTTGATAGTTCCCTAGTTATGGTACTTCTATCATATAGGGAGCAACAGAAATATCATGGACACTTCCTTATGAGATGTCCATTCCACTTTTGTAAGTTTAACTTGTTTTGGTAGTTAAAATAAATTTGGGTTACTAACCTTGCTTTTGTTGTTTTATCCAACCCGAATCTAACATTTTGACCTTCAGGTATTACTAAATAAATTGCTTTTTAAACTTGAAAAGCCATTAACAGTATACTCAGAGGAATGGTACTGTTCTAAAAAACTGTACTTATGGCTTTGAATTATTACATACATTTAGAGGAGCAAATAAATCTGTATACAAGTTCACAGACATTTCAGTCTTCTAAATTCTGAAACTAACATCTTTGGAGAAGCCGAATAGGTAAAGTGTCCTAGAAAAATTGACACTAAATCAGTTGTGGAAAGCACAACAGAATCATTTTAGGGAAGTAATTAATTTCTTATGAAGTTCATAAAATTTATATGAAGAGATAAATGTTCTGAGAGAATCAGCTAGGTAAGATTGATATTGCTTGCCTTTCTGCCAAAAGATAGCACATGCCTGTGGCTGTCAAGGTAAGCTTCTTATCTGGGAGGAATCCAACAAGATGGAGTCTGAGTAAATTGTAAGTATAACTGTGTCTTGTGACATACACAATCCCCTGTGCAAATGCAGGATGCATCTCTGCTTCACGAACTGACTCCCAGAACCAACTAACATAACCAAAAAACTAATGCTCAGCCTTTCATTCTAAACCTAAACATTGGCTAGCACATTGAGAGCTTGCAAGAAAATATGTAAGAGCTCTAGCTGGTGACACCTGCCTTTAATAATACCTAGGTAATGTAGACTGGATGTTCTACTTGGCATTTTGAATGTATTTCAATAATACTGGTATTTGCTCTAATACATTTCAGTGCTGTTCATGCCAATATTTATGTCGAGATTGATGCTTGTATTATTTGCTGTTTTGTTGTTTGGTATCTACTTGAAAGGATGAAGGTTAAATAACATTGTTGCGTTTTATGTTGGGTTCAGTGATAGGCAGAGTGATGCTGAAAACTAATTTACAACTGGGTATGATCAACTAGACTGCACCCTATGGTAAGACTAAGGTATACTTTTAAGTCATGAAACAGAAAACCCTGGAAACCTGATTAAATAAGAAATTTAAGTAAACTAAAAATAAGAGACCAAACCATGAACTATTAAATATTGTTGTACATAACAATATGTAGGTCTTGCCATGTACGATTCAAATAGATTGTGGACCATTAAAGAGAGACAAACCTAAGGCACAGAAAAAGCAGTTAATATTACCTTATTGCCTGTGAATGACATTTCTAGATATGCTGAAGAACTTGTTCATTTAG
>NW_017729024.1:71741704-71754549 GCF_001723915.1 Gavialis gangeticus | reverse complement strand
AGAAAAATCAGCCTTTCTTTCCTTGAATCTCTTTCATCAAACTGATAGTGCAAGCATTATCTGTGACACTGATTAGATACCAGTAGTTGGCCAAATGTGTTAAAGGTCAAGTTGCTGTTATATCTGTGTGATCTTCAAAGGAGAATAATGCAGGGGTAAAAATAAAAAGGTATGTGCAGATGTTCACTGTACCAATCTATGATCCCCATCTTACTTTAAGTTGTGTTAGTGTAGATCGGGTTGGGTGTGTGTGTACCAGGAACCCAATCTAAGTAAGTTGGGGTAGGAGGGATCTGGGAGCTAGCTGGTTCACAGGGGGGTTTGGTGGGAGGGAGGGTTGGAGTCTGCGGGGGGCATTGCTGGGTCTGAGGAGGGAAGGAAGGGTTAGGCAGCTAAAGATAGCCTGGTAAGTTTGGTGGGCCAGGCCTGGGTTGAATGGCTGGGCTTTCCCAGCGTGGGGGCTGTGCTCCAGATGTGTAAAGGCATTTGGTAGATCTGGCTAACCCTCCTCGGGTAAACTAAATTTGACCTGGCTGACAAGTTTTTGCCTGATTTTAACCTCCCTGAACATCTGTACAAATCAGCACTTAGATTGACCTGACCCTAGTTAGAATGATCTAAGTGGAACATCTGCACATACCCTAAAACACTCAGTGTGCTAGGTGAATTTTTATGCAAATGTTTCAACTAAATATATAAAACTACTTCACACGAGCTCCAGGCAGGGCAGCACAGAAAGGAATAATGGGGCTGGGCCAAATTCAGAGGAAAAAAGCAGAGCTGTGTGAACCCAGTGTCCAAGACAACAGGCCCTTATATAGCCCTTAGGTTTTTCAGCAAATGTCTGGGAGCTGCACAACTGCCTCGGCTCTGGCTTGAAGGATGAATTTTTCCTTTGCAACCATTCATCTCTTAACCTGCTAAAAGCTTGAATATTTGGAGGCTCTAATGTGATGGATTTCAGCCAGTGTGAATCACACGGGTGCATATGGGCTCTGATTAATTTACACCAGCTGAGGATCTGGCTGACAATTAGAAAAACTCAAGGTGCTCTAGGGAATCTACAGTTTCCTGTTGTCCATAAAAGCATTGGGTAGTATATGTATGCATATTAAATATATGTATTTTCAGTGTGTGAAATATCAGGACGAAAAAAATTAAGAAAGAACATTACTTTTGGGAGGTCTCCCCATTTGTAACATGTTCAGACTTGCAGTTTGCCAAATCTAGACCATGTATCTGATCTCATGACATTGAAAGAATCCTTGTACTATTCTTGTCTTACAGGAGATTTGCATTATTAATGGAATAATTCGGTATTTGAATTATCTTAAATCACTGTTACAAGTGATAGATCATCTCAAGTTTTTATCTCTTTACAACTTGTTTTGACAAAATGATTTCATAGGCTATAATTAGCTTGGGGATTTTGTGGTGTAATGAGTGAGATGATAACATAACTTGGTTGTAAAAGTATATATTTTTTAGAAAAAACATGCTCTGTGTTTTTGGATTTGGAATAATCTCCTGTAATGAACTGTCATTATGCTTTGACATATCTTCTGTGCTGTTAGACCAGCTGTCTGTTCATGCTACAGATAGGGTTATAAGTATTTTTTTTCCCAGGAATCAACATCTTCTTACTCCTAATGAAAAGATGAACACCTGAGATTTTTCCCTATCATGGGAATGTATTAAGATATTGTGCCTGAGAACTTATCAAATTCCTTGGATAGAAAGGCCTTTTTAACATCATACTTTCCTTGATCTAAATTGGCAATGAAGAATTAATGTAACTTGCTGTCTAGAAGAGAATCAGGAAGACTTCTCTGCAGCTGAGGTTAAGCAAAGGTTGTGATATTACAAATTAGAACTAAATAGGAGACTGATATTGAGAAACTGGAACCTTGTTAGCTAGACTAATAATGAATCAGGTCTCTGAGACAAAGGGTCCCTAAAGGTGAGCTAGCTGGATTTTGAATACAAATGGCTATATTATTATTAACATATCCATTCATGAAAGCTGGTTTGTAATACATATTTGAAAGTCAGAACTCCAGTGCAGATGAGTAAGGCCTAAGTAGATCAAGGAGATGGAGTGCCTGAGATGTATATTTCTGAATGGAATTAGTTTACCAATTAAATTATTTGATATAATGCATATTGTGTAAAAAACAAAACAAAACCCACAAACAAAAACCAAAAAAACTACATTAAAAGAATATCAAAGGTACAAAGTCAAATGCTTAGAAGTTAGGAAGACTAGAAATAATGGTGCTTGTGCAACCTTAATTTCTTCTTGTGCTTTTGCTTTAAGATAGAGATATTATTTACATAATCATATACTTATTTTTTTTAAATAAGACTCCTGGCCTTGTTTCTGATTAATGTGTGGCTCTATGCTTTATTCACTGCACACTACTTAAACCCTGCTTAGAGAGCAGAATTATTTAATTTTTTGCATAATATTTCTATTGTGCAAAGCACTAGTTTTGGAGGAGCTCACAAACATAAAGCGGGTTATTTTCACATGGGTAACTTTAATTATGGCACTTTTATTTTTTGTAGTTCTTCACTTTTGAACCTTAATGAACTTCTACATACTGGTATGTGTGTGCATGTATGAATCTCTTAGGTTGAAATAAATGCCCAAGAAAACCAAAATGAAACTCATATGAACCATCAGGATTTATTTTAGATTTGCCACAGTTCTCTGTAATGTGAGGTACTGGAATAACTCAAAGTACCAGTCATTTGCCATCCTTTGTGTGATCAGCACCCCAGAAGGATGTGATACTTTCACAAGAGGTTTCACAAATATTTGCTTATGGTAAAAGAACTGCGAGATGCAGGAACTTCAGGCTCTTTTTTCACACTCTTCTGTCCATCACCCTCACGTACGACCCCATCTGCCCCATTCCCATCTCTCAGTCCTGTCTCTTCCCATGCTTCCATATGCTCCATACTTCAGTCCCATTCTTTTTTGTGTGTGTTCATCAGGCTACTTATTCCAGTTCCAGTCTCCTTCAATCTGTTTCTCTTTCAGGACTTCCAGTCTCAGTTTATTAGTACAGCTACTTGCTATCACACAAGGTTTGAACTGTTCTTAGTCTCCCAAATTTTCAATGCTTTTTTCCCTAGTGCCAGCCAGTGTATTTTACTCTGACTCTTCAGGTAGGTTCCATTCTTGTCTTCTATACATTTGAATCTGGCACCTTTGTTCTCCACACTGCCTGGGCCAAGCAAGGAGGCCTCTAAGAATGCAAGAGAAACTTATCTCAGTTTGTGTACCTGAATGAGATGTAGCTCAGAGCTACAACAGTAAAATTCTGCTCAATCCTAGGCTGGAACATGCCTAGTGGGGACAGAATATTTGAAGGTTTAAATGACTGAGATTTAAGAAAACATTACTGAACATCTATTAATTGTGCCATTTTTTTCAAAGGTTTATGACTTGGCAAAGTTTTGGCAGGTTTTGAGGAAATGGAAATAGGTGCTTGATACAAAGGCCATTCCCTGCCATATTTAAGTTTCTTTCTAAAATGTGAGGGAACTAACAGTTTTCATAGGAAAGGTATCCAGAACATGCAAAATAATATTTTTTCTATCTTTGTTCTCAGTCTGCTGAACCATTTTGAATGACTTTTGTTTACAGAACAGTTGAGCCTAAGGCAGACATCTGGCATGAAAAAAAATTGGTCGTAGAAGTTAAAAGGCAAAGTAAAAGAAAGGCCACGAGGAAATATGGCTGGCCTCTGTAAATATAATTATGACATAAACACCAGAAAGGAGAAGAATTATTTAAGCTAAAGGAGAACTTTGATACAAGAGCAAATATATATATTGACCATGCATAAATTTAGACTGGAAAAAGGAAGGTGATTGTAGTCAGGCCCTGCTATGTGGTTTGACTCATGAGGTGTGTCCCACTAGGAGACCTTTCACTCTCTTGGAACATTTTCCTGCCTTGACTTGATGGAAAATTTCAGTAGAATTCAGTTCCATAGGAGGTGGAAGGCTTCTATGTTAGGGCATCTCTCACTCAGACAAATAGTCCTCTATGGCCTGTGAGGAGATGCTAGGCATATAATGGGGGCTCTTCCATCCCTTAGACCCTCACCACAGGCCTCTGGAATGATGCAGTTATTGGCGCCTGCTGTTACTGTCTCACAGCTTGGAAGCTAGTCCTAGTACCTTCCAGTCTGTATGCCAACTCCCACTGTTACAGCACTGTATCTCCCTGGACAGCTACCAGGAATTCTTATAATTCCCCTCAAAGATAAAGAAATATGGACAGGTTTACTACCCCTCACCCTCTGTGACCAACTCTCCCTGGAGGAGGGCCCTCTCCACTACTTCTGGCATCCCTTTAGGGTATCTGCTGGAGGCTCCAAGTCTATCAGCATTGGCTTCAGCTCCTTTGTGGTGGCTCACCTCTCCTGTTTTAATATGAATGTGGTGGCCAGAACCAGAGGGGTTACTATCATGAGCAATAAATATATGCTCTTGGAGACATCCAGACAATTGTCTAGCAGTTAAGATTAGCTAATGCAAAGCTTACAAGTTTGCAACCTGCAAGTGGAATTTGTCTGTCAAAATTTAACCAAAGTGTTGAATCTAACTGTTTGCGCTGATCTTGGGATTGACTGGGCCCCCAAATAAGCAGAAGTACAAGATTAGCTGATCTAACAGGTTTTTTAAAGGTCAGCCATAACAAGATCTGACCACCTAATATAATTAGCACAATCCAAGGAATAAGAAACCAAGGGGTTGAGCTTGGGCAGAGTAATGCTAATTTCAAACCTCAGAGTAATTTGCTATGGTGTAATTTGCTTATTGAGTGAACCTGAATTTGGGCAGTAACCTTTCATGATAATTTCTAACACCTTTTAATCCCATAGGGTAACAGCTATAGGGCAAGATTGTGAGTGGCTCTAAAGCCAACAGATTAGCATAAGATAAGGCATAAAAGAACATGCATGTCAAGTGACCAGTTAGAAGGACGGGACAGAAGGACCATCGCTGTACCAAGCCTGGATCCCGGACAGCCAGTGTGAGTGAAGACCAGATTCTGACCAAGGGACCTTTCCTGTGACCCCTCAGACAGCATTGATTGGGGATGCCTGACTTCACTGGAACAACTTGGTGCGCACCTGACATAGAGGGACTGCTGATAAGTTGCCAACCCCATGTGGGAACTCTTTGTCATTCTGTCTATCTGTTGTTATTATTCACTAATTAGCTCTTTATTACTGTACTATCTGTTCGTTGCATTAACCTTTCTTTTAATTGTTGTATGCTAAGCGATAAGTAAATTTGCCGTTACTTCACTCCCAACTCACCTCCTCGATTCCGAACCCAGCAGCCTAATGGCTGATACACTCACAGTGCCTAGCCGGCCTGTGACATATGAACCACCTGAGGTAAACTAGAGTCAGGTGTTCCCTTTTCCTGGGATCTGCCCCATTCATGCTGCCATTCCCCAACCCCAGCATTCCCAGATAGGGCTTTTTTCTCCCGAGGGCCCTGTTTCACTGGGGAGTTCTTTAAGGTGCTGGACCAGAGCTATGCTGGCCACCATGTATCTTGGGGCATCTCCGCTGCATGTCCCCGCATTCCTGGAATTATCTGTCCCCTAACCCAGGGGCAACAGGTAAGAAAAAAGTCTTTACCCCAGGGGGCCTCCACCTTTTGGTGTCGGGGCTGACTCACTTGCTGTCCCACTCTGGCCATTGCTGCTGTACATCCTGATGCCAGCAAGGCAGTTGGGCTCTTGGTGGCTGAGCAAAAGTGGGGAGGCACGGAATTCCCCCTTTCAGATCCCCCCCATTCTTCTAAGGGTATGGACTGAGGTTGTAGAGAAGCCTTTAAGATGGAACTTGATTAGTCTGTTAAATTGGTTATCTGATATGGTTGCCTATGACATTAAGGACTCAGTGACCCAGATTATTTCTGTCTTTCGAGGCAGCAACAGAGGAGAGGGGTTAATACTTCAGTTTTGAAGTTTGGTAGACCAGGTTCTTTGGGTAGATGTGATAGCTTTTATTAGACCAACTAAATAGTTTGAAAAATTCTTCTTTGCAAGCTTTTAGGCACAAACACCTTTCTTTAGGGGAGAGTCTACTGTTGTTTTGTGTTCTCCTGGATGGAATATTATCCAATATGCAAAATGCAGGTCTGTGAAAATGCAAATGCACAGCAGTGAGGATCAGAGGCCATGGGAGACAATAAGTGTGAGATGGAGGGAAGAGGGGAGGGAAAGAGGGGAATGTTGACCTGGTGAGAGAATGTAGCTGGTAAAATGTAGAGAGGTTACCTGGGGTTGTTGGATGGTTATAATATGCCCTAAATCCAATGGATATATTTAGTCAATGATTTTTTGTATCCAGGAGGTTGATGAAGTGAAGTTCATAGGCTTGTCTATGAAAGGTGTTTTGTAAATTCCCTTTGAGGATTAGAACTGAGAGATTGGAGAGAGAGTGGTTGACTTGTGAGAAGTGTGCACCTACAAATAATTGGGTATTTTTTGTCTTTGATAGATTTTTGGTATACATTCATTCTGGTACACAGTTGTTGTTTGATTTCTCCTTCATATTTTCCATCAGGGCATGTAGTGCACTGGATGAGATATATTACATTTCTGGAGATGCAGGTGTAAGATCCAGGAATAGTGATTGTTCTGTTGTGGGGTATAGTTATTGTGGGAGTGCTGGAGATATGTTGGCAGGTTTTACATTTCTTGTCCCAGCATGATCTGTCTCATACCTGTCTCCCATGGCCTCTGATCCTCACTGCCATTTGCATTTTTACAGACTTGCATTTTGCATATTGGCTTATATTCTATCCAGGAAAACACAAAACAACAGCAGACTCTCCCTATGCCTGAAGATGGGTGTTTGTGCCTGAAAGCTTACAAAAAACAGTTTTTCAAACTATTTAGTCGGTCTAATAAAAAATATCACATTTACCCCAAGAACCTTGTCTACCTATGTCCATATACCAACACAGCTACAAGCAACACCCTTGCAGTTATGAACATAAACACTTAGTGGAACTGAGGTAGAATTTAGTTCTTTTTTGTTGGATCCAGCCCTAAGAGATCAGGTCTTCCACAAATGTGACATTGCTTTTCCCAACTTACAGAGCAGAGACTTGTTAGAGCCCTTGATTCTTAGAGAAAACCTTCCTACTTCTTCTTTAAAGACATAAATTCTAATTTATGTGTATTACACATTGCCATAGACTAAGCCAGGTCATCTCTTAGGAGATTTCAGCAATCCTTGAAGAAACTCCTTTTCAGAGCCTTACCTTAGGCTCGCAGTCATGAGAGTACTACCTGCCAGCTCCCACTGAACCCTACCTCATGGATGGATAGGAAGTGAACTTGCCACAATGGAAGTCAAAAACACAGTGTGTTTGTGTTTGTGCATGTATGTGTGTAGACAAGGTTCTTTTGGTAAATCTGATATCATTAGACCAACTCAAATAGTTGGAAAAATTCTTCCTTGCAATGTTTTGGGTACAAACACCCTTTCTCAGGGTGAGCAAGCATCTGTAGTTCGTGTGTACTCTTTCTGGGTGGAAGGAATAGTAAAGAAGCTAGAGGCTGGCATACATGCAAGAAAGCCAGTCAGTGAAGATGTAAATTGAGGAGTCAGTAGGTGAGACAGGCTGGGTTGTGGAAGGGGGAGGGGTGGGGAGAATGAATGTAGCTGGTAAATAGTGGAGAGGTACCTGGGGAGAGGTACCTTCACTTCATCAACCTACTGGATATAAAAAACATGGACTAAATATAGACATTGATTATGGCACATTATAACCTGCCTAACATCTGACTCCCCAGGTACCTCTCCACTATTTACTAGCTGTGTTCACTCCCCTCCCTCCCCCCAGCTTCTCTCTCACCCACTGACTCCTCCATTTACATCTTCACTGACTGCCTTTCTTTCATGCAGACCAGCCTCTGGTTTCTTTACTGTTCATTGCATCCAAGAAGAGCACACACCAACTACAGATGCTTCCTCACCCTGACAAAGGGTATTTTATTTGTACCCAAAAACTTGCAAAGAAGAATTTTTCCAGCTATTTGAGTTGGTCTAATAAAAGATATTATATTTGCCAAAATAACCTTGTCTGCCTATGTCCTTAGACCAACACAGCTACAACTTACACCCCTGTATATGTATGTATGTACTCAATATGCACACTAATCTACATATTTACATACGTAGAATAAACTGAAAGGCAGTAGGGGAAAATCATCAAATTTACATACAAACCAAGGGAAAGGCATTGCCTTTGAAAAATGTTTTTGTTTCTTTATAGGCTGAATAGGTAGCTGTACTTCAGATATTAATGAAACTGTTTAAATCAAAAGCTGATGTTATTATCATATGCCCTCAATTTTCTTGACCTAGATATTCTGAATAAATTCTACATGCTTTTTAGATTTAATTTTTTTATTTGTTTTTGTTGTTGAAAACCCCTTGGTTATTTTAATGTTTTAAGAGGTCAGGCCATGTTCAGAAGTGCTGTCAAAAATCTTTTCTTTAATGTGGGTTATTGAAATGTGAATTTCAACACACAGTATTGGATTGCTTTAATGATCTAATACTGTCACTGCTGTGATTCAAATAAACTTACTAATTCAAATTCACAATGTTCTGCTTTAGTGAACATTTATTTTAAATGTGAATCCAATAAGTTTTTCCTGCAAGCATTCATTTTATACTTTATATATGCTTTTTCAAAAAAGCCTTGACACATTAAAGTTAATTTTACTATTTATCAACATTGTTTTCTTTGCTGTCTTTCAAGACAGCAGAATTTAGATAGCAATCCAAGCCCAACAAAATACATAGTTTAGTAGATATGGAGATGTCTGTAAGCTCCTCAAACTCTACTCAGTACGTGTGTCCCATCAAACTTGTCACATGCACACATTATACAGTTTTTTTTCTTCTGCATCCTGTGCAATATGGACTAGAGTTGAAGGTTTTCATACATGTCAATGCAACAAAAAGCACAGTTGTGCTGTCTTCTGAGAGTACTAGAAGAGTCTGTACACAAAGGAATACGATGGTCTGTACAGAGGACCTTCAATATGCATGGATCATATACTCTGGCTTAGATTGCTCCCTCTGGCAGACTTCTAGTCTTCTGGGAAGATGCATAGACAGGGTCATAATTCTTCCTCCTTCTTGTATATTTCCTGCTGATTTCATCCCAGCAGGATCAAGGAATGAGTAGTACCTTGTTACAGGTACTTGTCTTGAAATGAACTCTTGGGTGAACCATGCAAGGGAATGGGGTTTGGTATATCTTTTCATCTCCGATCACATCTATGTACCTATACAATAGTGAACACTTTCTGTCTCTTTATACTGAAGATTAGATTTTTTCATGCATATATGTTGTATGTGTATGAGAGAGAGAATCATTCTGAATAGTTAGTGCAAAAACTACTGGGCTTCTTGCTTTCTGTATATTATTTGTTCATTGCTTTTAGTTAGGTAGACAACAAAACTGTTAACTTTCAGCTAGTTATTTGAATGAGGTATGCAAGTCTTTGTATTCATTAATATATTTAATTAGTGTTAACATAATAGCGTCATGCATAGTATATATTGTGGCACTACTGTAGATGCCATTTTTTTTGCACAGATGTGCTGTTTTTTCCCCCCTCAGAGTAAAATGTGCAAAAATGATCATATTCCATATGAAGAATTCAGAGGCAGCCTTAGGGAAAATGGCATCCTGGGCAAATTTGTATTTTGGCACTGCCTCCTTGGCATCCTCCCCTGGTGCCCCTTCCCCCCCTGACACTTGCTCTTCATTTCAGCAGTGCTGCTGCAGAGGGAGGCAGGCAGGGGCACGGGATACAGTCTAGTTGGGAGGTGAAGTGGCATGGTCTGGCTCCTCCTGAGCAGGGGCTGGAGGTGGGGTGTGAGTTGAGCTGGGCCGGGCGTTGCTTCTCCTGTATGGGGTGGGGATTGGCTGGGGGGTGAGGGAAGAACACTGCTGTGAGTGCAGGCTGCTCACTCACATGCGTGCGCGCGTGCGCATATGTGTGCTGTGTGTGTGCATGCATGTGCATGTGTGTATGATGCCACCCCGACCATGGTGCCCTGGGTGGTTGCTCATGTCACCCACCCCTAAGGCTGGCTCTGGATGGATTTGTTTCTAAATATTCATTTCCTGCACTACAGAAAAAATCCCTTATATGTACATTTCCTTTTTATCTAGTTACTTTGCAAATACTCACAAAAATGTACCTAAGTTATACTGAACTGTATATTATATGACTAATTCAATGAATGGGAATATTAAGAATATCTATTTCCTCTAAATATTGAGGATCTACATGAAATCTTTGATTCAACTGCAAATCTAGGAAAAATGTAATTTGCTAATGAGACATGACATGATTTCCATAGGTTTCAAGGTGTTCTATTAATTTAGACTCTAGCTGTACTTACAAACTTCTTATAACTTTTGGAAGTTGAAACCTGTACCAAATTTTATTTTAAAGTTACTATCTCTTATACAGTTTTCAAGTTACCAGTAGTTTGAGGTATATTTTAGGTCATGGGTCAAAACTGAGCTGTAATAGGTTACATCTCATAGTGGAGTGGAGATCTGGGAAAAATACATTTCC
The DNA here is from genome assembly GCF_001723915.1 of Gavialis gangeticus. Classification (NCBI taxonomy): domain Eukaryota; kingdom Metazoa; phylum Chordata; order Crocodylia; family Gavialidae; genus Gavialis; species Gavialis gangeticus. The sequence continues at coordinate 71,743,892 of NW_017729024.1, read as the reverse complement.
CCTGACATAATAGAAAAGGTTCAATTCCTAGCAGTCTATGATGCATTCAGATGCAACTGTACAATTTGTGAGAACCACTAGATTATATCTTCATATTAGTATAGCAGTCCTCCAAATCTCAAAAGGAAAAGATCTGTCATATGAATTTCTGATCTCCCACTTAAAACCGGGAAGGCTTTGGGATATGGGACTCAAAGTAAACATGAAAGTAATGGCCTTGGTTTAGTTTCATACAACTTGTGCATGTGGAGTAGTCATAGGCCAGGTCCCAAATGTGCAAATAACTGCTTTTTTCTCAGTTTGGCATACGCAATCAGGAAATTGTTTTGGATAAACTCTAGATGAAAATATTTCTATTTTTGTTGTCTCAGTGATGGATAGCCTTCCCCCCTCTCCTAACACCAAACAATTCCCCACTTCACTGAACACAAAACTATCCATACAATGGACTTGTCTGTATAACCTGGGAAGTAGGATTTTTGTACTGATGGGAGTGAAGAGGATGTTTCAGCCCTGTTTCTCCTTCTGCACATCTTCTAGTACCTTTAGAGATAGTGATATGGACTAATAATGGGCACACTAACACTAAGGAACCCTCTGTGCATTACATATATCACGTAGTTACTGGGCTAATTGTGCAATTAATTTGGACAGACTACACATACATTTTAACTATAACATCTTAAAAAGGTCCAACCAGCTATAAGGTTATTGCTGGAGAATGTGTAATAACTTTATAGCTGGTTTCTATCCAGCTTTAATTTGCACATGTAGCAGGGTCTGTCCCTATGGCAGGAGTCACAGATTACTGGCAGGACCCAAAGACCACAGTTGTAGTACTCATGGTCCAGGAAGCTGTGGGGCACTGCCACAGTTGCAAGTCCCATTAGCTAGAATGGATTACAAAGGTACCATTTCTTTATTATGTGGATGCATACATACTCTTTTGAATTGACCCTCTGTTTTGTTTTTGAAAGAATTCTTCACACATTCTGTATCCAGCTTGAAGAACACATAGCTTCCATGAAAACCATTCTGATTGAACAAAGCTCTGTATATCTACAGGTGCCTGGATAAAGAAATGCAACTCACAACCTGAAATCTAATATGATGTACAGTGTTCTAAATTCATAAGCCATGAACACACAAAACATTTTGCATCTGTCAACCCGTTTGAGTTATTTTTGTGCTTGGCACCCATTAGAACATAATTTGTGCCCATTTTTAGTTTTGAGAAATGTTAGAATTTAATTGTAGTGGGGAGCATATAATTAGTCTTGAGCATCTGCCAGCCATTAAGTGCTCTAGTGGCCAACATTTTCACAAAGCTTTGAATCACAGCCTTTGGGTTCACTAATGACTTGGTATCATTTGCCTGCAGCAGCCTGTGAAAGAAAAATATTTGTAAACATTAAAGTTTGTTTTATATTAACAGTTTATCTACTGAATGAAACAAGGATCAAATGTGCTCCAAGGCAAGTAGGTCTCCCTGCTTGTTCTTTGTTCTCCATAGTTTTCATAAGTAACAAACACATTGATTTTGGTAGGCCTTCTTTTTACACACACACACACACACACACACACACACACGTATCTCACTGGTAGAAAATCAAATAATCTTTTCTATATTTTTGCTTCTAATACTTCCAGCTACCTACATAATACCTTATTTTCCATGACTGTGGGCACCCAAATTTTGTATACATCACCATAACTCTATATTGAAAAAATGCTCTCTTCTGAGCCCAACACTGTAAGATACATTATAATATTAGCAAGATCAAAATCTCCACTGTTTAGTAGGTATTTTGCCTTCACTGGAGTCACCAATAACAACATACAACTATAAAATACTATTTATTGAATATAGTATTGAATATACAGTCTATATAGTATTTTATAGTTGTATGTTGTTATTGGTGACTCCAGTGAAGGCAAAATACCTACTAAACAGTGGAGATTTTGATCTTGCTAATATTATAATGTATCTTACAGTGTTGGGCTCAGAAGAGAGCATTTTTTCAATATAGAGTTATGGTGATGTATACAAAATTTGGGTGCCCACAGTCATGGAAAATAAGGTATTATGTAGGTAGCTGGAAGTATTAGAAGCAAAAATATAGAAAAGATTATTTGATTTTCTACCAGTGAGATACGTGTGTGTGTGTGTGTGTGTGTGTGTGTGTGT
>NW_017729024.1:71721734-71741502 GCF_001723915.1 Gavialis gangeticus | reverse complement strand
AATGTAAGTAGAAGACATTCTTTCAGTATGATCCAAAATGACTCCATCAGACATCAGTCCTCTTTTATATATATATATTGAAAAAATGCTCTCTTCTGAGCCCAACACTGTAAGATACATTATAATATTAGCAAGATCAAAATCTCCACTGTTTAGTAGGTATTTTGCCTTCACTGGAGTCACCAATAACAACATACAACTATAAAATACTATATAGACTGTATATTCAATACTATATTCAATAAATAGTATTTTATAGTTGTATGTTGTTATTGGTGACTCCAGTGAAGGCAAAATACCTACTAAACAGTGGAGATTTTGATCTTGCTAATATTATAATGTATCTTACAGTGTTGGGCTCAGAAGAGAGCATTTTTTCAATATATATATATAAAAGAGGACTGATGTCTGATGGAGTCATTTTGGATCATACTGAAAGAATGTCTTCTACTTACATTGTACTTGTGTAAGAATGTGTCAAAAAGAAAGAGAAAAATAAATGTGAAAAAGCCTAGATGATAATACAAAAGCGAGTTATTTCTTCTTGTGCTATATTTCATTATGGACTACAATATATTACCTAAAAGGTCAGGGAACATATCTAATACTTTCTGTAATGTTCTGAAAAATGGAAAGGAAGCTTTTTAGAAACCAATTCAAATGCTATCTCCTGCCATTTAATCATTGCAGCTTCGATAAGGTAACATTTTGCACACTGGCAAGGAAAAACATTTTAGTATTAAATATTCATTATCTGTACAAATTAACAAAATGTCTTTGTTCATACTTTCCAATGTCAATTTAATTATTATTTTTTATAATCTCCTAGCTGAATGCCTCTCCAAAGGTGAAAGTGTGGCATCTTATTACCTCAAGAGGAACTTGCTTTTGAGGTTAGCTCTTAGAATACCTCCATCATGCTGAGGTTGACATACAAGTAAAATTATTCACCGAAACACTCAGGAAATCCTTCAGAGGATCATGTTTACAGATATGAAAGCAAAATTTCTCTGCTCTAGTCAAACAGCTGAAGTTCTTGCTCCCACATCCTAAATAACATAAAAAGTTGAGAAGTAGAACAGAGCAATAGTTTCCTTTAGTGAAAAGATTTGTCATCTTATTTTAACTAGGTTACAGCTGGAAATCAAAGAAACTGTAGGTGGAAAGACATCAGAAACTGAATTTATTCTCCTGCCATTTTAGCCTATATTCCTTAAACAAAAAGTTCTGTCTGATACTAAACTGATACCATAGTTAAAGTAAGCCAAAAGCCCTTGATTTGAAATGTTAGTTTATGCAAAATTTAATACTTCATGTGGTGTATGCTGGGCTTTAATTTTTCATGTAGGTTTAAAATGGAAACTCTTTACTGCAATGTCGACTTCCTACACTTAACATAATTTCACTTATCAAAGATGTTTGAAGACCACTCTTAACAACAGTAGTCTATCATGCTGGATACAATAGGATTTTGTCTTAAAGGTTTAAACCCTGTGTTTAATTATTCCTAGTTGAAAGTTATGGGCCAGCAAGTTTAACTGTTACTTTTGATGAGCGCTGCTACGGAAGAAAGCCAAAATGCTAGTTGAGATTTGGTGACAGAGGGCACGTCTGCACGTGCAATTCCAATGAATGTGACTGAATATACTCTGGTTAAATTTGTTCCAGAGTAAACTACTCCTGATGTCACTGTCTACTTGGGCGTTTAAGTGCAGTAATTTACTCTGCTGTCAGATAATACCTGTGTCTGACAGGATGATCTGATGGCACTGTAAATGAGCCTACACCAGCCAAATTGCCATGCATATGTAAACGGTGATGCTTTACTGTGCAGTAAATTAGTCTACTGTTCAGTAAAGCACATGTGTAGACATGCCCAGTGAAGCCAGCCCTACTATAAAGCAGCTCCAAGCTTTCCTAAAACTGTAGTAGATGCTGATGCCACCTAAAGAACTATCTACTAGGGATAATTAGTGGTACCTACAAACAAAAGGACTACCTCAGCTTTTAACTCCTTTCTTTTTCTATCATTTCACTTAGCTGGAGTTGCTTTAATTCATCTTTCTTTTTTGTTTCAGAATGGGGTAAGTTTCTTCTTTCCACTGTCATTCCATTTAAAACTAAATGATAGTTTTAGAATGGTTTAATGGCTATAGTTAGGAGGAATAAAAGATTGCTGAGAGTTCAGAACTTAAGCAATCTCTATTTGTTTTGGGTTAATGGGAGATGAGTTCAGGCTATTAGTAAGTCATAGTAGAAAAATATGGAATATTTAAAGTAACAGTTTTTATATAATTGCTGTGCAGTAATTACTTTTAATTGTGATGGTTTTTATGTTCTGATTGATTGAAGAACATTATTAACCAATCAATATGCAGGGAGTTAAATACCTGAGAAATAAACCTACAAACATGAGTTGGTAATTGTGCACCCTTCTGAGCCCTGTTTTAGCTGACATTGTTTAACCTATAGGCCTTACAGACAATTAGCAGGCATAGCCACTGGTTAAGTATTTATTCTAGACTTGGCTGAGCCTCAGATACATTCCTAAAAACTAAACAGATGAAGAAGAGATTAATGGGAATGGTATTGTTTTTTTCTTTTCCTGTTCTTACTTTTTCTACTAAAATGAAATTTGTGCTTGTTTAAAGCATCCAATTGACGGGCCTGGGAACTGAAATATTCAGTTTTGTCTGTAGAATTGCTAAAAATTTGGCAAGCTTCACCACCACAACCTTCTTCTGTATTTCAGCTTCACATGGAAGAACAAGCATTAGTTTCTTCTTCATGCCCTTTTAGTCTTTGCCTTACTGCTGTGTGTACCAAATGCTGGTTTTTTTCAGATACAGAAATTAGCTCATGAAAAACTAGATCCAAAGTCCGATAAAACCAAGGCAAATCTTTTAATTGAATTCATTGAACATTAGATCTTGCATAAGGTCCTGCTGCCACAAAATAATACCTGTTGTGGAATAATGACTTAGGGCCTTGTTGCACTTTAATTTTAGGTGGCTGCAAGAGCTCTTAACCTCTGGATTGACCACACATTAATACCTGAAATTATTTTTAAGCACATTTTAGGTGCCTTAAAATTACACCACTCCAGAACAGATTTATCTCTGCTCTATGTCATCTAAGTCATGTTCATTAATGTATGGCCTCTCCCCATTGATGAGCCACCCAAGTTGCAGTCTTTCTGCATCCCAAGATGCAGTGTTCCCTTCCCCACCATCCTGTTCTGTGTGGACAAACTTTCCACCTCCTGATCTCTGCTGCCCAGAGATGGTTCTGGCACCAAGCCAACTCCCCCTCCTGCCCCTGGGGGTGTGACCTTCCCACCTCCAGGGGTGCAACCTAGTGCAAACAGCCTCAAGAGCACATGCCAGCTAGTCAGGCTGCAGGGCATGGACAGGTCCAGGACTGGGGTCTAGAAGGGTGAGAGGGAAACAAGATTGGGGGCTAGATTGAGTTCCCATGAGTTGGGGCTTTCTTCCCCATGAGCAGGGGCAACAGCTCTCCAAAAAGTGCCTTCCCTCACTGCTTCCACCTCCCAGCCATCCCAGGAACCACAATTAGCATCCCCCATACCCCAATCCTAGATCCCAGTTTATTGAAACATGAGACGTTATTTAATGTACTTCCTCTTTATTTCTTTTTAAATCCTTTTTTTTTTTTTACATCTTTTATTTTATCTGTCAGTGACTGACTGACTTCATTTTGCCACCCTTGCCTCACTCCCATTTCCTTTCCACTTTCCATTTCATTACCTACCCTCATCCCATTAACTCTCTGCCTCCCAGCTTCATATTCCCACTCTCCTCCCCACCTTTATCTCGCATCCTGCTATGTAGACCAGGGGTAGAAGCCTGTCCTGGCTCACCAGGCCTGTAGTGGCAACTCACAGCTGTAGCTGCTAGTCAGGCTCCTGCTCGCTAGCCCTCTAGTAGCAACTCACAGCTGTACAGGTAGAATATAGTCAGAGAAAGTTTTTAGCCTTAAGGTGTGATCACTCCAAACTTTAGTTAGCACTAACACAGATCAACATTTAAGCAGTTCAAAGTGCAATGTGTAACAAGGCCCTAACAGTTGCTACCAACCCATGCACAATGTAAACTGATGAAGGGATTCATATCTCATTAATTCTTATATGAACTATCCAGTCATCAGCTGGATAGTTGCCCTTTTGAAATGAAATGGAAACACTCTTTTTAAATGATAAGCATTTCAGTTCAGACAAAGTCTCTGGTATTTGAAGCCATTTCCTACACAATTTTTATATTTTATGTGGTTTGATGAGTTTCTTTTGAACACGGCAATAAGTTTTAACAGAAGTTAAAACAAAAACAGAAGGAAGAACCCCCCCCCCAACCTCTTTGCAATCCTGCAGTTAACAAATTTATATGAACCAGTAATGTATGTTCTAAATTATTCTGGAGAACTGAAAACACAAGGAAATGTCACTTGCTTATAAAAATGTGTTATGAAATACACTGAAGCCACTTTAAGAACTGCAGGAGGTATTCATGTCTTGCAATCACTACAATGATACTGAAAGTCTAAGAAGGCTATTAGAGAAAGAAGCTGCTGGGTCCATTGCAAAGTGAAATGATGATATTATTATGTTGTGCTACTAGGGTAAGAATGAATCCAGCAAAACAGAAGGGGATTTTTAGTTCCTGTTTAATGGAAAAAATGAAACAAATTGTTCTGCAATTGTTTTCCATTTCTCCAAATGAGCAAACATGTTGCTTCATCCTGGAAAATTGAGTGAATTTTAGGTTCAGCATTATCATTCTCTGAATAACAAAAGCAGAATACTTACATTTATTGCTGTGTTTGTCTCTTACAGACATTTAAAACTACATTATGTACTTCAGAGTATATTGGTAAGTTTCCTCATGAAAATGATTGACTGGCATTTGCAATTAAAAGCAAGTAGATATATAATTAGATATATTACAGAAGCCTTTTGTTTTTAATTGTGTAGTAGTAGGTAAAGCATTTCTGGGGTTATCTTTCTTTTGTATTTGGATGTCATTCACTAGTTTGCTTTAACAATTGGGGAAGAATCAAAGTATGTTGTATGATCTAGTATATAGTTTTAACAGGAATTAAATATAAGAATGTTTATACCGGGTCAAACCATTTGCCCAGCAGCCTGTTTCTAACTGCAACTAGTATTAGAAGCTTCAAGAAAAGGTGTAAAACCCCTCATAATAGACAATTATGGAATGAACTATTTAGGAGAAATGACATTTTAACCCTTTCCATCATTGGTTGGCTTAAACCTGGATGGTTTATATTTCATGTAGTCATTTGTCCTAAATATTGTAGATGTTGATTTTTCTCATTGGTCATATATTTCTAATCTTTTTCTGAAGTCTACTAAGTTCCTGGCCTCAGTGATATCTTGTGGAAATCAGTTATGGACATGTTAGGTGTATAAGAGAATTCTTGTACGCCATCCCTTATCAATATGTTCTTTATCTGTGCCACAGACATATTTTTGCAATGTTTAGAATTTACTGTGAAGTGTATTTTCCATGACCTTCCAGTTGTAACATCGGGCACATTAGGGACTGGCTACCTGGGGAAATTTACCAGGATAATTATACTGATGTTCTTAATCTTTTATAGTTACACTGATGTAATGCCTCATGTGGATATTCTTATACCGGAATGAGTGCCATTTTCCTGTGTAGGTTATGTGGCTATTAATATACATGAAAATGTCTGAGGGCCAAATCATCCTTCCTCAAGACTTGGGTAAAACTCTATTGGTGTCACTTGGAATCTTTCCTAGATATGTCTAAGGACCTAAATATTGGGCCATGCATGATGGATTTAAATCTTTGCTATTTTGTCTAGAATAATACATCAGTAAAGAGGTAACTTTCTTGTCAGGTAGCTTGGGTACTAGCAGAACTCAAATCCTAAATGACATATGGTACAGAATTGGAAGATTCAATGTGGCAGGAGTTTTATGCACACTTCAAAATAATGAAAAACACTTATTGGGAAAATGTCATGTACTTACAGCTCACTATACATGCTGCTTCTAATCTTATTTGTACAAGTATGGGCAAAGTCTACTAACGACGCAGATCATCATCTTTCTGTTAAACTATGGTATTGATCTCTACAAGTCAAGGCTGATGCAGCTCTGAATGGCTTTAATTACAAGTATACACAAAAATAATTGGCAGAGTAAGTAAGAGGGCTAGGAAAATTCTTTTTATACAGAACATTTTTCCCCTAATTTTCACATTTTAGTGGAAGGAAACTAGTAATAAGGATGGGGTATTTACTGAAAAATGTAAGAAGTTGCCAAAAATCTTGACTACAAAGAACCGTAATTCAGGACATCTTTATTTTGTTTCCAATACTCCTTTATAGAGGAAAAGTTTTTTTTTTTATAATGTTATGAGTTTCCCCAATAGAATCTGAAACTTTTCATTTTACATCATGTTTCTTCCATCAGTAGCAGATTGTTTACTGCAAATTGATTTCCTTTGTCATGCTGTTGTTAATAGGATTATTTTTCAAAATAATATTTTTTTTTCAGTATTGACCTCTTGGAAAAGTAGGGAAATGCAAGATACACAGGCTAACAGCAAGTTTTTTTAGGATAGTGACTTTCTGTGGTGAAAAAGAAGAGGGTTTTTTATTATTATTTTTGATATTCATGCAGACTTTATTTTGGGTTTCTTTTTCAGCTGCTCAGATCAGTTAAGATATCTAGGAGTAAAGACCACTGTTGCCTTTTTTGCATCTCTGAGCCAACAGTCACTTAAAAGGTGGGGTAGCAAAATCATTTTAAAGGAAAATGTATCTTTCAAATATTTCTCTGTGCCATAGTGCCTTCCCCATAATGAATGCATTCTAAAAATGCCAATTGTCTGGAAAACTCCTAGGCTGGCCAATGTGAAAAGGTCAAAAGACTTGGAAGTTAGTAATTCAAAATATCACATAGAAAAGGTCTGGTTTATACATTATATCCCAGGAAACTCTTTTCTCCCATCTTTCCTTCATTTTATTGTACACAATTAGGACTGTGAGTGCAATGATAATAGGTGGTAGGTTTAAACAATAGCTACAATACCAGAAGCTTCTACTGGTGAAGTAGAAATAAAAAAGAGAATCTCATATGTTGCCTTTTGACCTCAGTGGAGAAGCGGGAACTCTCTCTGTGGCCTTAAACTGCTGACAAACTATTGTGTCCATAACCGTGATGCTAGACTTGAACCCAGACTTTTGCAGATGCTGGAAACAAGTCTGGGCAGAATACTGATAATGCCTCTCTGAGTGCATCTACATGTGATGCTATGTCTCCGTAGCAACATGCTATGGCGACGTAGTGTTGGTGGGCACAAACTTGGAGGCTGCAGCTATGTCACTGTAGCAACATGCTCCCTTGCTATAGCATGTTGCTATGGTGACATTGTGGCAAAAAAACCCTCCATGTGCTGCCAGCACAGTGCAGTATGGGCTGTTACTGTGCCATCATTTAGTATGTCCAAAAGGAAGTACTTAAAGGTGGTGTAGTAACAATGGTGCTGTAGGGGGATGCATAGATGCCTTCTATATATGTTCTTACTTCTTTTGACATGAAAATATATATGACATATAGGGTCATATTGACTCAGAAGAGATATCTGTGTAGAGATACTATATGTGTTGTGGCACTGCTGATCCTCTTCACTGGAAGAAACACACTTCACTGCTTGTCCTGCTCCTGATGGCGCAGAACAAGTGGCAAAGTGATCTCCCCACTTTCCTCTAGCCATCCAGACTGTGCCTGTGCACACAGGAGTTGTGCAAGATTCACTATTTTGTTTTAAAATGACAGTAGTAAGGGTGTGTGTAGAATGGGGGGGAGGGGGAGGGAAGAGGGGTGGGGGAGATGGTGATGCCACCCATCTTTTATATTCTAGTCTAGAAGATCATTTTACCAGCAAGTGGTAGTGCTTTGGTTATATGATGCTATAGGCTAAGCTGGGTGCAAGCACTCTAATCCTCCTCTTGAAGCTGTGCTACTCTGCAGAAAAGAATGCAAAATAGCCAAAAAGATAGCACAAATTGGAAGCATGACCATGTATCCTTGTAATCAGAATTCTCACTTAGGAGGTCCCAGGTTATTTATTCAGTGCCTGTTCAGTGTAAATGCATAAACAATTCTTGAGGGAGGGACCAGGGCCATTCCCCTAACCACTCTCAACTGAGTGCCATGCTTTCACCGGTGCTCTCTTTTTGGCCCCATTAATGTTAGCTCTTTCTGAACAGAGACACGTCTTCAATGGGAGAGATCAAGAGTGCACTGGTGGTTAAGGTGCTTTTATGCTGCGGTGAGAGATGCCTGTGGAAAGAATTAAATTTTCATCTCCTAGTTTTTAGGCAAGCATTCAAACTATTAGACAAAAAAATGAATGGCAGGATCATTACCATCTCATCTTTAAGAAGTGTTTTAATGACTACAGGTATGACTACTTGTGTACTTTTTAAGGGCTACTAGTGTAGTTTGAGGGTCTCAGTATGTGTGTGTGTGTATGTATGTGTGTGTGTTTGTGTTTCACACTGAAACAATACTTTCTTTATTATAGAAATAGATATATCAAAAAGTTTGAAGAGTTTCCAGCCACATACCTTTATTTTCCCTAATGAGATATTTCCAAGATAACTGTGCTTAGGAAAACCAAACTCTCTTTAGATTAGATGCTAGCATCATTCTGAAGTTATGTGAATTTTGGAAAAGGAGACATAAATAAAAATATAGGTTATTTAATCTAACTTTCAATGCTGTTCCATATTTACAGCTCAACAGGGCTTGAATTGATCAAAGGCAACCTGCAAAATTAACTAGCAGTCATAAATCATATAATATTCCAGGCAATTTTTCAGTAAAATAAAAATGATGGAACCCAAGTGGCTTGTTTGTAACATGAAATAGAGAGGAATCATGGTATTTTTAAAGTGAAAAATATAAACAGGAGTCTATCCTGAAGAAAACTTGAGGTTTTAGAAGAAGAAATAATAGGCTTCCTCATTAATAATCTCTAAGAGAAAGAAAAACAGCATTACTTAAGACAAAGAAGATATTATAAGTGGGTTTCTGTTATGTTTTATAAGTGTAAGACATTTTAAAGCAATTAGTTTGGATGGCTCTCATGTTAATGAATAATTCATGTTGCTAGGTATGACTAACAAGCATGGCCTGAAAAATATCTCAAAATGTCAGGTTAAAACCTAACTATGTTTTGGAAGCAATATAGGTTTTGTATACCCATACCACTTCAACACTATTTATTCCATTTGTTCTTTTTTATTCATTGTCTTCAAACTGAAAAATTCACTCAGATATTTGTGGATTCTTGATTTTGAATTGCTTTACTTAGAGGCCAAATATTATGGGGGTGGGGGGAGGGTTGTGGTAGATAACTAAGTATAAGAGCAAGACTAGATAGGGGTACATGTGCATGATAAACCTACCTGTAAATAGGGCTGTGTGAAGCTTCAGTCCCTGATTCGATTTGGCAGAGATTCGGTCTAATTTGGTGGCTAAATCTCTGAATCCGAATCGAATCAGAGGAACTTTTAATCTCTCCAAATCGATTTGGAGAGATTGGGACAGATTTGGCAATTTGGATGTAGATACAGCTTTAAATGTTTTTTCTACATACCTCTAGGTAGCAAGGGCTCCAAATGGTGCAGTGCTGGGGTAGATGCAGTGTCCCACAGATGCACAGGGGCCTCTCCAGCATGCTTGGCAGCTAGATCTGGAAGTGGATCAGTAGCACTTCCAGTCCACTTCCTGGTCCAATGGGGAGCATGCAGGGGGGCCCCCCTGCACTTCCCCAGTTCAGTGACTGGTGCCTCCTGGGTCGAGGGGGGGGGTACCCGGGGTCCCCCTGCAGCCCATCACTGAGCTGGGGGGCCCCACAGCATGCTCCCTGGCAGACCCAGAAGTGGACCAGAAGTAGTTCTGGTCCACTTCTGGGTTCACTGGAGAGCCCCCCGTGCTCCTGTGGGACACTTCATGCACCCCAGCACCACAGCAATCATGAGCCATGCTGCTACCTCGAGGTATGGAGAAAAAACTTTTAAAGCTGTGCCTGTGGCCAAATTGCTAATTCACCAAGTCAGCATTGAATCTTCAGATTCGTCCAAATCGAATAAGGGACAGAAATCTGAATCAACAAATTGAATCACTGTCCCAGATTCAGGCTGAATCCAAATCTGAATCAAATAGGGCCCATTTTGCACAGCCCTACCCGTAAACCCAAACCAAGCTAAACCAAAGCAATACTTGGACCTTAGAATCATGTGGGATTAATGTCCTTAGCATGAATAACAATACCTTGCACAAATAACAGAAGCGTTTTACTTTTGGTAAAAAGTTGAATGAAATAAGCATCATTTTTGGAAGGGGCAAAACAAGATGTGCTGCTGTAATAAGCATCTTAAGTTAGGGAGATCTCTATAAACGGCTATGTAAAAGATAAAATTCTTAAAAATGAGGTATATGGCATTATGCATTTTCTTCTAGCAAACTGAAGAAGTAAATAATATTTTATCTCAATCCTTGAAAGTGCACACTCTAAACAAAAGAGGTGAAACCCTGGCTTTATTGAAGTCAATGGAAAAGTCTAATTGATTTAATGATGCTGGATATTACACTTACACCATGGAAAATATAAAAAGAAATTTAAACATTTGTAATGGTAGCTTGTAAGACTAGAAGATTTTCAGGGGTATAACAGAGGACAGAATTTGTCTCATTGGCTTGAAATTATAGTTGCTTTTGCATCTAGTTGTGCCAAAGGATTTGTTTTATAGCAGATTAGGAAGCACCACTTAAAGGGTACGCAGAACTTTTTAGTGACCAAGCAGACATTTATTGTCTTGCAAACAATCATAAATTAAATCCTTAATTTGAGTGAGGCTTTCATTCATTATCTTCAGAAAGAAAATGATGAAATTTTTTTTTATGGAAAGATCCTTTTTGGCTAGCTCATGCACTTGTTTGTGTGTGAATTTCTGTCCGTCTCTGTTTCTCTCTCTCTCACAAACACACACAGACACACATACTGTCTTCTGAAGTGTGATACATTTATGCACACTGGGAATGGAAGTCTCACATGTTAAGCAACATTGTGATTTTGTGAATGAGGTTGATGAGAGGAGAATTTTAATGTGTTTCAGAAGTTCACTATATGAATATTTATAATTATGTAAAAGAAGTGATAAGAATAGAAAGCCTTGTTATATCACTGACAGCATGTTGTTTCTAGGTTGGTGTTACTGCATTGTCTTCAGTAGAATTATTCCTGATTTACACCAGTGTGAGATGACAATCAGGTCTTGTGTGCTTTCATTTGAATGCTATCTTCTTTTTTCATGGAGATTCATCTCACAGACTTTGAGACTAAGAACAGTTAAGTTACAACTGTATTTACCCATTTATTTAGGACTTCAAATTTTAGATGACCATCCCACCCAATAGTTAGATTCTAGACACGGAAAATTACAAATGTGTTATAATTTTCCATGTATAGAATTTAGAAGGTTATCTTAAATTTATCCCATCCACAGCTTTGGTGGGGAAAGCAGCTGGGAGGGGAGAGGGGCCAGACCCTTCCTTGCCCTTCTGTTCCTGTGCCTGGCCCCCTGCTCCCTATGCCTGTGCCTCCCCTGCTGCTGCCTGCCCCCCTGCCACATGTCCTTTGCTCCCCTGTGCCTGTGCCCCTCTTTTGTGCTTGCCTCTCTGTACCTGTACCTGCCGTACACTCAGTGCTCCCTACCCCGTACTCCCCCTGCCACCTGCCCCCGACACTCCTTCTCCCCCATGCCTGGGCCTACCCCCCCACTTCCTGCCCTAATCCCCTGCTCTCCCTTGTCACCTGCTCCCCACCTCTGTGCCCGCCTTCCCACGCCCTGCACATTCCCACTTGCCTTCTGCTGCTCTGCTCTTCTTTGACTGCAGGCAGAGAGCAGAAGCAGTTCGGGGCCTGGCTGGGCTGTGGCTGGAGGGGCCAGGGCAAGAGCAGAAGGTAAGCAGTGGGGATTGGGGGCAGGCTGGTGGGGGCAGGCATTGGGCAGGGGGCAGGCTGCAGGCTGTGAAGTCTCCCTGCCAAGCCATACAGGTGGGTCTGCCCTCTGCTTCCCCTTCCACACAACACTTTCATGGCCTGGGCCTCCTCCCCCACCTCATGGGCCACTGCCTTCTCCAGGCCAGCACTTGAATCTAAGATGAGGCTTTATTTTTCCCATGTTGTTTAGTGGTGGGGGCTCATCTTGGATTTGAGAAAATACAGTTTTTACCATAGTATGAGTGTGCTTTCTTTTTTTGTGTGATTTCTTGTAAGAGAGAGACAACAATGAATGAGAATATCTATACAACTATAGGTAGTATTTTATTTTACATAAGTTTCAGTTCCAGGTAAACTTGATGAGAAGCCTAGAACTCAGAATGAAGCATAATATCTGTCAGTAAGGTCGACTCTTAACTAGAAATCTAAATTTAATTTTAAAATGCAGAGAAAAGTTGTCACCACATTCGTAATGAAATGCAGGTAAGTTCATCAGAAATATCTAAAATGAGAAAAAGTAGTCTTCAAAAATCCTTTAGTTAAATGTAAAAGTCTAAGAAATCTAATACAAACTGAATTTGTGTTATAATTAAAGAGTCGTGTATCTAATTAACTGTTGTCTAAAATCCTTTTGTTGCTGTATCTCTAGTGTCAGAGACCATATATAAAATGTGCATTACCAATTAGAAATTGGACTCAGAAGACAGCCTGCATTCGGTTCTAAGGAGATGCACTGAGGCATTCTAGTCAGGCATCTATGGCAAACTTAGTTAACTGGTATAATAGGGACTACTTGATCGTGATCTAGATACCAAATAGCACTGGAACCAAAATGATAAATAATTAACATATTTATGTAACCTCTTGAGCATTTACATAGCAAGAGACCATTTGTAAATAGGGTCAGTTAAAGAATGTGTGCCTGTGGCTGAATTTGTAACATTCACAGAAGGGCTCCCATCACTTTCCAGGCACACATCATTTATTTGGTTAATATAGTATTTTACCAAACTACTGGGGGGTAGAAAGAAAATGGAAAAAGTAAGCAAAGCCATCAAATCCTGTGCTGCAGCTCTGAACGTCAGTACAGTGCAGTAGATAAAGTAGTTTAGTCAGGGAAAGGTGAGTTGCCAGGCATTCTGCAGTTTTGAGTGGATGCATTAAATAGGTATCTGCCATTTTTTTTAATGGTCTTGATTTTTAAATGTAATTCCTTGAATCTTGATTCCCAATCCCCTGTTCTTTAACCCTTGAACTTCTAGGTTCTTTTATATTCTCACTTGGCCCAGGTCTCTATCTCATCCAGATCTTGGTTTTTTTTCTCAAGTTTTTGGTTGGTAGCAGTTGTCTCTTTCATCTACCTATGCTCATTACCAGAATTCCTGTATGAGGTAGAGAGAAGGCACAAGGAATGCAAATTCTAGCTCCATCAAAGTGAATGGGGATTTTGCCTTTGACCTTAGGATCATTTCTTACCTTTTCCCTTCTTCTGGTGTTATAAGCAAGGACAAAACAAGGCTAGTGCTGCTGATGAGCTAGTGTGCTAGCCTTGCCTAAACAGTCAATATATTTTCCAAAGGTGGTAAAGGAGCTGCTTTTTTCTACATTCCCTAGAGCTTTGATTGGCACTTCACTTAAATCAGGAACTGTATTCTGGGAACTTGGGTGAGACACTGCAGTTCTGCACCGCCCACCCCTTTCATGTCCCATTCCCATTCCGGTGGCTACATCACAACTAAAATCTGAATGGGATGGTTACTATTATTATTACACTATTATTTATGGCAGTGCCCAGAACATGCATTCATGACTGAGTCCCTGCTGTACAAACACATGAAGACACTAGGTGGGATTCAGACTTAGTTAAAGTTAATCAGAGCTTAGTTGTGGATTTTTAACCCTCAACTGTTCTCTTGAAACCGTATCCATTGTTGTTCTCATGGGGTAACTTGTTACCCTGCAATTCAACATTGTTGGTCTCATGGGGTAACTTGTTACCCCACCAGCATGAACAAAATGGAACCAGTGACAACAGTATACATGTACCAACAACTATTTATTAAATATACAGATTGTTTGAAAGACTATTTGTGATGATTTGAGCCCAAACTATTATTTAACTGGAACACTGAACAAAATTTAAACTTTTTTTAGAATTTCAAAATGTGAATGAACAATTTGCTAAGTCTGCAGTTCACACGGTTTTCAAACTAGCAGTTACTTCCAAAAACATTTCCTAACTGTTTTAACTAAATATCGCATTCCTCACAAAGCAGCAGCGATGTACTGGGGTGCACACAAGCAAATTGTTTACAATCTTTGCATCATTTCCGAGTTTTGCGGTCATCTGTCCTTGGACAAAAAGTAGAACATTCACTCATACTTGCGAAGGTTCTACTGGGGTGAGTTGTGGCAATTTGTAATTTAGGGCAGTCATACCAGACTTGACGGACTTAGACAGATTATGTTTATCTATCATTCTTCGTTTTATTTGTCCATTGATCAACTGTTCTCCAAGCTCCTGCTGTCTTCTTAAATGTGATCTTTACTTCCAGTTTGCAATGGCAGCCACATCCAGCATATTGAAAAATAGTGTCATTGGCCACCTGTTATTTTTCCATCTGCAGGTGGTCATACAGACTAAGTAGTCAAGGTTATCTACCCTACCCTTGTTTTTATCATAGTCATGGATGATGTTGGCTTTCTTTGCTCTCCTTCCACTGACAGTTCATGGTGCATGTTTGACAGCAACAGCACAACTTTGGACTTCTTTGGAGCATAGGGTGAGTTCCCCATCAAAAGCAAAAATGGATCCAAAACCTTCCCTTCTTCAATTTACCTGCATTTCGTTTGGGATATTGGCCTTGTTTTTCTGAATCGTACCCACATAGGTCAAGTCCTGCTGTAGCAGTCCTTATGCTAGGTCAGTACATGTGAAGAAATTGTCACCCACAATATTCCTTCCCGTCTTGTACCAGGGATGAACCAGTTTTTCAATGACCTGGGTACCAAGATTACTTTGGCATGGAGCTTCTGGTTGCTTGCCCAGGTAGATGTCTCCAGACAGGGGGAATGATGTTGCTGCATCACAGCACCACCAAATTTTCAAGCCATATTTGGCAGGCTTGCTGGGCATATACCGTCTGAAGGGTCAGCGACCTCTGAATGCAAAGAGCTGCTCATCAACCATCAGGTTTATTCTTGGAATATATCATTTCCTGAGCTGCTCCACAAATTGTGTCCAAATATCTTTGAAGGCAGCAAGCTTGTCCACAGCTCTCCTTTCCTCATGTGTCAGTGTGTTGTCAAATCTCAGGTAGTTGGGGATTTGATGGAATTGTTTTAAACTCATGGTGGCACGGAAGCAGGGATGCCCAGTGTGTTACTCCCACAACTCCTGCAGTGCCTCATGACCACTGTGCTATAGACCACTCAGCAGCAGGAGGCCAATGTAGGCATTCATCTCTGTTTCATCCAGCTTTTGCCATTCCTTTCTATTTTCAGGATGGCTATCATTCCACTCCTTGAATCATCTTTCTGCCTCTCTGGTTCTCTTATGATAACACTCAGGATATCTTGTGAGGGAAACAGGTGAAATGTTTCCACCACTGTGTCTTTATTTTTTTCTCCTGTTGGCCCAGCACTTTTATGGACTATGTCCTTGGCTGTTCTCCGATGATGTATTAGCTGTGGACTTTTTTCTCACACTCTGCCATTTCTTCCTCTAAAGGCATCATCATCTACAATGTTTTTTGGAGGTGGTGGCAGTGGTTCCGCTCCACATCCTGCTGTAGCTCTCCTCAGTTTTCCATGGTGGCCCCAGGTTGATTCTCTTCCCTTTGCCACTGGAAGTGTTTGGATCACTTCTGCTTGTGGCACCAACTCCTCCTCATCTGAGATGGATGAAGCTTCTGTAGATGCATGGTCTTCTTCCTCTGAACAATCTCTCATTTCTGGAACAAAGTCAGCATCCTCACTGCCTTGGGATAAGATTTCATCAGTGGATGTGTTACTTTTATCCCCAGTTACCTGTGCAAGACAGACTTCAGCACTGCCTTCTCATCCTGGACTGCATAAAAAAAGAAAAAAAAGTGATTACTGCTGAATGCATATAAATAACAATCACAGATAAGCCTGTCCACCTGTGCTGTCACAGAGGCAATTCCGCCCTGCCCTAAGGCAGTGCAGATAGCACCCTCTCCTTCTGGGCACAGAAGTCAGAGACCAGCATCCACCTTTTGCAGACAAGCCAAATGTGGGTGGATGCTATTTGGAAACCATACATGTAGGGGCTAGCTGAGAGCAGCTAAAATGGGCATGGGGGGTGTCAAGCCCTTACCGTTGAAGGGGACTCCATAGTGTACGCTGTATTGCAGTTATGATGTTGTTCTATTTCTTCTCTGCTCTCCCCTTGCTCCTCATCCTCACTTCCAACAAAGGCAGGGCAAACTAACGTGTATGTTATGAAATGGGTAGGTGAGGTGGAGTTTTGCCATAAGAAAAGAGAGCAGAGGTGGATTTGGGTGTGACAAAGTGTTTGTTTTGGTTTTTTTCTTTTTGGCAAAGGGCAGGGTGTTTTGCTGACTTTGCAGCCTGCAAACAAAGTGGTTAGCAAAAGGGATTACCACATCTTCAAAAGCAGAGTGGAGGATGGCCATCCATTAGTTACCATGGATACCAGAAGTGGACATGAATGAGGTGTGAATGAATGCTGACCTTTCAGATGCATCCACCCAAAGTGACCAGATAGGTCTAGGTCTGTCATTTATACAGAAATTGAGGTAACAAGTTGGGGTAATTGCACTGGGGTAACAATGCATTAACATGGACTTGTGGTAACTTGTTACTTCATATAGAAAAACACATTCACGCTTGAGGTAATGTTACCCTGGGCAATTTTTCATCCACAGAGAGCAAATCATTTATGTAAGCTGGCTGTTCTTTGGGGATATTGTGCACTGTGGTGCCAGTAACAATGTCCTAAAAATACGTTTTTTTTAGAATTAATTAACTTTAGGATAAAATGTCTGTACTTCCATGTCCTATCTAATGGATGTGAATGAAAAAATCCTACCTTAGCACCCTCTTTCTTCCTTCTCTCTTTAACTAAGAATTATTATTATTTTATTTGTAACTGGCTGGCATTATACTTAGATTATACAGAACCCTCCAAAAAGAAATGGTTTATACTCTGAGCATCATGCAATCTAAAGAAAGCTTTTCTGAAACTCCTCAAGCTTGTAAACCTAGGGATATTAATGAAAATAAATGCAAAAGTCTGTAGGAGCAAAAATTTGAAAAAGCTGCTGTTGTCTTTACTTCCAGATGTTAATGATTTTCTCTCTCTCTCTCTCTCCTTCTCCTCCACAACCCTTTCTCTCCTCCATTTATATCCCTGTTCCTTTCCACTGACTCTCCATCATATCACACAACTGAATCTTTAAATATAAATATGCAAACTGGCAGCTTTCAGGTTTACTTTTCATTGTGATTCTGATGGGAGAATATCAGAATTCATGCAAGTTTACCAATGAGCCTTGGTATTCTTTATCTTACTGAAGCTGTAATTTGAGTATAGGATATATAGAATATATCCTTAGAGGGTGGCAGATTTCAGTAAACTGCATTTTCATATTTTTAATTCATGTATCATACAGGTAGGAAAGTTTAGGACTTGAAAATCCTTCTTTTCTATGTTTTGAGGATAGCCTGGAGCTTATTGTCATATTTGCATAAAATATTTGCATAAAATGCTGTGTTTACCCAGAGGTGGAACTGCACAACTGGGCTCTCAGGGGAACAGTGATACAATACATGGGGCAGTGGTAACTTCTGATTATTGCTCTGCTGTAGGCATGATTGTGTGCTGTGGCATCAGCAATATTTTTCCACCCCCCTCCACCCAAGTTGGAGCCTGAGTCAGTTGCCCCACCTTAGTTACTCTATTGTGTTTGTCAATCCTAAATTATTCTTTATTTAAATGAAAACAAAAGAAGAATGGTAATTTCTGCAGAAATGGCCCACATCCTGAGGTCTTTTATCAGCTCTTTTTCAGGATTTCACTCTGTAATATGTAATGCTTTAGATCAGGGGTGTCAGTCTCATCTGGCCCTATTGGCTGGGTGAGGGATGCTGCGCTGGATTGGGATGGACCATCCCCACCCCCCAATGCTACCAGCAGCATCTGCCAGTTTTGGGTACAGTCCACACACAGCATGTGCCAGCCCTGCTCCAGGGTTTGCGCTGTATACAATGCGTGGGCTGGATCCAGCAATGGACATGGCACAGGGCATTGGTTTGGGGAAAGAGCTGCATGCAGCACCTGTATTGGACCAGCCTTGTAACTGTCCCTGGAGCCAGTTTAGATTGGGCTCCAGGCTGTCTGCTTATACCAGAGACAGCAAGCAGAGCCATTCTGATGGGGCACTGCATGCAGCTCATGCCCTGGACAAACTTCCCTATGCTATGTGCAGCACTGGGTCCAGCCTGCATACCCCATGCAGTGTGCACCCAGGGCTGGTACATCCCGCATGTGGTGTGAGAGGCTGGATTGGTTATGTGTGCTGCACACAGAACAAGGGGCCATCATGCATTGTGTACTGCATGAAGTGCCCTGCTGAACCAGTTCTGTGCTGTGGCATGGCTGGATCTGGACTGGTGCTGGTATGGCATGGGTCCTGCATGCAGTGCATCCTCTAAACCAATTTCCTGTGCTGTATGTGTTTGTGGGTCCAGCTGGTGTACCAAACTCAGTGCACGGTGCAATGGCTGACACATACCCTATGTAGCATGAAGGCTTGGTCCAGAGAGCCAGGAGCTGGAATATTTGGCTCCATAGGCCAGATTTGGCCCATGGCCAGTATGTTTGACTCCCCTGCTTTAGATCATAAGCATAGAACTTTTTATTTTATTTTATATTCTTATAGTAATATTAAAAAGATAAATACAGCATTATTTGTGTGTGGAATTGATTGAATGAAAATTTATGATGAATTTCTACAAGCTACTTTAAATTTAAAATTTCTGGAAGAAGTAGTAGCTGCAACTTAATTCTTAGTTTTGCTACTACTTTTTTGTAACTGTTCCTGTTTTACGTTATATATTGTGATGTGGAACTAAAATGACTAAATTAAAATGCTCTATCAGTTTAATTTAGTTGGAATCAGGCAGATGAGACTTTACTTCAGTGTTGATCTCTGGCTCTGCATTGTCCCTTGGACTAAGAATTTGGAGGGGTTCACTGGTACCACAGGGACCCGGTATGTTAATCAAATGGAGCAGGTGAAATCTTTCTGGCAAGCATATGTCCATCAACAGGCAATGCAGTAGAGATGGTCAAGTTAAATGATATTCTGGTTAGATGATAAACTGTAGCTTTTGGGATAGAATGGGGCAGTGATATGCAACAAGAAGGAAAAGTCAGAGCCAAAAGCGGTGGGGGAAAATATTATTTGTGGGGCTGAGCCCCACCAGCCCCCTGCCCCTGCTTCCCACAGGGCTGTTGTGGGCCTGGTGTGCACTGGTGCTTTCCGTGGTGGCAGAGGAGTGGCTGCATGCCATTGGCATTGGGCACTGTGGGACATTAGCGCCATGGTGCTGCTGCTGTAGCTGACTGCCACAAAAAGTTTTTTTTTGGGGGGGGGGGGGGGGCTAAGCCCTATTACCCATTAACCATGGCCTTC
>NW_017729024.1:71715265-71721685 GCF_001723915.1 Gavialis gangeticus | reverse complement strand
TTTTTTTTTGGGGGGGGGGGGAGGGCTAAGCCCTATTACCCATTAACCATGGCCTTCAGCCACCTATTGACAGAGATTTTAGGGGATGGGTCAGTAGGCAAAAATCCAAGAGAACCAAATAGGCAAAATATAAGATTCACTGAAGAAAGGATATAGAGAAATACTGATAAAAATTTAGCATGGAATGTTAGATATATAGGTAAAAATCTGGAAATTAAACATTAATATTATATAAGAGAATTAATTTGTTAGGCTTGTAGTTCCAGTGTTGTTTTTGTAGCCTTGAGTTCTCAACGCAGCCACTTGGTCACAATAGCGCTGAGGAGGTCTTTGTGTTACTAGAGGTAGGGCCCCAAGTGTTCCACGATTCTGAGGTACTGAGATTGTCACTAAATCTCTCTCACTACAGAATTGTATTCTACAGTGGAAGCTTTTGTTTTAAAACAATTATATTTCTGGCCTTCCTGGTTTAGAGGGTAAGTCAATGACCTTGAAAATGTGAAGCAAGTATGAACTGAAACGCTAATATCTGCATGAGTCTATCAAAAGCCTTGGAACAACAACTCTGAGAAAAGAGAGAATTAGCCCATGCATTTTAGTAGGATGTCAAAACTAATATCTAATAATGATAGTTTAAATGTCAACATTGTTAACCATTCCACCACTGACCTTATCAACAGAAGCATTCAGCTATGCTTATAGAAATCCCCAAATGTCTCGTTTACTTTTCAGGTTTCCAAACGCCTACCTATTTCCTATTTAGCAGGTAACATCTTGAATTAAATTCTGTTCGTAAATTCCTTTAGTAAACCTGTGGCGCACAGAAAATGTAGGGTTAGAGTAATATACACTTAATTTAATAATAAAAGGGTACCTATACTGCTTCTATTATTCATGTTCTTATCTGATGTAATAAGGTCCTCCATTGGTGAGTGTATCTGAAATTCCTGCAGTATTTCTGGTCTACTGCATAAACAAAAGGAGCTAGCTGGCAGATGGAATTTGGATCTGTTCTCTGTTAAAGTTAAAAGGCAAACTGTAAAGTAGGACAAGAAGCTGCCATCTCAGGATGAATTCAGCAAAAGGCAGAGTTATTCAGAGCAGGCTAGCAAAAATGGTCCCAGAAAATTTACCAGGAAAAGTGGGTGTGAAAGGGAACCTATTTTTGCAGCTGCCAGGGGTTGAAAGCACCAACAGTGTAGTCAACCATGGGAGGAGCACAAGGCAAGCAACTATTAGATACTGCAAGTGCCAAAAAGAACTTCAAGGATTTTTTTTTCTATTGACTACAGCTCCTAGATGATTACTGTTATATAGACATTCTTGAGATGTGTACAGAAGAGTTCCCATGCAGCTGGGTTAAGTTGTTCCTCAGTGTCTGTTATGGTGGGAGCATAAGCAGGAGAGGGTTGTCTTGTCAGGTCAGGTGGAAAGCAAGCCTACTTTTACGTATCACATTTTTATTGTAACACTCTTATTTTCTTAAGTTCTTTACTTGAACATTTAATACATTGACTCTTCTCTCATCTGGGCTGGATTTATGTCACAGAAGTGCCAGAAATAAAATGATTTTAAGCCCTGTGAGGGTTTTTTTGAATAAGGAGAATTTGGTTAGGGTCAGTTTTCAGGCTGAACAGTTCGTCAGTTGGTAATTGCACTCATTACTACAGCAGCCAGCTTTATATTGGAGCTTGATTAATAACAATATGCACCTCAGTAACATTTTCCATTAAGTGGCACTAATTACACTGTAACTGCTGTTCAACAACCGAGCAAGTGTATCTACAATGCCATTTTATGTAGCTAGATTTCCTTAAAAGGTAACTTTAGTGCTGTCTTAGAATAAAGTAAGTAGTAGGGCTTTGAGTGACTTACTGACATAATTTAAAGTCTGCAATGATTCAAGAGACTCAATCTGTTATGCCGGAAGTGGACTAATTAAAAAATGACAGTTAAGCAGTCAAGTTGATTTTAGGGATGGGGAAAGAGGAATAATAATAGTCATAATGACCAATATTGCCAAGGCCTCCTAAATCAGGATACGAACACCAAGATATGTGCTCTTTTCTGGGAGATGGTGCTCTTGTCTTCAAATTTTGGCCAGACTGGTGTGTACTCAAAAACCTGGGTGTTCAGAGATTTTGCATGGGTGCATAAAATAAGATTATTTTCTGTCAAAAGGTGTTATACTCCCCTCATGTTTTAAAGCTAAAATACTACCACATTGGGATTGTGTTTCTAGATCTGCCCCATTATCACTGCTTTTAAATATTTTTTCTTTTGAACCACTCTTAGTTTCGTTAGGGAAACGTATGCCTAGCATTGGGAACCTATTAGATTGCCAGTGATTCCTATAAGGATTAGGTTGAAGTTTCCTTTTACTGCCTTCCTCACTAACAGATTTCTGGACTCTCTCTGGGATTGGGAAAAAGAAAAGATGATGAGGTAAGGGTTCTTAAAGGCCTTTATAAGCTCTAGACAGTTAATCTTCACAGTGATCCATGAAGCAGGGTTGATTTTTGATATCACATGTGCTGAAAATGCTATACCATATATGTTGAAAATGAAGAAGTGGCTGATAGCCATAACAATAGCTTCAAGGTTGAAATCTAGGAGTTTCTTCCTCCAGATCTGTGTTCAAGATGTGTAGCTCCATTTTAACTTTCTCAGAACAGCATTCTCAAATTCAAAGTCAATATCTATTTACCTATCTATATATAGGCACACTTACACTCATGTGCATGTACACACCTACACAAACTATTCTTTTATCTTCTTATCTGTAACTCTTCACTTCTGAGTACTCTTCAGGAAACAGAAAAAAAAAATCATGTGAAAAGCTAACAAACAGAAACTCAACTTGCCACCAAATAGCCTCATACCAAACCAATGTGAGTTTCCGTCCCATTCTTTGTAGGTTGACTTATCCTGAATTTTCAACACAGAACCAGACTGCAGCATTTGGAAAGTGCTTCAGTGTCCCAGGAAATGGACACACACAACTTAAATTATTCCAAGAATGTCACTGATTGGAAACTGTTTGACACATGTCCTGGTCTAGAAGTATCTGTAGGGTACACTGCCAAGGGTTCTAAATAGAACAGTCCCCTTTTAGACATTACAGTTCTGTCAAATGGCCTCCAGGGGATGCAGAGAATACCCAACCCAGAATGCTTCCCAGTGGTGAATGCCATAGAGTTTCCCCAATATTCCCCGAGCAGGGAAGATCCTGATTAGCTGAATGGCAAAGGAAAGAAGGAAAAAGCTGTCAGTCATCTGCCACTGAAGTTTTCTGATCTCCCTTCTCACTGTGTTGAGTTCACTAAAGATCACTCCTGTACTTTAGAAACTCCGCATGGTGGTTCAATGACCGGTCATTTCCAGGTATATGTGTGGAGGAAGAAGGACTGCCTTTACCCCTGGTTTTGGGTTCCTGAGAGCTGGGTGCTATGGGGCCATCAAACATTTTCTGGCTATTAAAGAGTACTTTCTCTAAAGCTGCTCATCAGTATACTTCAATTCATGGTAATGTCCAGAGTTTGATGAATCCCAGGAAGATTTGGCTGTGAATGAGTGGCCAGTACATTGTGGAGGCTGCCTGGACCCCTGGACCCCCTTCCCAGAGGGCTGTGTACTGCAGAGTGTTACCCAAGATGTCTGGCCCAGGCTACTGACCTTAAGAAGACTTTCCCCAAGGGTAGCCAGGTGGAAAGGAGCCTTGACTCCTGCTTATAGGTTCTGAGGGAGCTGGGTTTCTGAGGGCTCTACAAAGTCTCCGCCACTTTTAAACATTTTTTACTTGCAAGCTGCTTATCAATTTAATTCCATTAGTGGCAATTGACCAGGCTTTGAGGCATCCCAAGTTGACTTGGCATGGAGGTAGCAGGGTGATCGGGTGGGCAGAGGGAGTGCTCTTGTTTCTGCGTTCCTGGAGTGTGTGGTATTCTGTTTAAAAGCTTGCAAGGACTTTGGGCAGGTACCTGGGAATGTAGAAGTAAGGGTGCCCCTCTTGTCATTAGCCCCTTGATATGAGGACAACAGTTTTCTAGCAAATAGGGGAGCCATTGATGACTCTGGAGATGGCTTAGGAGGCCAACTGGAGATTGGCTTGTTTAGCTCTGAAGCATCCTCTGCCATAAGGTCTTCATTGATTCAGTGCTGGAGGAATTCTCTAGGGCAAAGGCAGTACTAGAGGAAGGGGAAGACATGGACTCCCAGGAAGCTGGAAGCTTGTGATGTCCAGAAGCAAGCAGAAGTCTTCATCTCTACCTGCAGTCGTTTGCCTCAAGAACAGATATGGAGTGCTAGCAACAGAGTAGAAGGAGCACATTCTACTGGTGGAGGTGGACAGGCCAGGCCTCCCTGGTTGGAAGGACTGAGACCACTACCACCACCAAGAAGAAGTGGTGAGTGCTGGTGGTTCTAGACTCCCTTATGAGGGGGAAAGGAGTCCAGAAGAGCTTGCTGTATTTTAAAAAAACCTCACTGAAGCCTCAGGAACAAACCATCTCAGTGAGAAGGAAGATTAGCAAGTATGGCAGAAGACCAGCCTGGCTTAGCAGGGATCCCTTCATAAGCTAAAAATTAAAAAGGAAGCTTATAAGAAGTGGAAACCTGGACAAACAACTAGGGAGGAGTATACAAGTGTTGCTCAGGTATGCAGGGATGAAATCAGGAGGGCCAAAGTGCAGTTAGAGTGGCAGCCAGCAGAGACATGAAGAGTAACAAGAAGGGTTTTCTATAAGTATGGCAGCAGCGAGAGGAAGATTGGGGAAAGTATGGGGTTTTTTACTAAATGGGGGAGGCAACCTAGTGACCATGGGCAACTGGTGTCATCTGAGTCGGGGGGGGGAACATGCTTTCCCCCCAGTAACCAGTCAGTGCCGGGAGGGGGGTTCCCCCTGCAGCCAATCTCACTCACCTGAAAGTGGCTGTGAAGCTCCTGGAAGTGGCCACAGCCACTTCTGGGAGTGCCACAGCTGCTTCATCCAGCACCTTGTTCCAGCCAGCACTTGCAGGGTGGGTACCAGCGCTTCTGCCTGCCCCCTCCACCCATCATCTAAGTATAGAGCATGGGCTGACAGGGGGTGTACATGCACCCCCCATGCACCTCCTATGTGTCACCACTGCTAGTGACAGAAGATGCAGAAAAGTCTGAAGTACTCAATACCTTTTTCACCTCAGTCTTCACAGGCAAAGTCAGCTCCCAGGCTACTGAACCTGGCATCACAGTTTGGGGAGGAAGTGAGCAGCCAACAGTGGAGAAAGAACAGGTTAAGGATTATTTAGAAAAGCTGGATGTATACAAGTCCATGGGGCCAGATGAGCTGCATCAAAGAGTGCTGAGGGAATTGGCCAGTGTGATTGCAGAGCTGCTGGCCATCATCTTTGAAAACTCATGGTGATCAGGAGAGGTCCTGGTGATTGGAAATGGGCAAACATAATGCCCATCTTTAAAAAAGGGAAGAAGGAGGATCCAGGGAACTACAGACCTCAATCCCTGGAAAAATTATGGTGCAGCTCCTCAAGGAATCCATTTCTAAGCACTTAGAGGAGAAGAAGATGATTAGGAACAGTCAGCATGGATTCACCAAGGGCAAATCATGCCTGACCTACCTGATTGCCTTCTATGATGAAATGACTGATTCTGTGGATGTGAGTAGACCAGTGGATGTAGTATACCTTGATTTTAGCAAGGCTTTTGATATGGTCTCCCAACAACATTCTTGCAAGCAAGCCAAGGAAGTATGGATTGGATGAATGGACTGTCAGGTGGATAGAAAAGTTTAAAAGGTGAAGAGACACTGGGTAGTGTCCCTCATCCCCCACAGCATCCCAAGAACCCAGAAGCAGCGGTATGCCCCCTATGTACCTGACCAGCCCCCTACCCAAATCAGATTGGGACACCATGGAATGGGTCACATGCAAGTAATATAGGTTGGGGCAGAAGAATTCTGGCTGCATACCATAGTAGCCAGTTGCTGTGCAGGATTTGGAGGGGTGAGAAGCTGTGGAAAGTTAGATGTCTTCACATAACACAACTGGTTCAAGGAGGACTGTTTCAAAATAATAAATAATTTTCCAGGAATACTTTTGAAATGTTTCAGGAAGTTTAAACCATTTTAAATTGACTTGTAGGTCTGGATGTCTGCAGTTTAAATCACATTTAAAATGGCTGAAGTGTTATATCTGTCTATACCCACTGTCACACCAAACCAAAGTAAAAAACAAATGACTTTCTTCACCCAGTTCAGGTCAGGGGTTATAAGTCATTATTAGGCCTAGATATACTCTCTCTTACAGAGTCTCCTTTAGTCTTATCTAGTTTTCTCCTTAGCAATTATAAGAAGCAATGGGCATCTTTACATGTGCCCCAGGGTGGGGGGATGCTTTACTTAGAGCGCTCACAGTGTCTTGTGT
>NW_017729024.1:71712534-71715254 GCF_001723915.1 Gavialis gangeticus | reverse complement strand
CTTCAAAATGGCATCGGGGTGCTTTAAAGCGTGTTTGGTGACCTTTAGTTAAAGTGCTTCCATTTTGAAGCATGGGGATGCTGAGTACAGGTGACACTGAGGCTGGTGGAGCATGCTAATTAGCATGCTTTAGCAGAGTCAATTAATCAAATCTGCTCCGACATATTCTAATTAGAATTAGAATGTGTCAGTGCAGGCATTGGGCATATGTATAGGTTCCCAATGCTTTTATCTTTAAAGAACAGTTATGATTACCATCACTTTATTTATATTCCATTACAAGAAAAGAACATTAAAGAGTTATTCATTTGTTGATAAACAACAGGATATTCTTCTCAGTATAAAAATAATTTAAGTATCTAAACAGTAGAATTTTTTTTCTTAGTAAGCTCTGGAACTATTTGGACTAGATGCGATGGTGTTCTAGATTTTCATACTGGATGGATATGCTTCTAATATACTGTTCCACTTTAGGCAAATCATTTAATCTCTGTTTCTGTTTCTTCTTCCAACCTTTATGCAACCCGTTTTTTTTTATTATAAAGTATGCAGGCACAGAACTGTCTCATAATTAGGGTTTGAGTAATTCAGTGCGCTCTGTATTGGTATCTAGGTGTTATTATAATATGTTCATATATTAATACCACATGCAAATGATATAAGAGGGACTGGAGAAGGATAAAGAAGTTTTTGATTCTGGGTTGCCTGCTAGAAATCTTAGTATGGGTGCATAGCAAGAGTAAATAGTCACCAGCTGATGGCTTTTCATTAGTTAATATGAGATGTTTTAATGGTCTTACTCTTGTTCTTAGGGGATAAATGGCCATGGCTACTCATTGCAAACTGTATCACCATAATTATCACTAATTTACATTCTCATTGGGTGTCCAAATAGAGTAGAGAGGTCAAGCAATAAATAGGCATGGAGATTCAAGGGATTTTCTGGTCAGGGATGTGGTCCATAAAGTGAGGATAGCTTCGAATAGTTAGCGATGTTACTGCTTGTGTTGCAGTCATGAATTTCATTTAAAAATCCTCAGAACCGTCTAGGGTTGCATAATCCTGTATGTAGTGCTTTTTTTAAGTTGTAGGAATATATATAGATATGTCTTCTGGTCATTCTCAAACCCAGGTTGTAATTCAAGATTGTACTTAGCGGTGTGAAGAATACTGAAATTAAAACACTGAAATGAGAATGCAGAACCAAAATGAACACTTCACACACAAGTAGAGAGTCAAAATACCTGATACCAACTTGTCTGGAGGGGCAATATCACACGTTGAAAGGAACCTTTTTAATCATCTTTGACCACATCCTAAGAAGCACACTGTATTCAAAATTCTTGTTAACATACTTGCTAAGGATCTCACTGAATGTGACCCCTTCTATGTTAAATATGTAAACATCATTTTAATTTTGAAAAAAATGTGTTTTCCTTTGATTTTTAGTGTTTGTAGGTTTTGAGAAATAGGGTATTTTTCTGTTTCTTTTTTTCGTATTTTTTAGGTCAGGCCTCCCTTTGTTGTATTATGTTATGTCTGTTTTAGTCTGTCAGTCATATCTTCAGATACATTTTAATGTAACATGACACTGATCTGACTGACATAGCCCAACATGATGTTTGTTACTGGAAAAGATTACCCAGGGCGCCTCAAAAACAGCATTTTCTGAAGATCCTGCTTTCTCAGTGTTTACAGCACTGATTATGATGGATGAAATTATCTAGTGTTAATAGTCTCCATTACATATAGTAGGAATGGTAATGTTTTAAATGGGATTAAAAATATTTCTAGCATAGGAAAGCATACTATGATAGCACATGTAAGAAAGTTACCATATCATGTATTCTTTTAATTTATGTACTGCTTAAAATATTTTAAATGTGAATTTTAACTTTGTTTCTTCTCTCCAAAGTTGTCACAATTAATGTTTCCTTCATTTTATATTTAAATAATGCAATAATTATTGTATATTTCTTCACAGTATTTACATTTCAAATATATTGCATTAGAGAACACTGTGATTCATTCAGCATTCCTAGGTCTTTTTAAAATTAGAAGGCAAGTGTAGTCTGATTTGTACTTTAATCTGGTATTCAAAATGTAGTTCATACAAATTGACTGTATAGTGATATAACTGCTCGCCTATTCTACTTCACTGAAGGTAATAGAACAGCTCTGAGTGTATAGACATGCTGATCTAGACTGGAGAAACTCTGGGTCAATATGGAGATATCCACAAATAGGAAGACTGTTTCAAAGCCTGTGGAGTCTATGGTGGCCTTTCCATTCGCTTCGATGAACTTGGGATCATACCCTAATACTTGAGAAATTATGTGAATGTTTCCTAATTAATATGCTATTAGTAAAACAATAAAAAAAATTAACTAATGATCAGACTCTGCAAATATTTACTCCGTAGTGTAATACTCTTAAAAGTAGCATATGTAGTCATAAACTACTCAGAGGGTAAAACTGCTCAGAGGGTGGGTCTACACGTTCAGTAATACGCTTTTGCTAATGTGCATTAAATTTAGTACCTTTAATGTAAAGTACTAAATAAATGTACAGTAGGCTTCCCTATTGCACAGTAGCAAAAGTGCATGCTTTTAAAATAATCCTTAATGTGCAGTAGCCTTTTTTTTACTGCACTTTAGCGTATAAATACGGTTTTTGATGTCAGGTTTTAATGCATAGTAAAATAGGCTACTGCACAGTCA
>NW_017729024.1:71706324-71712519 GCF_001723915.1 Gavialis gangeticus | reverse complement strand
CTGTATGTAGTGCTTTTTTTAAGTTGTAGGAATATATATAGATATGTCTTCTGGTCATTCTCAAACCCAGGTTGTAATTCAAGATTGTACTTAGCGGTGTGAAGAATACTGAAATTAAAACACTGAAATGAGAATGCAGAACCAAAATGAACACTTCACACACAAGTAGAGAGTCAAAATACCTGATACCAACTTGTCTGGAGGGGCAATATCACACGTTGAAAGGAACCTTTTTAATCATCTTTGACCACATCCTAAGAAGCACACTGTATTCAAAATTCTTGTTAACATACTTGCTAAGGATCTCACTGAATGTGACCCCTTCTATGTTAAATATGTAAACATCATTTTAATTTTGAAAAAAATGTGTTTTCCTTTGATTTTTAGTGTTTGTAGGTTTTGAGAAATAGGGTATTTTTCTGTTTCTTTTTTTCGTATTTTTTAGGTCAGGCCTCCCTTTGTTGTATTATGTTATGTCTGTTTTAGTCTGTCAGTCATATCTTCAGATACATTTTAATGTAACATGACACTGATCTGACTGACATAGCCCAACATGATGTTTGTTACTGGAAAAGATTACCCAGGGCGCCTCAAAAACAGCATTTTCTGAAGATCCTGCTTTCTCAGTGTTTACAGCACTGATTATGATGGATGAAATTATCTAGTGTTAATAGTCTCCATTACATATAGTAGGAATGGTAATGTTTTAAATGGGATTAAAAATATTTCTAGCATAGGAAAGCATACTATGATAGCACATGTAAGAAAGTTACCATATCATGTATTCTTTTAATTTATGTACTGCTTAAAATATTTTAAATGTGAATTTTAACTTTGTTTCTTCTCTCCAAAGTTGTCACAATTAATGTTTCCTTCATTTTATATTTAAATAATGCAATAATTATTGTATATTTCTTCACAGTATTTACATTTCAAATATATTGCATTAGAGAACACTGTGATTCATTCAGCATTCCTAGGTCTTTTTAAAATTAGAAGGCAAGTGTAGTCTGATTTGTACTTTAATCTGGTATTCAAAATGTAGTTCATACAAATTGACTGTATAGTGATATAACTGCTCGCCTATTCTACTTCACTGAAGGTAATAGAACAGCTCTGAGTGTATAGACATGCTGATCTAGACTGGAGAAACTCTGGGTCAATATGGAGATATCCACAAATAGGAAGACTGTTTCAAAGCCTGTGGAGTCTATGGTGGCCTTTCCATTCGCTTCGATGAACTTGGGATCATACCCTAATACTTGAGAAATTATGTGAATGTTTCCTAATTAATATGCTATTAGTAAAACAATAAAAAAAATTAACTAATGATCAGACTCTGCAAATATTTACTCCGTAGTGTAATACTCTTAAAAGTAGCATATGTAGTCATAAACTACTCAGAGGGTAAAACTGCTCAGAGGGTGGGTCTACACGTTCAGTAATACGCTTTTGCTAATGTGCATTAAATTTAGTACCTTTAATGTAAAGTACTAAATAAATGTACAGTAGGCTTCCCTATTGCACAGTAGCAAAAGTGCATGCTTTTAAAATAATCCTTAATGTGCAGTAGCCTTTTTTTTACTGCACTTTAGCGTATAAATACGGTTTTTGATGTCAGGTTTTAATGCATAGTAAAATAGGCTACTGCACAGTCAAGTGCACATGTGGATGTGCCCACTGTGGCAATCATTACATTGAGTAGGCTTGATTCTTTAAGTAGGATTCACTTAATATCATTCAGATCAATAGTATTTTTTTCCAAATGAGTTGAATGAGAGTTGAATTAAGCAATGTAGCAGTTTGGGCCCCAAAATAGAATTGCAAAATACTGAGTCCATTCAGCTTTATTTTTCATGTAAGAAGTTGAAATGCTTCAATATTTTGCACATTTGATCAGTATCTTGCTAAATTGGGTCTATCATTTGCCAATATATTAACTACCATTGAATGGCCAGTCTGGATTTATTTTATCCAGTAGCTATGGTAGCAGTAGGAAAAGCATGTGAAGCATTTGGAACATCTGGACTGTTGACATTAGTATATGTTCAAAACCTGTAGCAGTTGTTGGATTTTCACATTAGTGCCACTTCAATTGCTGTCTGTTCTGGCAAAGGTTTAATATAGCTAGACTATTTCCCTCCTGGTTTTTTTTGAGTCCAGTGTTTCAACTGGCAAAAATGGGACTGAGTTCTTCATGGACTGCTTTCCACAAGGTCCTGTTTCATTGATTTGTGAGCAATTGCATATTTTATTTAGAAAATCTCAGTTAGTTTTTCTTGCAGTAATGATAGGCTCCCTTTGGCAGCCTTTGAATCTGTGGCAGTGGAATAGTTTGCCATAAGAGAAGAGTTTAGGGCTACAGAGCTGTCTTATCATTAGTGTTCAGCATTCTCAGTTTTTATTTTAAAAAAAAATCTGGGAATTTTTGGGGTTTATCTTTGAAACATAAAAATGGGGATGAAAGTGGGGTAAAAAGAAGAAAAGGGAAAAAATCAGTTTAAATTAGGGAAAAATTGGCAGTGAGTGAGGGAGGGAGTAAGACCAGGACTAGGGGAGGTGCACAGCACAGCCTGTCAGCTGCTCCTGGGGCTGCAGCCAGGAGCCAAGCAGGGGGGAGCTGTCAGTGGATGCAGGGCATGGGGTGGGGGGGGCTTTTGTTGCTATGTGCTCCCCGAGAGGGCTGTGAGCTGGAGGACTGTGCCAGGCTCTTCGTGGGGAGTGTGTGCCTTTGTATCCATGTGCAGGATGAGAGCAGGCTACTGCTCACACCGAGCACCAGGAAGAGCCTGGTGTTGCCACTGGCACCAGACTCTTCTTGGTGCTCCAGGCAGGTGGCAACCTGCTCTTGCTGCTTGGGGCAGGTGGCAATACCAGGAGGGTGGGGGGACCTGACCCCAACCCTGGCACTGGCACCTCCCACCCCACCCCACCCAGAGTCAGAGCTGGGAGCCCCGAGGCCCTGGGCAGTGGCTTCAGCCCTGTGGGCCTATGCTGAGAGCCTGGGTGCAGCCCCTTGCCACTGGGAGCAGGGCTGGGCTCTCCCACCTGCCCCCCGGTGGGGCTTGGGGCTCTCAGCTCCCAGCACCCGGGGCAGGGCTGCAGGTGGGATTCATCTGCCCCAAGAGTGATTCCCATGGCCCATCCTGCCCAACCTGGGGTCAGAGCCAGGAGCCCTGTGCCCCCAGGCAGTGGTTCCATTCCTGTGGGCCCGTGCCAAGTGGCCAGGTATAGCGCCCACCACAGGGAGGGGACTGAGCTCTCCTGCCTGCCCCCCGCAGTGGGGCTCAGGGTTCACAGCTCCCAGTGCCTGGGCAGGGCCGAAGCTGGAGCTGCCAAGGTGCAGGTGGGACCCACCTGCCCCGGGAGTGATTCGTGCAGCCTGTCCTGCCCTGCCTGGAGTCGGAGTCAGGAGCTCCATGCCCCCAAGGAAGGGCCTCCAGCCAATCTCCCCCAGCCCCCATGTGGCCACTGCCACTCCATCTTCCCCTGCTCTGCATGCAGCTGCTGCCACCACTCTCCTCCTCCCCCGCGTCTGGCTGGAAACCTGTGCCTTAGATAACCACCACAGTGGCACTTTCAGCTTATTGGCACCACCCGTTTTTTCAGCTGAAATCCCTGTTAACTGGCACTCATGCTCTTAACCAAGGATTGGTGTGTAAATCAGTAAAAACTGAATGACTTAAAAAAAAATCTGGGAATTTATAGTGCAGTGTTTCTGGTCCACTTCTGGATCTGCTCTTGAGTGCATTGGGGACCCCCCGTGCTTCTGTGGGACACTCCACGCGCCTCAGCATTGCACCACTCATGAGCCCCTGCTACCTAGAGGTATGTAGAAAAAACATTTAAAGCTGTGTATATGTCCGAATTGCTGAACCTTTCCAAATCTCTCTGAATTGATTTGGAGGGTTCTGTTTCAATTTGGAGAGATTAAAGGGTCCTCTGATTCGATTCAGAGATTCGGCCACAGAATCAGGCCAAACCTCTGCTGAATCGAATCAGGGACTGAAGCGTTGCATAGCCTTAATTAGTGTACTTATTGTTCAGATAGGTAAATTAATGTTCAAAAATGCTAAATGATTTGCCCAAAGTAGCACTCCGGTGTCCTGACCCTTGACTACTTTCCCAATTTGTCATTCCTTCCTTTCTTACTTTGTTTCATCTTGAGTTCTTATTGGCTCAGAACAGTGAAGAGTACTATGAGAGTATTTTTATGTGACTTATAGTATCCCACATAAAGAAAATATCAAGTTTCATAATAACTCTTGCAACCCGATTTTTTTACAGTGTTAAAAATCTGTTTATGGTGCCACAGATTAGCTCGTTAGGAATAATTTTTAAACGGTATGCTCCGTTGCAAATTCCTGAATTAAATTTAAACTCCTGCCTTTTCTGGTAGTTTTTTGTTTCACCGCTAAAACAACAGAGTATTGCAGGACAGCCCTTCATTGTCTCGCCTATTGTGTTGAAGAATGAGAGAGTGAGATTCTTGATTACTTTACAAATAAATCTGGTTAACTGTTATATTAATTAAAATGCGTGGTTTTGAGGCTATTCTGAACTATTTATACGTGATTTAATTCATATCAGCGGCTAATTTGTATTTAATGCAAACTAATGGGTTTTATGTAAATGGAGCATGTGGCAGTCTATTTAAAAAACAAATTATCTGTAGTTTCATTTCAGTTATTTTAATTAAATTTCGAGTGTGTGTGCAGTGGGGGAGGGGGGTAAGGATATGTTATATATGAAGTGTTGATGATTAAATCCAATTTAAATCTATGGAATTAGAAACAAGTGCTTTTAGCAGAAACTCAGATTAATTTTCTAAAGTTTGTTTATGATATAAGATATGCTATAACAAGAGACTAGGGTATATTCCCGGAGGGTTATAGACCTGCCAGTTCAAAGTGATCCTCTGAATGATGGAGAATAATGCTGTGAAAATTAATTAGTTAACATTTGTAAAATGCTTTGAAAATTATGAGCCAATTACATTCATGAGGTACCTGAACACAACTCCATTGGAATAAAACTTGCAGCTGCTTATGTGATTGGATTTGACCCTAAAAATGCTAAGTAAGTACAAAGTATTATTATATAACCATTGAATCCTACCAGGTAAATGATGGCCCTACTGGATGTCTTAACATCAGGTGGGAGATTATTTCAAGATGTTTAGGACAAAAGTAAATCTGGCATTTCCTATCTCTGATTTAGCAGTTTTGAATCCTGAAGTATCAGATCACTATCTGATGTCCTATTTACTTGGCTTTCCTGAACTTGACTGAATGAATGGATTCATTATATTTCACTGCTGGGAGGAAATTTGGCTCACAGCTTTAGTTCAACTCCTTCAATTCTTGCCTACTTCTGACCATCTGACAGATTTTGCAACAGTGATGCTGAAATGGATGAAAATCTACTCCAACTTTGCTTTTACTAGGCTTCAACAGGATATGTATGCTCAACTATTTCTGTTGATATATACTACCCTTTATGAACTCAGGCTGGAATA
Source organism: Gavialis gangeticus (assembly GCF_001723915.1). NCBI lineage: Eukaryota > Metazoa > Chordata > Crocodylia > Gavialidae > Gavialis > Gavialis gangeticus. Next base: position 71,707,001 of record NW_017729024.1, on the reverse strand, counting down.
TTTTTTTCAAGAGCTTGACCTTGATATCCATCAACAATTGTAGCATAACCACATCAGCCCCTATAGGAAGTGTCAGTCAACTGCTAAACTTAATTAATGTTCCAGTGTCATCAGGGATTGAAATAGCAACTCAAAACAGTTGTTTGCTAATGTTAATCCTGGTTGCATTGATTGTCTGACAGTTTCTCTAATTTCAGAGGTTGCCATGGGAGTTTTTCTTTTTCCCCCCCTCCTGTTGCAAATGCTGCAATTTCTGTTTGTTTTTCAGTTATCACAGGACCACCATAACTTTTATAGCAATCAATACTTAATAGAAAGTTTTAACATTGTTATACCATTTCTAACACCATTAGAATCTAAGGAAAATCTTGTAAAATGATCAAATCCAGTTGGACAGGGTATTTACATTTTAAGCAGTTTATTCAACTATTTTATAAGTGTCAACCCTATCGTTTTAACTCATGGTTGAGTAGCCAGATGTATAGCATGAAGCTCCTCTCAGCACTGGAGCCAGAGCAGGGAGCTGTCATGTGCTCTGTGTGGCTGCCCACAGGGTCAGAAATTTTGTAGTGAACACCAGTGAGGACTCTCTCTGGCAATATACCATTATATAGTTTCATAGTTTCTAGGGTCGGAATGGACCTGAGTAGATCATCTAGTCCGACCCCCTGCCATGG
>NW_017729024.1:71699993-71703843 GCF_001723915.1 Gavialis gangeticus | reverse complement strand
GGGGAAAGGTGGAGCCCATCCCATCTGAACATGTCTCTTGTCGTGATGTGCTGGTCATGGTTGAGGAAGACAAAGCCCACCTCGAGACACCATTCCCAAAGCCGCCAGTTGGTCTCCGTGAAGCACATTGCATGCCGTCTTCTGCATCCACTCACTGGTAGACCACGTCCACTCACTGGTATAATCATGTATTTATATTCAGCACCCCCTCACCAGATTTATTTCTTCTGTATATCCAACAGCATATGAGTGATAGAGACTCTAGTTCAGCAAAGCACATAAATATATAGTTAAGTCCATGTCTGTTCAACAAGCACCCATTGACATGGGGTGTATACACATGCTTTGTTGAATGAGCATGATGTAAACATATGACAAAAATGTAGCAAGTGTTAATATGTTTTCCTGAATCAGGGCCTGGGTGCTTGCATATGAGACATGAGCTATATGAAATAGCTACAAATGCACTGAAATACAGGTAACCTGCTTGTTGGATAGAGTTATTTACAAAAACCAGTATTAATTTTCTACCTTTCAGATGTTAGCAGGAACCTTGCTCTACCCATCAAGGGTGAAGTTATTTAAACATTATACCAGAATAATTGCACAGATGAGTTGACTGATAAATAATGCAAAGGTACTTGGGTGCTACTCCTGAGATCTCTGATAATGGCACCTCCTCCCTCAGTAAAAACCCAGCAAATAAACAAAAGCATTAAAGCAATCAAAATCATAGTTCTTGGAGGTTGCTCTAAGTTCCTTCACTGACTTTTGCAACTTTTTTTAGGTGCGTGCTAGTTTCCACTATATATGATACCACACAGACTTTTTATAGGACTCACTGAGATTTAAATTTCATTAAAAATTATAAAGCACTGTATGCTATTTCTGCTCCTCATACAGAAAGACATTTTAGGAATAGAGGAGGTATTTTTTAAAATCTAATAACATATCTTGGACTAGTGGTGTGTGTTGGAGTCTACCTTTTAGCTTAGAGATATTTCCTTGATTGATTCTGTTCTTATCTCTCTGACCATTGCTCACTCGCCTCTGTCAGTCTTGTGAGTTTTATTTTTTTAATCGGTTGAGGGATTGGATTGGGTATATCACAAAAAAGCCAAAAAGCCTGATCCATGGGTCTCAAATTGATGCTAGACCCAAATGTTTATTTTGGATGACAAGATTTGTTGACTTCACATGTTATTTCATATTCTTGCCAACCATACTGAGTTGTATTCTGTCTACAGTTAGATTTGGATTATTTTCTGCTGTCTATGCTGTCTCACTTCCAGACTGATATTTAGTCATGGATGAGCAGCAAGTTCTTTTTTCAGATTATGTGGATTGTGATATTATCAGAGTTTGTCAACACGGTAGGGCAAATTCTTACGTGCTGTAACATTATGGAGGTCAACGGAGTTACATTCAGTATGAATTTGCCCCCTAATCCTCAAAGCATTCTTTGTCTAATCTGTCCTGGATTCTAGTTCCTTAGAAAGTTGACTATAAGATTTAGTTAATTTTTATTTGCAGGATTCTGTGGCTCTTGTGAATCCATATGGCTAGACTTTATGTATTAAATATTTTCATGCATTTTACATGTGAACCAGTCTATCAAATATATGCTTATAGCTCCCTTGAATTCTAGCTTGCTTAGTTTGTTTACATAAAGTCACATGTGCTTTTAACAATATGATTGACTAATAATATATAACATATGTGGTATGAAACAACATGGATTTGGCTGAATCTTTAGTATCAATCTCTACATACATGTATCAAACAAATTATCCATTTCAGGAAAAGAAAAACTACAGTCCTTTCTAGTGGTATATGCAAGGGTATTTATAGGAACCCATATACTTTTTCTATGTAGCCTTCTATATGAACCTTAGTTCAGTCATACTAAAAACATCCAGGTTACGTGATAAAGTTTTTGGACACAAGGTATTGTACGAGGAATTCGGTTTGACGAAGAATTTTGTTATTAATTGTAAAGTATATAGTGCCCTCTTTATGAGATGAATCATATGAATTTGGGCTCAACTGTTTAGGAAACATTAATTGAAAGCAAATAAACCAAAGTGGTAACATCTTTTAACATATTTAGACATCTCTAATGTAAGGCATATGTGATGAATATGCATTGATATTAATGATTATTAGAAAAACTGGCAGGTAGAAAACTAGAAAACTTTTGGTTAATCTCTTTAAGGAAATATTAATGTCACAGTTCAACTTTAGTAGAGTATTTTATTCTGTGGCACTTTTAAATTGTCCCAGCCCTGACATTTTCTTTTTCTTTATCAATATTTTGTTTAAGAAAATTATTAGATTTCCTTAGACCTTTATATAAGAATGACAGTTAAAGGAACTCTTATTGTGAGTAACTACTGTTCTGGTACACTGGAGCCAAATCAATTAAAAATATCTTAAAAAGAGCTGAATTGCAAGTCAAATGATAACATATATAACATAAAATATGTATTAGAATGCTATTTTCAGTACCTAATCTATATTGATGATGGTAACACCATTCATGCAGTGTATGAATGAAATAAAGAATGATCTAAAGAAGGATAGAAGTAAATGTTACCCTTCATTTTAAGTGCCCATTAACTAATGATAAAATGCTGTAGAACATTTATGGAAATGTGAAATCCACATGAATAACAAATGGATTAGTTCTGATCTGTGCTATTAGAATGAAGACTAAATTAATTCTCTGCAACATAGGGACCCTTAAAAAGTAACCAGGAACATTTAACAGTGCGTCTGTTTTTCCAGCTATGAAAAAATTAAAAATTCAGCAATATTTTACTTTCTTACTATAGTTACTTTCCAAAAATAAAAGGAAATAAATGTAGAAACTAGTAAAAGAAGCATGCTTCCCAGCAGTCCTTGTTATGCAGTGGGAATGTTTTTTCTGCCACACCCTTTTGGGGATCCTGGTTGTTTCATGCAACATGATGAGTAGTAGTGGTGATTTCTTTATTTTCACTATCTCCCCTAGAGAACACAGAATGAGTAGACCTGTGATTGCTTTGGCACAGGACCACAAGTGATGCTAATGTTTTCATGGATCATCCCCTCAGACAAGCAGCATTAACTGCAAGTCATGAAAGAGCTTTATGACACAGTGCAGTTCCCATCTGACTGGGATGCTATAAAAACTACTTAGGATGCCCACAGCACATCCTCAAAGAATGTGGTGGTTGCCTTCAAGAACAGACAGAAAGGCTTAGACTTACATAATGACTCTCCCATTCAAAGGGAATTTAGTTGGCCGCTGAGTTTGAGAACTGATGGCTGCAGCAAGACTGGCTACTGGGTAAGCATAAGGTATTATTACATTATTTATCATCGTTATCGTTGTTATCTGAGCTATCATTGAGGACAGTGCTCACTAGGAGAAATATCATTATATGTTGTCAGAGACATGCTTATCACTTGAGGGCATGGTTCATGACTCCTGTTACTAATCCCCTACTCCCTCAGAGGAAAATTATAATGCAGTACATCTAGTGAGGAGATCCTTCACCTTTGGCATCCTGGAAATGAGATTCAGGTGACAAGATAGATTGGTTGGCATATTGCTGCACAGGCCTGAAAGGATACAAGGATTAATCTTGGCATATTATATTTTATATAACACAGCTATGAAATGAGGATCAGATCAACTTTAAGGGCCAGATGAATAATCAGATTCACATAATCATGTTGATCCCTAACCTAAAAGGCTTTCCCAGCTGATCCACAGGCTTACATTCACGTCAGTAGTTACAAATTTATTTTTCAGCCCACGGCAAAATCAAAGAACAGAAATGTGAATGACATTTTTGCAGAAGTG
>NW_017729024.1:71693437-71694993 GCF_001723915.1 Gavialis gangeticus | reverse complement strand
ACATGTCAGTAGTTACAAATTTATTTTTCAGCCCACGGCAAAATCAAAGAACAGAAATGTGAATGACATTTTTGCAGAAGTGAACTAACTGCACCTTAAAAAAAATTGACTGGACTAAGTCAGAACATATACCACTTGGGATTCACTGGCAAACTATTTACATTTATTTTAAATATTATCTGCCCACTAGGTCACGGGTAGATAGTTGAGCTGATAGCTCTGTGTCTGTGTGCTGGCAAACTAAGTGAAAGGTGCCACACAAACTCATATGCACCCATGTTTTATTAAATGGATGCAAAAACAGAAAGCATGTTTTGCAGATGTAATTTGTTCAGATGTTAATTGCAAAGCTAATTTACTGGTATAAAGGTAATGCTATTTTTGCATTTTCTTCTTCAAATTTACTGTGTAATTAATGATTTCAATTAAAGAAATGTACCATTTAAATCTTTAAATATTCAGCAAACTCTTTCTATTGTTTCTACAACAAAGGGTACAGTAATGATTTATTTCTGAAACAAAGAAGAACAAAATGCAGAGGTTCTCTTCTATACGACTCAAAAGCATCTCTTTTTCTGTGTAGGTTTCATCCACATTATTTACAATGGAAATGTAATTTTTTGGGTGTATAAATGGTTTGCATTGAGAACTGGGTAGAAAACAGAGTGGATGGTAATGATTTTCATGCCAAAACAAAAGAAAGGAAATTCTTTCTTGTCCCTTGTATAATGCATGTACATACTCCATGACTTAGAGTGGTTTTGTGTTAATGCAACTTGTATTGCATTTTTGTTTTTAATTAAGAGATATTGGATCAAAGAGTGCTTCTTTGTATACACAAAATGGTGAAACATGATGTAATTGCAGTTTTCAATGGGACTCAGTTTGGATCACATATTAGTACACACATTTTCATTCACTGAGAAGGATAGAGGTAATCACTCTTCCTGCTCTTTTCTTTCAGTCTGCATATGTATCCCTTAGTGACATTGTTTAAACTTTCTGTCCTTCCTATTGAAATGCAAACCAAATTGATATTTCAACCATATGCAAATGTTTCTACTGATGAGTACTTTTTGATCAGAAGGAAGATGTATGTTAATTACAATATAGTAGAGCCAGAAAGTGACAGGTAGATATAAGGGAGGAAAGAAACAATGAGAAAAGAAGCTTCAGAGAAATCTTTTACCACTTGCATGTGTGATGGACTGTGGGTTTTATTATATCTCTCTCTGTCAATTGTGTTCATGTTTCTATAATGTGGTGTGTGTCAGGTTATCCCATTAGTCTATGCACAGGGAATGAAGGGCCTGGGCTGGCTATGTGCAGGGTGAGACAAGATGGACCTCTAGTAGCAATGGAGTCTTGAATAGCTCTGTTGATATATTAACAAAGGTGAGATATCCAACACCCAGGAGGCTGGAGAGAAGCTGAACGGAGAGGGGAATATGAACAACAGCTTGTCAGCTCCTGGTGAGGGAAGTCTAGATTCTGAGACCAGAAAAGAAGCTTTGAGGGGCTTAAGGCCTGGAGAGACTGGAAAAAAAGACGAACAG
>NW_017729024.1:71678999-71688437 GCF_001723915.1 Gavialis gangeticus | reverse complement strand
GTGTCAGGTTATCCCATTAGTCTATGCACAGGGAATGAAGGGCCTGGGCTGGCTATGTGCAGGGTGAGACAAGATGGACCTCTAGTAGCAATGGAGTCTTGAATAGCTCTGTTGATATATTAACAAAGGTGAGATATCCAACACCCAGGAGGCTGGAGAGAAGCTGAACGGAGAGGGGAATATGAACAACAGCTTGTCAGCTCCTGGTGAGGGAAGTCTAGATTCTGAGACCAGAAAAGAAGCTTTGAGGGGCTTAAGGCCTGGAGAGACTGGAAAAAAAGACGAACAGAACAATCTTTGGGGATGATTTGGGGGTTTATGGGCTGGACTGGGGGTAAACAAACTGTGTAACCCTTTGAAGTGGGGCAAAGAACCTGTGGCTGCATGGTCTTTGCCACAGTAAATTTAAGGGGAGATGTTTGTTTGCTGCTTGAAACTTTGGGTTGTAATAGATTTCCCCAGCAAGAAATAAAATCCTTTTCGCAGGCGTGAAAATGGATGGTAGTTCCTTGAGTTAGGGTTGCAGAGAACCAGTAAAGGTAAAGTCCAAAGGCCAGGATCTCAAAGTGTGAAGGAGCCTAGGCTTCCTCTTGCTCCCAAAGTCATGACTCTGCTGGCTTTGGGGGGCACTCTTAGGGTACATGCAGAACCTACGATTGACCTAACTAGGGATAGGCCGATCAAAGTGCTGATATGCACAGAAGTTCAGGATCAGGCCAAAAATAGCTGTTGCTAGCCCCAGCCCCAGGGCTGTGCTTTCTTATGCCTCCCCCAACCTAGACCAGGCTATTCTTAGCCGCCTGAACCCAACAACTTGGGAAGGATAACCCTACCCCCTGTGGACCTGCCAGCCCCCTGATCCCACCAAACTGTCCTGCAAACCAACTGGTCTCCCTGATCCTGCTTGCCCCTTGTCAATCCCACCTTACTTAGATTGTATTTCTGGTGTAGCTCCCAGCACCAGCAAATGTCTGCACAAGTGGGACCTCATCTACAATCATGCAGCTTAAAGTAAGCCACATGATCATAGATTGGGTCCTAGGAATGTCTTCATGTACCATTAGAGACCAGACAAGGCAGAAGTTGTTCTGAGCAAGCACCCCTTTGGAAGGCGCTATATGTGGCAGCAATGCTTTTTGTGCCAAAATTGCATAGTAAGTGCATGTGACTTTGATTAGGATGGTTTATTCTGCAATGATACTATCGTAAGCAGACTCAGACTCCTGAGGTCCCTTCCAGCCCTACTTTTTAAAGAATCTATAATTCCATACCCAAAGAACACTGTCTGATCATACATGATAAGTAGTATACATATGAATGGCATTTACAACATTTGTTACCTAGTATTATCATACTTCTTACCTGAATCTGGCATTTAAATGCTAGTATCTAAATCCGAGCAACAAGATAGATCCAAAGTTTCCAAAATAGAGGCAACACCATTCCAGTATTCCAGTCTGATATAAAAGAAATGTCACTCTTATCTTTATTTAAACATGATTAACTTTCTTAATTTAATCATTAGCTTATATCGAAAAAGAACCAAATATGCTCATTAGTTGTGTAGAGAGACAAAGTAGAATCAATTTATACATTAAATTAAAGGGTAGAGCCTCTAGGTATTCTAACTAAAGATAAAGTAGTTACCTGTTAAATGCAAAGCCTTATTGATAGAGAATGGCAATTCCCTCTAACAGAGACATTCTTTTAACAGATTTTCATTTAAGATGGTGTCATTACCTCATAGAGCAACATTTAACCTAGTGTAGTAAAAATAGCCTTTAATCACTATTGACCGTGTACTGTATAAATAGCAGATATGGACTGTATATACCTTTTAAAAGGTACTCACCATTTATTTATTAAGCTTTATAACAGTCTGTTCCAAAATGTTTATAATTCTAATGAAAAATGGCTCTGAACTAATCTTATCTAAGGCAGCCTAATATGATAGGATCCCAAGAGGTGGAGGTGCAGATGGAGTTTGTATGGGTGTAGGGGGAAATTTTGAGGACTGTGGAAAAAGAGGATGTGTTTTGGGGAACAAAATCATTAATTTGCATTAGGACAAGGTTCACAAAGGGACTTAGGCATAGGAACACTGGGTAGAAAATTCATAACTGTTAGTATGGTAAGTAGGAAGCACCCAAACAAACCAAAAGGAAATCCTGCATCACTTCAGGATTTTGGCTGTCATTAGGAACCTATGTGCCTAATTCATGGTTCAAAAACTAGTATCTGTTGCAATCCTAAATCCTAGTTGGATGCCCAATATCTATATACAGTACAATGCAAATGGTGAGGTAGGCACCTACCTCACATGAGACAGAAAGCACATTTGGCAACTGATTGAGCCAACCAGTAAGAAGTGATGGAAGGGAGGAGGGCTTAGCTTTGGAAAGCTTTAAATATGGGCAAATGGGACACCTACATCACTTTAGAATCTCAACTGTGAACTGTCACTTGGAGTTAGGTGCTTAAGCAAGGGCAGTCTTTTCTCATGAAAACCAAAACGAGAGAGCAAGACCTTCCCTTTCATATTCAATAGCACAGCGTAGTAGGACACTCACTTGGGAGACTTGTTGTCAAACCCTGACAGGATATCTTCAAAAAGAAATGCTGAGAGAGATGCATTTCAGAATACCCAATAGCTTATGACATAGAATACATATAGTTCAAGTCTGTACTATAGTTCAGACCAAGTAGGGATCTATCCAAAAGTATGTCTCTTCCTTTCTGTGTGGCATCTTTACCCCTGGGCTATTGGACATAATGGACAATGTGCATTCATGTACCTGTGCACAGACACATACACTTGCACAAAATCTTGTGGGATGTGGCCTAACCTGGTAGCTGTGTTCTGAGAATATCTACTGGATTGGAGCCTGTATGTGAGATAGGTAAGGGAGTCATGGATTTCCAATTTTGCTAGGGTTAGCAACATTGAAACGTTGGATATTTGGGAAGAAACCTAAGGACCTGTGGGGGTAGATGCCAACTGAGTAGCATTTTTAGGATAACCATGGTAGCTAAATGTAAGACTTAAGTACCTAAATTGGCAGATAGCTGCCTAAATTCCTTGTGGATTTAGCCCAAAGTGAATAGACATGGCACATTTATGTGCAATATTTGAAGTCTGTAGATATACGTAATAGATAAATCATTCATTTTTAGTTTTTAAAATATAAAATATTAAAGAGCAATTTGGTTGTCATAGATTCATTGATTTAAGAGTTTTTATTCCACTATCTTGTCAGAATATTTTACATTAATTAATGAAAAATGAACAAAAGATATAACTAGTGTTTTAAAGCTATATTAGAGATACAGAGAATAATTTGGGAATTAACAAACATACCTGGATAATTATCTTGTCAAATGCTTAATTGGGGAGGATGTCTTTTACATTTATACTTCAATTGCATTAAACAAACATTTTTGTTAACCTCAAGGAATTAATTCTCCCTCCCCCCAATCTATATTCCAATTTTTAAAAAATTTTATTTTAGACATAGGGCATATTCAAATGGTTCTACATATTTATCTCTCTTTAATTCCTTGCATTTCATTCTTCAGTCCTGTTTCTTCTTCCAGCTTTCTGTAATTCTCTCTTTTTTATTATGCATCTTCTCCTAAGAAAGAAATATCTCCTAAGATCTTGAAGATTCTTACCATGTTTCAGAAAGAATTAGGGAAATTGATTCTAGCCACAGAGATCTCTTACACTACTGCATGTAATGGAATGACATATTAAGGTTGACAAATGTTAACACAAAGAGAGCAGTAGAACATTATTTTAAGTATTAAGTTACATTGCAATGAGATTTTGCCCCTCCCTGATTGAATGCATTTTGAATTGAAAGGACAAAGAGAGAGAGAACCATGCAGAATGCTCCAGTTTGACCTGTCATTCTTTCAGCCTCGCTCTGGACACTCATCAAAATTTCATGTGGAGCCTCAAAAGTCATGTGGAGTTCACAAAATCAAATTACCTCTCAAATTACCCTTTTGCCCATCTAAATGCTTTCCTCTCCCTTCAGAAAACTGTCCTCTAAAACTGTACCACTTGCCTGATCAGGTTTCCCATTGTCACACCTGTCTGCAAAGAGAAATGCATTAGGGATATATCCCTTCATCTATTTGTACAAATTAGCATAATGAATGTTTCAAGTATATTCTGAATGACAGGCCTTTTGGCATGGCCAAGTGACGGGGTTTTTCATTGGCCAATCACGGTTTGCTGTTCTGTCCATCTGGTCAGGCAGTGAGATGTAATTTGGTTTTCTTTAATGAGCTGGAATCATCTTCCCTTTCCCTTTGAGAATCTTAATCTAGAGCAACAGTCCAGCTGTCACTTAGTGCAATTCCCTCTTCTCTCATCCAGACAGAGTGCAATATCATTCTGTTACTCTTTATTGAAAAACAAGATTGTTCTCTAGAATAATTATAAATGAAAGAGCTTATCTGGGGCTGTTATCTTTAACAAATCTATGTTTAATGGCAACATTGGCAATTGGTTTGAATAATTTGTCTGTGTTATCAGGAGTAGAAGATGACCAACCAGAGGTGCTGTGTGAGTATTATTACAGCAAGGCACTAGACAGTTTTATTTCCATACTGCTTGCAGTTCCAAATATGCATTAAATTCATGTTTCAGTTAATGTTTCAGTTAGTGCCTTTCCACCACCCTCATAACATGTTCTAAATGAGGAAAGTGGACATCAGTTACTTTTCTTTGGCATCTCTACTTTGCCACTTTTTAGTATTAATTGCTCTCTAATTTTATTACTATAAAGATGGGGAGAAATGTTGTGCTTTCACCTGTTACACTCAAGTATTAGCCAGTTCACTGATTCTAGTGTGGGCTCTCTCCTATATAACCAGTAACTCAGGATAGACCCTGCTCAGTCACACAGCTCCTTCCTTCCCTCCTGACTTCCCCCTACCTTAAAGGCAGGGCCCAGGACTGTTGCTTTTGGCACCCCACACTTAATCATGCTACTGACCATACCTAATGCTAATTCAACCTAATGGGAAAAATTGCTATCTGATCACAAAGGTTGTTATAATTACAGCATCATAAAAATGGTGCTCATACACTGTAAGTAAGAATAGCTAACAAGAGTAATAAGCTCTTGAAAATCCCAAGAGATTTTAATTAGAGATGAGCCAATAAGCACCAATCAACTGCTCTGGTTTAGCTTGCTCCAGCTAGTGGAAAGATACAAAATCTGAAGCGGGGCGGGGGGAGAGATGGGAAGGTTATTCTCTGTCTTGTCATTTTCTATTCTCTCCTCTAACACCTTACACAATTTCCAAACTCTGTATTAGGTGTCTTACTGTCTGTTCAAGATGACTGTAGGGGGAGGAGGCAGTTCTTGGTTCTTTGAACTTAAAATACAGTGTTTATTATTAACAACCTCAGTTTTTCTCTGACAGTGTAATATCCACTGCTGTCTTTCTGCATAAAGTTTAAGTTCATATCCTCCAAACCAGATTCACAGCCTCTCCAAGCTGGTGCTATTGCACACTACATTTAAACACAACATAGAGGGTGAAGTCCTAGTCCCACTGAGGTCAGTGACAAAATTGACAGGGGGACAAGGGTCATACTGTCAAAACTTTACTCCTTTCCAGACTTTGGCTTTGTTGACAACTTAAATAAGAAGGCAATATAAATGTCAACCTAAACTTTCTTTCTGCAGTCAGTGTTCCAAGGGTTTTACCCTCCAGGGCCTCTCAGACTTTGATCCTAGACCCTGTTAAGCATCTACATTTCCTTTTATAGCAAGGTGAGAATAACTGAATCTCCATGCAAGTGTGCCTCAGGAGTAGTTTACATTGCAATGTCTCATAGAATCAGAACAGTTGAAAATAATACTCAGTGGAGGAGGCCCTCAGTCTCTGTGGAGGAGTACAAAATCTTCCATGCTATTACAAACCCTGTTAATATCCTAGGAAAAAAAAAAAGATTTCTCTAAAAGTCTTAGTGTTTTATGATACAACAGATATATATGCTGAGTCAAATTCCTCTCTTTGTTTACTTCATTGGACTTGCATCAAGAATGCAGACCCAGAGGGGTGGAGCTGTCTGCTTACTCATTTGGGAGAAGTTTTGACCTGTTTAATATACATAAATGATAACATTTACTCATAAGTCCACCTACAGAGTTTCATCACTTTAGAGTCTGTTTATGTTTGGATGTGTAAGTATCATATATTATCAGTCTGAAATTGTCTCAATGACGTATTTCGTTTCACTGTGGGGTGGACTTCTCAGCTACTAACAAGATGCACTATGAGAACGTCTTGCATCTAACCAAATACATGTATGCAGATGACCTGGGACCTACTGCTGCCAGTAATAACTTATCATCAGTAGAAGCCTAAATATATTTTCATGTACCTAAAACATTGGCGATAGTCTTCTGTATATTCAGCTTGAATCTCAACACTTTTTCTCTTGAATAATCATACTGCAAATGCCAAGATAAGAGTTGTTGTGGAGAGAAAAGCATTGCCCTTCAAGACACCAACTTACTTGGGTGTCACTCTAGATAGAAGCATAACCTTCTGCCACCACCTGGAGAAGTTGAGGTACAAGGCAACCTCAAGGGCAGCAGACATTAAGAAACTAGCCAATAGAACATGGGGAGCCAACTTCTCTATCTTGAGAACAACTATACTAGCCATGGTTTATGTACCAGAGAAATACTGCCTCTCTGGGTGGGCAAATAGCATCTGCATCCATAAGATGGACAGTGCCTTGAATTCTGCACTATGAACAATAAGTGGCTGTCTGGTATACAGAACAGGAAAACATGTTCATTGTGGCAGGAATCTCCCTGATAACATCAAGAGGTCTGGAATACTGCTTGACTTGACAATCAAAGCCCAACAGGAAGACCATCCACTACATGACAGGATAGAAAAATATCCAATGCAGAAACATCTAAGAAGCAGAAACTCCCTACCAGTATCTGCCAGAAACATCATAGAGGAAGCAGGAGACACTATACTGTCATCATGGCCCCAGAGAAGGTGGGAAGAACAATGGAGTAACAACCATACTCCACCACACAGTTATATACAACTATCACCTTCACACCTTTCTGGTCATAAACTCCCATGTAAGGCATGGGTAAACCTGAGTAGACTGCGATTAGACTATGGAGCCCTTAATAAAATCAAACATAAAATAGGCCTTACCAACTCACCATCATGCCCCTGTGGCAAAGAAGATCAGACAGCCCAGCATACACTAACTGACTGTCCTCTATATGGTCCACCGGAGGGAGAGAAGAGTCTGAAGATTGTAGTAGTATTGATGGATCTGCTTTTAAATGGTTGGAGGAATAAACTTTCTGAAGTCATACGCAAGAAGACAATCATTGTAACAGGGAAACCTGGCCCTGTTACCAGAAGGCAGGTCGAGGGTTCAGAGGGGAAGGAAAGACCCCTGGTGAAAGAGAAGAGAGGGGAGTGTGTAACAGGGAATCCTAGCCCTGTTACCAGAAGACAGGTCAGCCCTTTTAAGATCAGGACTTTCTGGGCACAGTGTGCCGTTAAGGTTGGGGTTAAAAGTTGAGCCAGGCCAGCTGGTCAGGTGACCGGAAGGGGGCAGGCTAGGACTATAAAAACCCTGGGCTGGGCAGCAGTTGGGGGTCTGGCAGCCAAGGGAGAAGGAGTGTGTGTGATAACTCCACAGAGAGGCTGGCTGAGTGGTCCCAAGGCTGAAGGAACTACTGAGGAACCTGGAGAAGCAGCTGCAACCCCAGAGGAAGGATGATAGCCAATGGTGGGGAGCAGAAGCATGACCCCTGAGTAAATGTAAGCTGGCATGCTGCCTTCTTTGATCATATTTTTTTGGTGGCGGTTATAGCCCATGGACAGACTGTTTCTGGGTTTTTTTTGAATAACACCAGTGATTTGGGTGAGGCTAGTGGGGAAGGAGGAGGCCTCATTAGGACCCCACTACATCATGGGGGCCTGGCACCTGTGTGGGTGTAGGATCTGGGGTGTACTGACCCTAGAGCCAGAGAAGGCACAGTATTTGGGGTACATAGGCCCTGGCACCAGTGTGGGCACAGGATTTTGGGGGAGTACAGACCCTGGCGCCAGGGGGAGCAATCCTAAAAAGGTGGTCAGGTGCCCTGGAGGTACAGTTTCATTTTTTTTTGTGGACTGGTACAGCATGGGTTTGGGGTCATTCCCCAGCCTTGAACTTGTAGCCTCCCTGGGCCAGGGAGGCTGGGCTCCAGATTGGAGCAGAAAAGAGGGCCACGAGCCTCAAGACAAGAAAAAGGGCTAGAGCCTCAGAATCAAACCCTGTTTGGTGGGTTTAGATGGGGAGGCCTAATAAGAAAAAGACAGGGTCAGGGCCCGTGAAGGCAGAAGACCCCAATGTATGAAATATAATAGGCAGTCTCCCGCTTACAAGAACATCAGCATAACAATTTTCTGTCAAGATGTGGCTGGTGAGTAGAGAGTGGGACACAAGAAACCTTAAAGGGGACTCCAAGGGCGCCCCACATAGGGCGCAGATACCAGGGAAGATGGCGCTGGGGAAGGCAACCTGTTATAATCATACATAATCATTCTTCTTCTTCTGAAAGGGTACAGGAATTCTACCCACATGACCTCAGGGACACCATGATTATGAGAGTTTTCAAGAAAGAAGACAGGTCCAACTGTGGAAATTATAGAGGTATTGCATTGCTGTACACCACAAGAAAGAACATTGTGAGAACCCCCCTGAACTGTCTTCTTCCACTTGATGAAGAGCTCCTGGAATATGGCCCATGGGCTGGATCTGGCCCTCCAGGCACTTTCATCTGGCCCATGATGCCCCCACCCCCTGCCCAGCCCTTCCACCCATGAGGGTGGCAGTGAGGCACCCATGAGGGTGAAAGAGTAGTGCCCATGTGTACAACCCCCAAACATACCTTATTGGGAGGAGTCCCACCCTCTTGGGCAGAAGGGCTCTGCCCAGCCAGCAGTTTCCAGGTGGGACTCCTGCTGCAGCCAGAATCTGCTTGCCCAGGGCAGCAGTTAGGGAAGTGGTGGGACAGGTGTGGGGGGGTGGAGTTGCAGCTGGGCAGAAGTGGGGGTGCAGCATGGAGCCTGTGCCCAGAGGGGCAGTGGGAGCACAGCGTGGAGCCTGCACCCAGGGGCAGCGGGGGCGCGGAGCTCAGCTGGGCAGGGTGTGGGGTGTGAGGGACCCCAGACACTCCCCCCATGGTTTGCAGCCCCAGCTGCTGGCAGTAGCAGCAGTTGGGGAGGTCAGGGCACTCATGTCCAGCGCAGGCGATTGGTGGAGCACAGCTCTGGCCAGTGCTCTGCAGGGGGAGGAAGTGCAGCCTGCCTGAGGGCCTCTATCACTGGGGCTCTGCACCATGCACCACATGCCTACAGCTCCGGCACTCACAGCAGGGGGAG
>NW_017729024.1:71671298-71673999 GCF_001723915.1 Gavialis gangeticus | reverse complement strand
GGCCAGTGCTGTGCAGGGGGAGGAAGTGCAGCCTGCCTGAGGGCCTCTATCACTGGGGCTCTGCACCATGCACCACATGCCTACAGCTCCGGCACTCACAGCAGGGGGAGCCTAGCACTAGAGCCTGCTGCCTCCCCTGACGTGCAGGTCCCCATACTTCTCCTGGGGTGGAGGGAGCCCTGCCCCTGCTTCTCCATGGAGTCCAGCACATGGGTTACCAGCTGTGAAGGCAGAGCTGTAGGCATGCAGCATAGAACCCCTGTGATAGAAGCGGCCAGTACTGTGCTGGGGGCAAGGAGCGCACCCTCGCACAGCCTGCCTGGCTACTTTTATTGCAGGGGCTCAGCCTGGTGTGCCTGCAGTTCTGCACTCACAGCCAGGAAGCCCTTTGCTGGACTCTGTGGGGAAGCAGGGAGTGGGGGGTCCCTCCACTCCCAGCAGAGTGTGGGGACTTGTGCAACAGGGGACGGGGAAGGCAGCAGGCTCCAGAGAGGGGATTCCCCCGCTGAGTGTGGGAGCTGCAGGCACACCAAACAGAGCCCTGGCAATAGAGGCAGCTGGGCAGGCTGTGCTCCCTCCCTCTGTGCAGCACTAGCTGGAGCTGTGCCCCACCAGGTGCCTGCACCAGGCATGAATTCCCTCTCCTCTCCGCCTACTGCTGCTGCCAGGCAGCAGGGGTTGCATGCCATGGGGGGAATGTGTGGCTGGTCCCTACACACTCTACCCTCCCTCACATCCCACACACCCACACCCTTCCCCCACAACTCCAATCAACATATACTAACACCCTAACATACCCTGTGCCCCCTACAGAGCCACACCCTCTCACAACCCCCCCACACACTCCCACACCCCACCATACACAAACAATAAAAACGACTGACATTTTATTTTTGAGTTATTATGCAATCCCTTCTATATACAGTACACAATCACAAGTCATGGAAAATATATTTTTATAATAAAATTAAAATATATTATAGTAGGCACTTGACTTCTAGTGTATGATTTGTTTTCTTTCTGGTTCTAAAATGGCAAGCCCGCTCTCAAAAGGAGCTTTTGTGGGGGGGAGGGACTTTCGGTGGCAAAGGTCAGGAGTTAGGGGGAAGGAATTCTGGTGCTAATGTGGCAACAAGGGGGTGGGGCACCTGTCAAAGGGCAGGGCTATCTATATGGCTCCTGACAGCTTGCCAAAACTTAAGTGGCCATCCGCCCAAAAAAATTGTGCACCCCTGGTTTAGGGCAACAAGAGGCAGAACCAACATGACTTTAACTTCTCACCAGCTGTAGGAAAAATTCCAGGAACAATATAAACCTTTCTATATGGCCTTCTTTGACCTGACACATGCCTTCAGCTTTGTCAACTGAGAAGTGCTGTGGATGATCCTTCTGAAGTATGGAAGCTCATCGAGATTCATCACCATTCTTTGCCTGCTCCATGATGGTATGCAACTGGTGGTTCTCAGTAACGGATCTATCACATATCCCTTTGAGGCTAAGGCTGGCTGCATCATCACTCCAGTACTTTTCTTGATATTCCTTACCATAATGCTGCATCTGACCAACAAGCTTCCAGTCAGAGTGGAGCTAAACTATTGAGTGGATGGTAAACTGTTTAATCTCAGCCAACTCTGAGCCAGAACCAAGATTATGCTGACCTCAATCATTAAATTTCAGTATGCTGATGCTGTAGTGTTTGCTCACTTTGAAACAGATTTTCAGGCAATCACAAATGTATTTACTGAGGCATACAATAGAACAGAACTGACGTTTAACATTCAGAAGACTATGGTCCTCCATCAACAAGCTCTTAATGAGCAATTCCCAACTCTGGTAATTCAGATTTATGATGAGACTCTGGAGAATGTTGAATATTTCCCATACCTCAGAAACCGTCTCTCAAAGAAGGCTGACTTTGATGAAGAAATCCAACATTGCCTCAAATGTACAAATCCACCCTTTGGATGCCTGCAGAAATGGGTGTTTGAAGATTGCAATATCAGATTTGAAGCCAAGCTCATTGTTTATCAAGCAGTTGTGATCCCTACCTTACTATATGGAGCTGAGATGTGGGCAACATACAGTAGAAACTTCAAGTCAATGGAGAAGTACCATAAACACTTCCTGCAGAAGTTCCTTTGAATCTAGTGGGAAGAGAGATGCACCAAGGTAAGTATCCTCTCTCAAGAAAACACCATGAGCATCGAGGTGATGATCATCTGACATCAACTTTGCTCGGCCAGTCATATCATCCGGATGTTTGGCTTCAGACTCCTGAAGCAAGTTTTATTCTCCCAGCTCAGTCAAGGCATACATTCAAGAGAAGGACAGAGAAAGCATTTCAAGGACATCCTCAAGGCCAACTTGAAAAAAAAATGCAACGGAGACTATCACTCAGGACTGCCCCAAATGGAGGAAGAGTCTGCTGCAGGGATCTCGGTATTTTGAAATCTCATGACAACAACAGGAGATGGAAAAGCAGGAGCAACATAAACAGTGTGTCGTGAACTGAACCAAGAATCCAGAGCCACCCACCCCACCACCTATGCCCAAATCACAGTAGAAACTTTCAATCCTAGATTGGCCTTGTCAGCCATTTCTGGGCCTACAGAAAAGGCAGTCATGGAAGATAATCATCCGCGACTGTGCGGGATTGCTGCTGTTGCTCATTCTTCTTCTGAAAGGGTACAGGAATTGTGGA
>NW_017729024.1:71664617-71666298 GCF_001723915.1 Gavialis gangeticus | reverse complement strand
TAAACAGTGTGTCGTGAACTGAACCAAGAATCCAGAGCCACCCACCCCACCACCTATGCCCAAATCACAGTAGAAACTTTCAATCCTAGATTGGCCTTGTCAGCCATTTCTGGGCCTACAGAAAAGGCAGTCATGGAAGATAATCATCCGCGACTGTGCGGGATTGCTGCTGTTGCTCATTCTTCTTCTGAAAGGGTACAGGAATTGTGGAGAAACTGAGCATAGGAATTATGCTCTGAGTTTACAAATACTGGACTTTGGGTAATTAAGCTGCTTGTGTAGATCTGGGCTGAAGCATACCAGCAGAGAAGATACACCCACAGATAGTGTAGGTCCTAAGCAGCCACTGAGATGAGCTTGACCTGTGAACTGGGTTCAAGAAAGTGGTAATGTAGGTAAGTTGGATGCTTATTTATTGGGACTGGAATGTTAACCAAACTACCGATATAATGATTTAGGATGAACTTTTTCATATGGAAATCTGTATGCTGAATTTTCATGTCTCATTTTCACTGTTTTTCTTTTACGTGATAAAAAAGGTTGGTATTCCACTTAAATACTTGAGTGTTTATGGCCGGGAAGGGGGCAGGCTGTCAGTTGAAAGTACTTGGGATTTAAATGGGTCTAGTATACAGCCCAGATGGGTTGCACACAGGATGATTTAAAGCCAGAGGTGTGGGAAAGCAGGGCTGAGTACAGCTTTCCTGACCCTGGGACCTGGCTTCCTGGCTTTTAAATCCCTACATGTGCCCACCAGTTGGGTGGTGCACACAACATTGAAAGCCCACAGGGCTGTGAACTAAGGCAGAGAGAGATTCCCTGAATCTGGTTTCCAGCATAGTGGGCACCCTCTGCCATTGCTCAGCTGGGTGGTGGGGCAGTGGGGGGCATTTAAAATCTAGGGAACCAGGAGACAGGGTGGAGGCTTCCTTAGCCCCAGTTTCAGTGTACTTCACAATACCTACCCCCCCAATAAGGGCTGTAAGGGGGAAGCCAGCAAGAGATGGGAACTGGACTGGAGGACAGCCTCCCCAAGTCCAATTCCTGGCCCCTGGGGCATTGAAGTTCTTGCACCCACTGCACATCTATGCACATGGGTGGGAAGGGGAAGTCAGCAGGTGCCAGCTTTGAATTGCAGGGTCAGGAGAACAGCTTTCTCCTGTGAAGTACTTTAAGAGCTAGGACCTGCAACTCCTAGGAATGGAGTGGAGGAAACAGTTGAGCAAAGCCCCTTGCCTCTTCCCCAAAGGGATGGCTCCTCTCACCTCCCAGACCAGTCTTGGAAGGAAGCATACAAGTCTTCATTCTTGTGAGAGAAACTCTTTTTCAAAGGAGATCTTGCAGGATGACACATGGAAGATTGGCCAGATGGGGCATGTTTCCTTCCAGGAGAGATTGAACAATTGGCTGTATGCTTGTCATTTCTACTGGGAGAATGGTGATTCTCACAGTAGAAATGTAACACTTGTACGTGGCCACATGTTGAGTTTCAGCATCCTGAAAAAAACACAAAATCAAAGAAGAGGCTAGTATGGAGCAAACAATATATATCCTTGGCATGGCATTGTGTCATGTAAAACAAAAGCTGCTCTCTGAAGCAGGTGGAACGGGGAGCAGAAATATATAAAATTAAGGAGGTAATAGTAGTTTCATAGTTTCATAGTTGGTAGGGTCGGAAGGG
>NW_017729024.1:71649859-71663451 GCF_001723915.1 Gavialis gangeticus | reverse complement strand
CCCTCCAGCCAATTTGTGACCCATCTGACTGTGTAGGCAATGATGACACAGTTGCCTAATTTCTTAATGAGAATACGGTGAGAGAGAGTGTCGAAAGCCTTCCTAAAGTCCAGAAAGACTACCACCACCGTGACATCTGCATCCAAGGATTTTGTGGCGTGGTCATAAAAACCACCAGGTTGGTCTGACAGGACCTGCCTTGAATGAACCCTTGTTGGTTGCTCCTAAGCATGATCCCCCCTGCTGGTCCCTTACAGATGTGATCCTGGATAATTTTCTCAAAGAGCTTCCACAGGACCAAGGTAAGACTAACGGGCCTGTAGTTTCTTGGGTCCTCCTTCCTCTCTTTTTTGAAAATGGGGACCTCATTGGCCCTTTTTCAGTCCTTTGGCAACTTGCCAGAGCACCATGAGTGCTTGTAAAGCTATGCCAGGGGTCCCGCAATGACCTCTGCTAATTCCCTCAGTGCTCTTAGGTGGAGATCATCAAGACCTGCTGATTTGAACACATCTAGTCCCACCAGAAGTTCCCTGACCCTGGGCCTGGCAGTGCCTCCCCTGGGTCCATCAGGGATCCCACTGGGGGGGATGCCCTGGTCCCTGCTCAAAAAGATGGAGGCAAAGAAATTGTTAAAGATGTTAGCTATGTCATCTGGTGTGACTGCCAGATTTCCTAGCATATCCTGCAGCAGCCCTATGTTACCCGGTACCTTCTTTTTACCCCCTATGCACTATACTTCATGATGCTGGTGCAATATTATCTGTAAATCTGTGGCATTTTGTTGCCATAGTTTAGTAATATGACTTGTTGTTTAGACTAAGAAACAGGGCAAATGGACATAGGTTCTACCTGCCAGTAAATAACTTTTGGGCAAATAATTTAAGAAATGACTTCCATCCTGGCCTTCAATGATTCTTGGTAATGAAAATTGTTTTTCAGGTGCAAAAACAAATCAAAATGGAACAACTCCTTCCCCCACAAACTGGGGCTAAATTAGATCACCAATTTTTTGTTCCCCCCAAAAATGGGTAAAAAAGGGATTTGCTTTTGAAGAAATCTGTTCATTCCTTTTTCAGTGTCTTAGTATCCTAATCTGTAAAATGGACTTATGATTAT
This sequence comes from Gavialis gangeticus, assembly GCF_001723915.1. Taxonomy (NCBI): domain Eukaryota; kingdom Metazoa; phylum Chordata; order Crocodylia; family Gavialidae; genus Gavialis; species Gavialis gangeticus. The sequence goes on along the minus strand of NW_017729024.1, from coordinate 71,662,335 downwards.
GTATAATTATATGTACTTACTATTATGTAGTCTAATGTATAGTATGTAAGCAATGCTTTACTATCAGATAAGGCTTTGAAAATCTATGTGGGAATCTCAGATGAAAAGTGTTGCTTTTATGCAAAGTATTTTATGATTATTTTTACATAGCTATATATAAAAATTGATGTAAGGGTTAGATAATGAGACAGAAGGCAGATCACCAGCTGCTGTAAATCAGCAGAGCTCCTTTGAAATCAGCGGGACTTAAACACATACTTAAAAGTAAGCATGTGCTTAAGCTCTTTGCTGAATCAAGGCCTTTGGGTGAAATTAACCCCTCTGCATTAAGCCAGTATAAGGCCTTCGCACCACTTCTGTCTCACGTAAGCCCCATTATGAGGATTTAAGGGGGACTTAATATAAGCAGTATGTAGGTCTCATGCTGGCTCAAAGCACAGGGGTGAATTTAGCATGCAGTGATTATGCAAATCTAGTATTCACACCAATCAGTAATGGGAACCACATTTCTAGGAACAAACCATGCAGTTACACATCTTTAACTCCCCAGCATCTCTGTTCTGTGAGTGGCTAAAAAAATCTCATGCTATTGAGACACTGACTCAGGCAGAGTCATCTTCCATGGTTCAGGCCAATTCCTTTGACCTCACTGGGGATCTGTATGGGTGCGGGTATCTGCCCTTTTTGCAGTTTGCAAAAAGGTCTTATGAATATTATAGTAAGATATGTACTGTGGAGAGACATTAAAAATACTAACACCTGCCAACATAGAGTTGGTGTAATGATGGAAACATTCATATGCTACTCAGCATTGTATTTAAAAATATTTATTGTCAAAAAAGGCAATAGTAATTCAAATAATTACTGTTTGTTTATTGTATTGAGTCGAATATAGTGTTAATGCATTTGCCTATTAATTCAAAACCTGTGCAGTACTGTGCACTACTTGAGTCCCAGAAACCAAGTGATGCAGGATGAGCTATTACTTGGCTATTCTTTTTCTGTGTAAATGTAATTTATTAACACCTGTTCAATGCAGCAGTAACTGCAAATTACTTCAACAGCACTGACCTATAGAAACTTCTGTTTCTATGAAGCACTGGCAGTAAGATTAGAAAGTTAAGTTGCAAAGAGGAAAAAATTGTAACATGACAGAAGTAAAAAAGGCCAGAAAATTAACAAGCTGAATGAATGCAGAGCAGCTACCTTTCTCCTTCTAAAAAATGTTGTTAGATCTTCTGTGGATGGATCTTCACTGTTAAACATTTGAAAGGGAGTTTCCTTTTCCTCATGTTATTTATACCTATTTATTAGTTCTGTATTTATTAATGCTTCTCTAATGTCCCCGTCTGCTATAGTATCTAGGCATCCTTATTACACAGTGGGTGCATCTACACATTCATTAATGTGCCTTTGCTATTGCGCATTAAGTTTAGTACCTCTAATATGAGGTACTAGGTAAAGGCACAGTAGCTGTGTTAATGTGCACTAGCAAAGGCAAACTTTTTTTTGTGATGCCCAGTGTGCAGTAGATTAATTCTCCTGAGCATTAGCACATTAGCATGGTTTTTACCATGACATGCTAATGCGGATTAGAGCAGTCCCTTGTGCATTAAGGCCTCTCATGTAGACATGCCCAGTGAGTGCATCTACATATGTGTTTTACTGTGGAGTAGACTAATTAGCTCTGCGGTAAAGCATCACCATCTACATGTGCACCAGTATTAGGGCACAGGAATCTATGCTGTAAGATGGTACTGTTGGGGACAGGGCTATCTTATGGCGGGGTCATTTACTGTGATGAAATGCATGTGTAGATGGTGACCGTAGACATAAATTGTGCACAGACATCCCAGCCAGCTGGGAGCCTGCTCCACCCTGGGTCAAATTGCTGTTGTCCCAGGTACACATATAGATGCTCTGGCTCAAACAGCTCTACGGTTTATTGCTTTGCCTTAATTTCACATATAGATGCAATTTCACCAGTATGAGATTGTGCCTTAATTTTTCAGGGCACTTATGGCAATAAAGTTCAAAGAGTCTTCACCTTTTGTCCCCTTCCTGAAAAGGAACAGGAATTGTGGAGTGTAAAAACCTGCAGCTCTTCTGCAGGTTGTAACAAGAGTTGTAGGGGGGATGATTTGGAGTATGACACTAGGAATATTCATGTGCTTGGGGAATTATGCAATGGCTCTGAGCAGACAAAGTACTTCATGACTGCAAGCAGCAGCAGTGAATACAGTGCATGTTATGCATGAGATCCAAGCTGGCACAGTCCAAATGGAGCCCCTTTATTACTATGCATGAAATAGGTAGGAAAGCAACCAAGGCTTGGAGCAATTTTAATTCTACTCTCAGAGCTCTGTTCATGAAACATAAGAGTGCCTATACTTCATGGGAGTAGTGGCGTAGGGGGTCCTACTTAAAAAAAAAAAAAAAAAAAAAAAAAAAAAGTGGCCCAGGAGGGGGGAGAGCAGGATACACACTTCTAAAATGTGTATTGCGTAAACACTTTTTTTCATGTGTTCCCTAAGAGATGCAGCTGCCTGTGAACTCCAGTGTGGGCAATGCAAATCACTCAGTCTGTCCTTAATTAATTGAAATAATTGTATCATGTAATTGTCATTTGCACTTCCTCCATTTAATGCCCATCTGAACCCCTTGCTAAAGCCCTGGATTGAAAACCTTGCCATGATGGTAAATTAATCCAATTTACCTTTGGATTTACAGTAGCTAGAAATGTGAAGGACTCATAAGTTACAGAAGGCAATTTTGGCTTGCTGCTTCTACTTTACAAACCTTGGAAGCTCTGACTATACCTGCTTTGCGCCTAAATTATATTTGTCCAACATGGCAAATACCTTCCTGGTTACTTTGTTTTTAAATTCATGGAACCCCTTGCAGTCACTAATGTAAGTTCTGTACATGATGCCAGAGCTAAACAGCCATGAAGAAATGGTTCATTTGGGTCCAGGAAGTGAACCAAATCCTAATATGTTATTTATTGTAATCTCTTCCATCTTCTTTGTAGAATTACAGGGTGCATGAGTCATCATTACTAACATCAATCTGGATATATGTCTTATATCTTGAAGCACTGAAGGGATGGACAGTTTAAAAAATAGTGCAGTTTTTATTCATGGGTCATTTGTGATGGACAAGAAGCACTATGCAATATATCTCAAAAAGAATAACGGATGGTGTTTTGGCATCTAGAGACATAATATCTGCTATCCGGAGTGAAAGCCACATGCCTTTTGAGAATGCTAAAGTTGTTTGGCAGGTTAATCTATCTTTGCATGCGCATCAGAAAATGACAAAGCATGAGAGAGGTATTGTAACAAAAGCTATTTTCATCCTTTCTAGGTAACCAATAGAAACATAGCTACTTCATAGCTCATCAGCCCTATCATTTTGAAGTGCATTTTTGTGGCGTACATAAGGTTCAAACTTTCTAATGGCTACCAAGAGTAATCTTTTAAAAAACATTTTTTTTAAATGGACAAAAGTGCCAGGAAATCAGATTGTATGTTTGCTACTCACTAGTTACTTGCATCTTGGTATCGTACCTGATGGGAGGCAAAATTGACCAAGAAAGCTAATAATTTCCCGCTATCTTTGGTTAGAAGTAGAGGAAAAGTTCATCTGGTTCAGTCTACATTATCTGTAGCTTAATCGGTGGCCATGTGGATTTGTGTTCTCCTCAGAGCATCATCTACATGGGAAAAATGGGAGTCATTCAAGATTTGTGAATCGATGTTTAGTATTGACAGATTCTTTCACATGGGCTTGAATAAAGTGTGGCTAATAATGGTGGATGCTATCTCAGTAGAACAGAGTGACTGTACAAAAACAAAATAAGAGCATAGGCAGTAACGTGTAACTTTGTCCAATTGTTGTTCTATTTTTATTAAAGAATGAGAGTAAACTATGGGGTATTTTTAAAATCTGCTGAACTGCACAGAAGAATTCTTCGTTTTGGTTCTCAGCAGGACAGTTTGCTGTTTCTGATGCTACGTTTTATCTGTTAGCATGCCATTTTTGGTACAGAGCTAACGCTTGTGCTTCCTGGGACACTTATCGTGGAATGTGTGTGCCACTCAGTGATGCATATAAAGACAGGAACGTAGAGAGAGAGAGAATTCCGTAAAACCTTAATATTTTTTTTCTTGAGTGTAAAATCATTCTGTATAGGTTTATTTGGTTATTTTTCAATTGATCTGTCATTAATTAATCTGAGCGTATTTCTAAGAATCCCATACACTCTAAATGCCACAACATAGATACAAAGTAGCGCCAAACCACAATTTTTCCCTTTAATGAAAATAATTGCACTCCTAAGCTGTGTGTAGACAAAATGAGGGGCATGTGTGCACAACACTGTAAAGTGAGTTAAATGTTTTTGTGCTGCTTTAATGGTATGGGTGTTTGCATGCATCGGTGGTGTATTTCGCAGTAATTCCAGCTGCTGTAGCAAATTCGGCAGCATGATGCACCTTAAATGACTTGGGGTGTAGCAAACTAAAACTCCTCCAAGGAGTTTTAGTTTGTTGCCCCTACAGCCATGGAGTGAAGCACCAGGCTCGTTGCAGCTCAGGGCTTCTGCAGGAAGCCTGTGCAGGCAGCCTGGCAGCAGCCTGGGAAGGTAGGCTCTGCCCAAGAAAAACAAAAGCAGAGAGCCTAAGCCTTTCTCCCCTCCCCGCTCCCTGACTGCCTGAGCTGCACAGGGGCTCGGTGCTTTCCTCCATGGCTGCGGTGCCCCCTGGGACCACATGAGCTGGATGCCTGCAGGCAGGTGCCGGCTGGAGGAGGGCACTGCTGCCGTGGAGGGAAGCATCAGCCCCCCCCCCCCCCGTAGCTGGACCTAGAATCACAAAGACAGTTTGCAGTGTCTTGATGGCTCCCCCCTGGCAGTCCAGTTGTTGGAACAGAGCTCAAGAAAGCTGCCACACAGTGTTGTTGCTAGGAAGTGGTGAGGTTATCAATGAAGTAATAGGTCTTTTTAGACAATAATCCAGTAGCATCCAGTAGTTGGGGAGGGGGGTTGGGGGGAGGAGAGGCAGAGCAGGGGAGAGAGGAGTGACATGAACAGCAATGTTAGGCACCACATTTGGGTGGGAGGGCACAAAAATAGCTGGCAGCCTGGTGCACCTAGTTACTGGCCCAGCTTCATTGACCTGAACTATTTTGAATGTGGGTGGCTTTATTCACGAAATGAACTTCAAGATATTTGAAGTGCATACCAGAGGAAGGTTAGGAGCAATCACAAGGAAGGTTGGGATCAATGACAACTCCAGAGACATCATGGGAACACATGAGACAATAGGTACACTCCTTTCTTTAATTCCTCCAGTGTGTTTTCCTTCTCTCCGTGTTAATCTTCTGTAGATCAGGTTAGGTTAGCTGATTTAACCTGGAATTTTTCTTGACTAGGTAATATTTCTTTAGTTGGGCATTGCAAGCTACTTTGTATCTAGACGTTTCAGGGTGACCTGGTGTAAATTTGAAGTAGGTGTATTCTGTTGGCATGCTACTCTCTTCGGTATTGAGAGACATTAATATACGTTAATTTCCTTGATCATCAGGTTAAATGCTGTTATTTTACATTTTTATAGGCAAAAGTGCAGTTTTTTCCAATCTTCACCTTTTAGTAACAGTCATAAAATCTTTAGAAAAAGAAGTGACACATTTCTCCAAGTTTTCTTGGTTAAAATAATTATGTTTGAACTTAATTTCTCTCTCTTCTTCATATCTCATTTGTACTAATCACTTCAAATGATAAACAGCAAAAGTTCAACACAAGGAAGGCATTAATCCCCTGAAATATCTCTTAATGTCCTGTATGTGTGCAAGATCAAAATAAGATTATGCTTTAAAAGTCAAAGAAAGGCTTAAATGGAATGAAGAGTTTGGAAAACCGCCATAAAAAATTTAATTTAGAAAAGTTTTACCGGGTAATAACATAGCGAGAATTTGTTTCCAGAGCCCGGACACTGGCATACCTATGACATTGTTCTGATCTGGAAGTACATTTTGTATAAAACATCCAAATAAGCATTCAAAATATCCCATTTCAATTCAGAATTACTTGTATAGTAATGCTGGAAAAACCAACAGGCAGTTTCTTACTTGGCATAAATCAGGATAGGACATTATTTGTACTATTCTGTACAAATAATGTATGATTAGTTGTGCAAACTATGCTGAATTACACTAGCTGTGGATTTGGCCATATACTTTTTCACACCAGCAAAGGATTTTACTTAATGCTGGTTTCTAGACCATGGCCAATGTATTTCATTAACATGGTATGGTAACATGCCTTAGTGATTTAGGTAAATCTGTGTATGGCCAAACCAATGCTCAGAATCTTGCTGTGTATAATAAGTGCATAAAACTAGCATGGATTTTCCACTTTAATGTTTTTAGAATGAGCAAACCAATTTAACCTAAAAATTACTTTTGGAAGGAGGAATAGTGTTTGATCCAGATTGGTTAAGTCAGTGAGTCTTTGGTTTTGGATCAAGCCCATAGAGAGCCTGAGTTCCAAAAAATATCTGTGCTTGATTGTACTCCTAGAATGTACATGCAGTTCCCATGACTTTATGCACAAATAGATGTTTTTATCCATATATATGATCTTTTACATACACTGCTGGCTCTTTGCACAAGTAACCAAGTCAGTGGCATGCACATGTTAGGCAGGGTGTTGTTTACTTTTGGATAGGATATGGAAGTAGAGGAGGAAGAATTGCTAGTACTTACTCATGCTTCTACTGTGGACCTCTGTTGAAAACACAGCTACTGAAGTTTCATAGTTTCATAGTTTCTAGGGTCGGAAGGGACCTGAGCAGATCATCTAGTCCGCCCCCCTGCCATGGCAGGAAGAGCACTGGGGTCAAATGACCCCAGTAAGGTGGTCATCCAACCTCCTCTTAAAAACCCCCAGGGTGGGAGCCTGCACCACCTCACTTGGAAGCTGGTTCCAGACCCTAGCCGCCCTGACTGTGAAGTAGCGCCTCCTGATGTCCAACTTAAACCTTCCCTCTGCCAGCTTGTGACCATTGTTCCTGGTCACTCCTTGCGGCGCTCGGGGGAACAGGGACTCCCCCAGCGCCTGCTGATCCCCCCTAACCAGTTTATAACAGGCCACAAGATCCCCCCTCAGCCTTCTCTTTTGAAGGCTGAACAGGTTCAGGTCCCGCAACCTTTCCTCATAGGACCTACCCTGCTGTCCCTTGATCATACGAGTGGCCCTCCTCTGGACCCTCTCGATGCTGTCCACATCTCTCTTGAAGTGTGGCGCTCTCTTGAAGTATGCTGCTCTAACCCATAGCACTAACACAAGCATTCATGAAGAGTAGATACAAGCCATCTTTTGTTTTACTCAGTGTCTCAGATCCTGTGATACTACAGCTTTGGATTTGTTTCTGCATAGGGAGGTAGTTTTCCTCCATTTTAGCCAGCTGTACACTACACATTTTCCCTCACTGGGAGAAGTAATTTATGAATATGCTAAGCCATGCCTGAGGCAATAAAACCAGAGCATATAGTGTACTATAGTGATGGTATAGATGGAGCAATCTCAACACATTTAATTTAGGTTCAGTCCTGACTTAATGTTTAAACAGAACAAGGGCTAGAAACAACTTTTCCTTCCTGCCCTGGGTGTGAAGTCTAGCATAGCAGAACCAGATGTAGGGTCAGAGAAAGTATGGTTGGAAGGGACCTCAGAAGGTCCTCTAGTTCAGTCCCCTGCTCAAGGCTGTCCAACCTGCTCTGGTGGAATTGTCCAAAACATTTCAGATTCTCTAGGTGACCTGTTCCAATGTTTGACCATCTTCATAGTCAAAAAGTTCTTGCTGTCCAACCTAAATGTACTTCACTGCAGCTTGACTCCATTACTTCTAGTCTTTTCTTCTGTGGCCACAGAGAAAAGCCCACATCCATCCTGTCTGTAATTGCCCTTCAGGTATTTGAAAACTGTTATCAAATCCCCCATCAGTCTTCTCTTCTAACAATAAATAATCCTAGCTCTTTCAGCCTTTCTTCATAAGTCATGCTTTCCAGACCTCTAATAATTTTTGTAGAGATATGGCCTTTTGTTTCCTTTCTTCCTGTTGTGCTGCTTTATCAAGCCTTTATGCTTAGATGAATTACTAGTTGTCCCTTCATAGCAAACAAGGCACATAAACATTTTAATTCAGACTGTGCACATTTGCATATGCAAATTGTTTTGGTATGCCTATAAAGATCCTATTACTCTCTGATTTTGACCTTGGGATTTGTATAAACATAGCAGCTATGTTGACTAAAGATTACTGAAGATAATGTAATCTGAACAAGTTAAAGAGTGCTACCAGAAATACGTTTTCTTTTTGAAGACTTCATAATGCTAAATTGTTAATAGTGCTGATCTCAATAGCTTATTAGAATGCGGAAAATGTAAAGCATCTTAGGTGGATGGTTACTTCTCACCTCTCTGAGTTAATTTCTGTATTTTTATACTAATCAAAGCTAAGCCCAAACACCTGACTTTTCTTAGTTAAAGCTTATTGCTTAATTTGAAATATCATGTGTGGTTCTTTTCAAAATGTATTATGTTTTTGTTTGCTTGGGAAGTCCTTCCTCAGTCCCCTCTCCCATCCATCCCTTCTCCCACTCCCCCTTCTTCTAAAAAAAGAGATACTATTAGGATAGTTAAAATACTCTAACAGCTTGTGGGCAAGCAGATATCGTTTTACAAATGTGAGATTTGTCATACTGCTAAAGTAATGGAAAAAGGAATCACGAAGCCTTTCCTTTGTAAGCACTTATGACAGCTCACAAGTAATAATTCCTATTAATAAGTTATATAACGGTTCTCAACATGTGTCCTGGCCTGCAACTATTATGTCAATAAACACAGCTAATCAGTTTATGTGCTTTAGGCAGAGACAAGCAATGAATACAAATGTGGACATAAGGAAGGAAGCTCTTGTTTTCTTCCTTTCTGCTGGGGTGTGTCTAAGTATCAATTTGTAGACTCTTGCCTTCTCAGAGACGTGTGGAGTTTCATATTTGTATTTTAATCAGTTTTGTGAAAATGTCTTCATGTTTTCCTTCTATTTGGTTTAACATGGCATTACAATTATTTTGATTGAATGGACTATTTTTCCATTTATAAACGTACAAGAATAAAAATAATTGCGTAATTTTTATGCTGAGAGGCATTTAACAAAAATCATGTCTGTCTATGAGAAATATTAAAGTTTAAGCACAATTTGACCATTTTTCCTGGAACATGGGAGTGTTTAATAATATATATTAAATTTCAGCATTATTTACCAGATCGATTGATTGGTTGATCTGTCTGTCAATCTATCTGTGTATCTATCTGTATCTGGAAAATAATGCTGAGATTTAATATATATTATTAAACCCTCCCATGTTCCAGGAAAAATGGTATCTATCTATCTGGTAAATAATCCTGAAATCATATATGTATTATATTATGTATAATATTAAATATTATATATCTGCCTTTGACAGTCCAAGAAAATTGACTCTATTTGAATTTGAAATGAAATATAGAAAACCTTCAATTTTAAGTAGTTTTTTCTCTATATTATGAGTTATTTCACACATTTCTGTTCTTTACATTATCATGAAAATTGATCCTTAAATTTCCTGTCTCCCCTATTCGCTCATTTTTCTTGTAATCGTGCACACACATCTGTCTGTTGCTGTAGTGTTGCCTAAAATGTGCAATGTACCTAATCTGTCTAGAGAACAGTCCTGAAGATGTGTCCTCAAAATGGTTTCCCTTTTTCACTTGGCAGAAGAAAAAACCATTGCTTTCTGGCAATGGGTCAATTGATCACCTGATATTTTTATTTTGTTTTAATTTAGTAAATCCCCATCACCTTTTTACCCTTTAACATCAATAAAGACTGCTTAAAATAAAATCATCATAAGCTTAAAGACCAGATTCTGGTAAATAAAGTGAGATTACCTTTTGCAGAACAAAATGAGACTTGCAAGGTGCTGGATTTCCTAAACTATTTAACGGGGTATAGCTGGAAATAGTCTCAAGACATGGATAGAAATTGTACTATATACTTTTACGAGTGCCAGAGATAGAAAGAATCATTTAATAAACAGATGTATACTATTGAAAGGCTATAGACGAAATTCTAACTTATGTTTATTTGAATTACTTTCATCAGGCTTTGAAGTCTGTAGAGTTACATAGAATTAGAGAAATTAAAAATGAAAAAGACCAATTAGGTCATGCAGCCTGTCCCTTGGGGGGTCAACAAATGAGTGTTCCCTACAGTGAATAATAATCATTTTATCTAATTATACAATACCTAAGGAAGGTCAGTCAACTAGATACTTTGATTAACTGAGCATTTCAAACTCCCTCCCTTTTTTTAATCACAATATTTTAGATTCTAGATTAGGGACCTAGCATATGTGGAAATATTAAGGACTACATGCAAATAGATTTTAAAATTAGGGAGATGGCAGAAATAGTGTTCCTTTGCCAAGGCTCCAGGGCAAGCCTGCATCAAGTACTGTATTATTTTATAGCCCAATGTAATGGTTTAAGGAATGATGAGGTAAATAGTCGCATGAAAACAAGGAACTTGATCCAGTTTGGTCATGCTGGTGTCTACACTTAAGTATAGGCATGACAAAAACTTAGGTGCCTGGTCCTAGGACAGTGATCTAACTTTATGGGGTTTTGGTGTCTAGGATCCCTATACTGTCAATGGGGAGATTTAGGAGTCTTGAAGATTTATCCAGAGAGCCTGCTGTTAGACTTATTTCTGTTTTTAACAAATAATCATTAAATGTAAAATACCTAAGCAATCTGGGGAAGAGAGTGGAACCCTGTCCTTCCCATTCCAGTGACTAATGCCCTAATCTCTAGGCTACAGAATCAATGTTACTCTTGCTTATCTTCCTTCCGGTGCCGTGATTCTCACTCTCACCTGCCTAGTGGTTCATCTTCAGTAGAATAGGTCAGTAGAAAAGGACAGTGTCTCATGTAGTTTGTTTTATAGTGAGGTGGTTACAGCACTCTCTTCGGAAGAGATGCAAGTTCAAATAGCTTTAGGTTGAGTTGGGCTTTGAATCCAATCCCCTACTTTCTGATAGACCACTGTAACCTCCAAGCTATTTTGCCGAAGGTGGGTGGAGTACCAATACTGCTGTTGTTTTTGAGCTGAACCTAATTCTTGTTGAGAGTGTTGAGTGTGCCATGAGCATGCCTGCTGTCAGAGGCATAGCAAGATATTTTAGCACCCAGGGCAGAGTTGGAGAGGGGTGGAGGGAGAATTATGCTGACCCCTGGAGAACAGGAGTGAGGGTTGGGGGAGGGGGAGGGAGAGCAGAATCTTACTTGGCCTGGGTCTCTGTGCTTGGGTGGCATTACCTGGTGCACCATTTACTCCCCCTCCCTTCCCCAGGCACATTTCTGGGTGTGCAGATGCACATCCTATGGCAAAGTTTCGGGAGGAGGGCATTCCATTTACCTGTTCACCTCCATCCCCCACAAATACTCTGTGGAGCCTGGGGCTGTTCCTGCCTGACTCCCCATGGTTGGGCTGTTTATGTGCTACTGATGTGGAAAAAAATCCTGTGGGGAGAAAGGGCCATATTTGTTCCTCTCTGAATCAGTACCCATAGATATGCTATTGCCTGCTGTATTGGATTTCTTTGGGAATAGACACCCTCCCTAGTACCAGACTTTACGCAGGAGGCAAACTGGATCTCTAGTACATATGCTCAGAAGCCCAAGCATTGGTGTCTTGAGACCTTTGCACTCAAACTGGAGGTGTCACCTACCAAATGTTATGGCTTGTGGAACAGGATCACTGTTTGAGACTTAGTGGATCTGCCCCTAGGTTTGTACCCTAAATAGATTTGGGGTATTGTATCTCTAAGGACATGTACTTTAAATTAGAAGCTGTTTGACCTCCAGACCTGGCAATTTGTAGTTTATCACCAAGGAACTTTTGTTCTAGTTGAGGTGTGCCCAGTAGAATGTTTCCAATTATTTAGAACCAGTATCAGTTAGATAAGCACACTTTAATTTATCCACATAAGCATACAGATAACAAACAGGTCTTACTAAGTGGGTCTTACTAACATCAGAGGTAAAGCGCTGCTCAACCTGGTACTGGCTACTGGGGATGACCTAATTGGTGACCTAGTGATTGATGGGAAGCTGGGTGACAGTGACCATGAGCTGATCACCTTCACCATCCACCATAAAGCTGGCAAGTCTGTCAGCAACACTGAAGTCCTTGACTTCAAAAAAGCTGACTTTGACAAGCTCAGGAGGCTTGTCAGTGGGGCCATAAGGGACCATGACCCCAGGGGGAGGGGAGTGCAGGAAGAGTGGTTGCTCCTTAAGGGGGCGATCCTCAATGCACAAGCTAATTTGATTCCATCTCGGCGGAAAGGCAGCAAGAGGGCACAGCAGC
>NW_017729024.1:71640774-71647934 GCF_001723915.1 Gavialis gangeticus | reverse complement strand
GGATGCCTATCTTGCTGGGATCCTATGACCCCAGCTGACTTCCTTTCCTATCTCTTTTTTCTATCATAAATATTTGCTGCTCAGTTGCTGGTCCACCAAACCAGGATAGGAAATATATTCAGTCTCCATACATACTTCTTTTCTGTTGGAATACATATGACCTTCTTGGTTGACCAGGTAGGAGCCTATCTTTGTACGGTTAATCCAACTATTATACAATTTAGACAAATTTCTATTTCCAGGCATTGTCAGAATTGCTTGCATTGATTCTGCCTCTTCCTTCTACCTTTTTTACCAACAGTTAGGTTTACTGACTGATGTATGCCCTCCTTACTGACTGATGTATGCTCTTATAAAATTTTCTCTTTACAACAGATCGTTCCTTTCTGATAGTTCTTGCTTCAACAAGAATTTTGCATAGAGAACATTTTTCTTTGTTTGGATGAATGCTCTCAATCTGGAGTTCTTGAATCCTGCATATTCTTTATAATCCAGGTCACTGAGAGTATTGCCTAAGTCATGGATCATACCTTCAATATTGATATTCATTTCTGGAATTAATAGTTATATGTAATTATACACCTACATATCTATCTATCTGTCTATCTATCTGTATTATATAGTTGCATATAACTGCATATAACTGCAAACCACATAGAAAGTGGAAGAGGAAAAGGAAAAGAAGAGGTGGTTTAAATCTAGTTTGTACAGCTTCCTTGAGCTACAGAAGGCCAGATTCTGAGGTTCCAATTTATTGTACCCAAAGGGATTGCTCCCTTACGAATTCAATGATGACAACTTCCAGATAAATATCAGAACCCGAGTGAAAGTGCAGTTTGATATCCTGCCACCAAAAGATCATACTAATTTAAACAGATTTTTAAAATTAGCAGAACTACAATTAACACTGACTGAGAACAGCTGTATCTCATATGTTAGCTAGTTACTTCTGGGTGGTTAAATTGAGAAGAAAAGATTTTTAGCAGCATGTAACAGATGAGTTCATTGTTTTATTGTCTTTGTGTTCCTACTATCAAAATGTGACAAAGGAGAATGGTTCATTTCAGTTGAAGAGAACACTTTACATTTTAAGCATGAAGATGCAATCATTTTTAAAAGAGAATAAAATGTTTCTTTATATCTCTACTTTCCTTTTTCATGTTTCATTGGCTAAAATCCTGACGTGCCAGTGCATCCTTCATATTTTCTTCTCTAATTAGGTTGAACTTACTGTATGCTCCTTGTCTGTTGTAGTGAAACTTGTTAATATATTTTTAAGTGCACCCATAATCTTTAGGATTAAAATGTCAAGTACATTTGCAAATGCTCCTTTATTGGTTGACAGTTTCATTGTCAGTAAAATTATTGTTTGCCACAGCTATCCTGAATGAGTGGCAAGGGTCAATTTAAAGAGTGGAATTTGAACTGCATGAATGGTAAAACAATTATTTCCTCAAAGGCTCATTATATTCTCATCATAACATTCATTTTTCATAAATTATGTAAATTTCATATTAGACATGTGAATTACATATCTATATCAGTCAGTTTTCCAGTTGTATATTTAGATACAAAATGCATTCTGCTATGATAATTATATGCTCTTTTTTCTCCTTTACCTATTTCATTTTAAATGATCTGAAAATCCTCAATATGATTCAAGAACTGATGAAACTGAAGTTAGTAATAAAATTCAATAAGTGTAGTGGTTAGAACTCTATTCATCTCTATCCAAACCAGGAGGAATGCATCCAAGTCTCCGAAGTACAAATAATAACCCTTGACTACTGGCTTCAGATGTAATGTTATAACAAGGAGATTTTTGTTTTCTTGGACTTCAGGGATGGGTAGATTTAGTGACATGTGATAGCATAAATAATTTTAGATCTATACAGCTGCTGATTTGTCATGCAAATCCAAATGGCCAATGAGAGAAGTGAGAAACTGCAAAATATTCCATGTGTAAAAAAAAAAAAATGAAGAGAAAAAAAAGGAAAGACTATTTAGATTCAACCAGTGTTGTCCTGTTTAAACAACTTAGCTTGATTAGCTGGTAGAATATTAGTTATGCTAGATTATAAGAACTGAGGCTGTCTTGCTAATTAGGAAGATGTTCAGCTGTACTTACAGATATGTCTTAGTTTCATGGAGAAGCTATTGGTTATGTCAAATGAGTCTGAGATCACTTTTGTAGAAGGTCTGGTATTCTATTTATTACAATCTTTTTAAAGCTGTAGAGTTTTGCTTTGTTTTGTTTTCATTTCATTATTGCTTATGACTGATAGGAAAAATTAAATGCCTCTGTGGCAAAAATGGAAAAGTGATATTAGCTGTTTGTCATAAGGAGAGAAAACATTGGCTGCATTAAAATGTAGTGGAAGTAAAGCTCCAAGTCACTTTAAAAGTGTATAGCCCCTTGTTTTGCCCTGTGTAGCTTAAGTATTATAGAAGGAAATGAAAATTATCAGTCAAGACATGCCAGAATAAAATCAGGAACCATTTTACATTTTCAGAAATTGTGGCTGCATCTCGTCAAGATCCTGGCTGTGCACAGTAGTTTCACTTGGCAGGAAGTGTGATGCAACACTACTGTGCAGTAGTCATGAGCTACTGAGCAGTCAGTGTCACCTAAAGGCTGTTCAGCAATGCTACTGCTCAGTAACTCATTAACAGTTCATATAAGTCCTAAATGACACTCAATAATGACTGCATAGTCACCATCTTGTGTAGACATGGCCTATGAATAGGAAGGATAAAATGAAATATGAGAGCCAGAAGTTGCCATGTAGGGCCACTTATATTTTTAAAATATTGGTGATTTACTGTTTTTCCCTTGAAATAAAAAGTTTTTAATGATTTTTATCCTTCTTAAGCCTCATTAAATTTAGGAGATTTAGTCAAAATTGTGGCTCTTCATCTTGAGCACTAAAATGGAAGGAGATGCGATAAGAATTCTTGATAGAAAATGTATCTGAGAAGCTCCTAAATTCTACATACCAGTTACATTGGCTAATGCATATGTAATTGGTTTGAGTCCTGGTGGTACACACTTGTAAATTAAACAAATAATAAATATATTTGCTTTGATTTTTATGGTTTACAAATTCTGAAATTTCCAAAGCAACAAGGGGAATAGGGAGGTAGGGAGCTATTTTTGGATAAATAGAAGTGTTTGCTAGAAGGAGTTAATAAGGAAAAAAGTCCATAACAATAGGCATGTCATATAGGAACCATCACTTAAATGCTTTTAAAAGTTTTTAAGTTCACCGTTACTTGTCACTTTTCCTGTTTGGACATTCTTTGGTAGCATTGCCCATGCTGGTGTGAGGACACATGTTCTCACATTCCTTGTATTCCAAATGGAAATGGGAAATAGGTAATAATAATTTAATAACAACAACAACAACAACAATAATAATAAAAATGAGAGACTCCAGGAATTTAGTCTTACTTGAGGGACTCTGGAGGTGATTTTCAAGTAAGCACTTTCTTGTTGTAATGGCATTATATTGTAGTCTTAGCAGGTTGTTACTTGTTACGCTTAGCACAAGTTAACTACACTTAAAATGCTAGTATCCAAACATTCAAGCTATAAACACATGCTACGTGCCATGATAGGCTAGCAAAGTTAGGACTTTTCTGGTGAGGGGTATCTATAGATCCTATTACCTAATACATGTTGAGCTAACATTTGACTGCTCCACGGAGGTAATAGGATCAGAGACTAGTAGTGGGGTGGGGCTGGGAATGAAAATCAGCTGTTAGGACCCCATATCAATATACTTATTAAGTAGGGCTGTGCAAAGCTTCGTTCCCTGATTCAATTCAGCTGAGATTCGGCCTGATTTGTTGGCTGAATCTCCAAATCCAAAATGAATCAGAAGACCCTTTAATCTCTCCAAATTGAATCAGAACCCTCTGAATCGATTTGGAGAGATTCAGTAGGTACGATGATTTGGACATAGACACAGCTGTAAATGTTTTTTCTGCTTACCTCAAGGTACCATGTGGCTCGTGAATGCTGTGATGGTGGGACGGATGGAGCATCCAACAGGAGTATGGTGGGGGGGTCCCAGTGTGCTCAGCAGCAGACCCAGAAGTGGA
Organism: Gavialis gangeticus; assembly: GCF_001723915.1. NCBI lineage: Eukaryota > Metazoa > Chordata > Crocodylia > Gavialidae > Gavialis > Gavialis gangeticus. Next base: position 71,643,830 of record NW_017729024.1, on the reverse strand, counting down.
CCAGAAGCACTTCCGGTCCACTTCTCGGTCTGCCAGGGAGTGCACCAGGGGGTTCCCCCCCGTCCCCCTGCCTCAGTGAATGGTAACTCCTGGGTCAGGGGGCACCCGGGGACACCCCATGGCCAATCGCTGAGCTGGGTAAGGTGTGGGAGGGCCCCCCTGCATGCTTGGCAGAGGACTCGGAAGTGGTTTGCTGCCGAGCACGTGGGGGACTACTTCTGGTTCTACTTCTGCCAAGCACTTGGGGGGCTCCCCTGTGCTTCTGTGGGACGCTCTATCTGCCCCACTATCACAGCATCCATGAATTGCACCTGATACCTCAAGGTATGTAGAAAAACTATTTAAAACTGTGTCTATGGCCAAATGGCCGATTCTCTGAATCGGCATCAAGTCTTCAGATTCAGACTTGACCGAATTGAATCAGGGACAGTGATCTGAATCAATTAATCGAATCACTGTCCCCAGTTTGGGCTGTATCTGAATCCGAATTGAACACAGCCCATTTTGCACACCCCTGTTATTTAGGAGCCATGCTTTCATGAAGATAGAGGAGAAGGAGTAGTAAAGTGACAATGGGTGTCTACATAAAGATATATCAAGCAAGTCAAGATGTGTGAAATTCAAGACATCTACAGGACTGAGTCTGCTTGTCTTCCACAGACAGTGAAATATATCTTCCAGCCTTTTGTTTATGGAAAGATGATTTTAGAAGATGAAGGGCCTTATCCAAATATGTTGAAGTCAACATGAAGACTTCAACAATTCATTAAGGGAGGAACACATCTAATTATGCCTGATCAGTATGGCTAGAGTAACTTGGAGTAAGTGATTGTAGAGGGTGGCTAGATGCAGAGAAATGTATATATTAAGCTTGAAAAATGTTGCATAACAGAACTACGTATTAGTGACTGCACATTAAGAAGTTAAGGGTTTACATGTTCTTGTTGCTGCCAAGCATGATAAATAATAGTGAAAGATAACTGCTGCTTTGCTCACAAAAATGTATCATTGCTCTATCCATTGTACAAGATTAAACTATACTTACAGACTGTGTGTGAAAATTTTCAGAAGCAGACTCTTATATTTTATGATAAGTATGCCAGAAATAATAGTGCCTAATAGTGCTAAGTTTCACTGGACCAGTTTATTACTGGGGAAGGAGAAACTAATCTTCATAGACTAGACAGAAAATTACTGGAAAGTTCTTTCTCCTTAATATTAAGGTTTACATATATTTGAAATATATATAATTTCAAACAAGAGGGTAACTAGTCTTGATTAAATTTGTTTACTGTAATAATGGAAGGCCTGTCATAATAATCATTAAAATTGATCCATTTCAGTATGTTTCCCATTTCTCTCTTCTTCCCAGAATTTTTATTCTAGCCACGAGTGCTCGTGTTCCTTAGTTGTACATCTGGTACAGCGCTTCTGACAGCAACATCACTCCACAGGGACTGAATGTGCCATCTGTATGACACACTCAGTATCTAATGGTTTAAGAGCTGGAGACTCATAACCATCTGAGAAACTAGGTTTTCCAGGATGATAAACTGTTAGCCTCTGATCCACATCTTACCAGCGCAATGCACACTGCACAACAAATGTACAGATGTGTGTTCTGTTAAATGTGTATGACAACTGAGGGTGTGGGCAGTTGCTTTAACTTCCAGAATGCCCTTATTACTGCTAGCCTCAGGCAAAAATAGAGGAAAGGACTGAACAACATTGCCAAATGGGACGCCAAGAGGTACTCATCTGCTTAGCAGAAGATCTGATTATAATAGAAATGCAATGGAAAAATATCCTGTGAAAGGAAGAGTGTACAAGCAGATGTTTAACACTATCTATAAAAGATGCAAGTGCTGCCCTAGGTACAATAGCTAAGGGAATGACCTAACCTTTCTCAATATATAGAATGTCAAGTTCCAAATCCAAACATATTAAAGTTTCAATGAAATATTCATTAGTAAAACTTGCTTACTCCTGCAAGCCAGACTTTTGGAAGACTTTTCCTCAGCTGAGCTCTATTGCAGTTATGAAGCCTTCAAATAATAGAAATACACAGTGAGTCAAATACACCCTTCCTAAAACTCTGCTTGAGGCATCTTCTTTATTGGAAGAAATGATGTTACATTAGGAATGAATCTGGTCCCTCTTGCTTAGGGCTGCTATGAGGCCTTGTTCCATATGGAAAAAAGACACTTGGTTGGTTAGCTTATCACTCACATTGTTGTTATCCAAATGTGAAAGGCTCATACGAGAAATTGGAAGATATTTAGATAGTCTTTTAGTCTCTTGTTTGTTTTCTTCTTTTGAATTCCTGCTGTTCATTAAGACCCAGTTTGTATTCATTGCTTGTATTAAGGTTTATGGATACATAATTGTGCAGGAAAAAGGCATATGTTCAAAGTGCCCATAATTTATGCCTTTTTCTTAACATTCAGGACAAAACCTTTTAATGTAACTATTCCAATTTTACATAAAAGAAACACAGGGCTACATTTTTTCCCTAATGACCCTGCCTGTGGCTCATCTTTTCCTTCAGTTTCTTTGGGCAATAACATAAGGAACATTTCTTTTAATAATGTATGGCTCAGATGTTTATGATTCTGCTCCATGGAGAACGATTTACAAATCGTAATAGAACAGACTGACAAATGTATTTACTTACAGGATATGTTGGCAAATGGAAGAAGTTTTCAAGGGTGACAATTTGCTGATCAATACTGTATTTGGGCCAGTTCAGGGATGCTAATATTTCTGATGCTAATACATAATGCTAAAGCAAGAGAAATAATAAAAAATGGACACATGGATAATCGGTGTCAATGTCCCCAGTTCTGTTTTTAAAAATTATAGTTCTCTGCAAGGAAGAGATTCAGAGCCTGATTATGAATGAGCCTGATATCATAGGGTAATATCATTTACATCAAAGTAAGTCCACAATGTAAGCTCAGATATAGGTCTTTAATATGTTGACTACCAGAGTTAGGCTTCATTACAACTCTGACCTAGTACGCCCGGTGGAAGGGGGGTGAAATCTCCAGAGAGGA
>NW_017729024.1:71638835-71640763 GCF_001723915.1 Gavialis gangeticus | reverse complement strand
GGTCCCTTCCGACCCTAAATCTATGAAACTATGAAACAACGGCTCCCATCACCATTTGGCCAAAACACTTCATTTTTGCCGCCTCCATCTTCTACATCTTTATTTTTGGCTCTTTAACTCTTTGAAAAGAGATCAACAAGGATTTTCAAAACCTCTTAGTGATTTTGAGTGCTTCAGTTGCTAAGAATACTTGAAGACTTGAGATGTCTTAAAGGAGTCAGATTTTTGGAAAGTGTAGATGATTTACTCTTAAGATCAGCCCCCTTTAGTGCTTTTAATTTTGGCCTCTGAACATCAAAGCATACAAAAACACTAATTATTAGCAGCGTAACTAAGGGACCAGGACAGCAATAGCTACTCAAGCATGCTGGTGGCACAGCAGTAGCTGGAAGTTGCTGCTGCTTCTGTATATCCCAGTTGCCCTGGTTGCCCAGCTGACTTGTTATACCTGTGCTAATTATTTAAAAAAAAAAAAAACTTGTCTTATGATTTTGCTTATATTTGGAAAACTTCTAGCTTATTGTAGGTGCTACTGAAAACAAATAATAAACTATAATTTATAACCATTAAGAGCACCAACTGATGTTTTTTACCTTACAATGGCTATTATAAAAATAAAGCTAGAGTTGAATCAAAGGGGAAGGCAGAGTTGACACTGTCAGCTTAGCTTCTTCAATGCTGAACAGCTTGGCTACTGTTGTGAATTCCAATCTAGATTTGTTGTAATAAAGGACAACTGTGTAGTATTATACGGGGGGTGGGAAATCCTTCCCATTGGGAACTAACTAACTTTCTCATAAAAAGTTCATCGTTGTTCTCCCATGTCATTTGTACTAGGATTATCATCCAAAGGAACTGGAGCCATAGCGTGTAGCTGTTACTGGAGAAATGAAATCACTGCCTTGGCTGAGCACAGACAGAACCATTCATTCATCCTCCTAATGTGAAGGACAGTTTAGAAGTCATGGTCTGACTGTCTTTCCTGCTGCACATATAAAGTGTCAGTATGTCATGTAGCTTTTTACAAATGCAGAAGGGTTGGCTTCTCTAATGGAAGCAGTAGAAGGAAAATTACTAACCTTGTAATTTGATGAGAGTATTATTAACATGAATGCACTTTTATTAGTCTAGACCTGAGTAAGATATTAAGTTATTGGACAATGTTTAAAAAAAAAATCAACATTTTTTTAACCGTCTGGTGTAAAATGGCCAATAACAATAAAGTGACAGAAAGACAATAACATCCCTGAATGGATTGCCTCTGAACTCTGACATCTTCCCAGTGTCTGAAGATAGTTTTATCATCAATACAATGGCATTGATTTTGATAGAAGAAAAGTACACATTACTGATCAGTGCTAATGACATATTGTCAAGTGAAATCTCCATTCAGTGCAATGAGGTTTACGCAGGTTGTTCACCATTAAAAGATCCAGGACCTTTGAATCCTTTTTCAGAATTTTCAGTATGAAATCAACCATCTAAGTATATATCTTCACTGCATTATTAGCTTGGTTTAGCACATTTAAACTAACCTCATTTGCAGTGTCATCACTATCACTCAATAGCCAACTCCTTCAGTTACTTAATGTCTTTTCAGTTTTCCACTATTGACTTAAGCAAAGGTGGTAGCCCATCTGTTGGCCTTCTTGTACTACTCTAAGGACTCCTAAACTTTTTCAGTGTATTTCAGGAAATAATTTTTGCCTATTCATATTATTTGGATGGAAGTGATGTTAAACCAGCCCTCATTGCCACACATTCCTTCTGCTTGATTTTATTGTTGGAAAACCATGGGTGATTAACTTTATAAGTAGAAGCTGCTGTTACTACAACTAGTAAGCCTTGAGTATGAAATGCACTGGATAGCCTCTGGACAATAGATCTTAAACCTGAGAAAGAAGTGATATCTTCTTTTGTATGGCATC
>NW_017729024.1:71633093-71633835 GCF_001723915.1 Gavialis gangeticus | reverse complement strand
ATTAACTTTATAAGTAGAAGCTGCTGTTACTACAACTAGTAAGCCTTGAGTATGAAATGCACTGGATAGCCTCTGGACAATAGATCTTAAACCTGAGAAAGAAGTGATATCTTCTTTTGTATGGCATCAGATATCAACTTCCAAATCTATGAGCCACCGTGTAGTATTATCACTCAATGTGCTGATTTCATCTACCCCATCTGAGCATTTGTAGAGATTGCAGCTTTCAGATGAATGCTGTGCTGTTTGTTGGACTTCACATGCACACATGGTGTCTACATGTGTATTTGATGCAGGACCAGTTTACTTGTGAGTAATTGGTGCAGGGAAGTGGCAGCAGAATTGCTGCTCTTAGAACCAAACTACTGCCAAATCCTGTGGCCCTGAAATGGGTCCCTGCCACCAGGGAGAGCTCCAGGCTATGGCCTGCAGCTGGCACCCATGACTGGACCATAGGTATAGCTGGCTATACCCTGTACAGGAGGGATTGTGTAGATAAAAGGGCCGGGAGTGTAGCTCTCTATGTTAAGGAAAGCTACGCATCCCTGCAAGCTGATATTGGTGACCAGGGTGGACAACTGGAGACCCTCTGGGTAAAAATTCATGGGGAACATGGGACAGGGGACACAATGGTGGGAGTCTACTATAGACCTCCCATCCAAAGTCCTGAGCTTGACCAGGAGTTTGCCTGGGAACTGGCTGAGGCTAGATGCTCCAGGACCATGGTTGTCATGGGTGACTT
>NW_017729024.1:71626642-71628093 GCF_001723915.1 Gavialis gangeticus | reverse complement strand
CGTCCCATTTTGGGCTCCACAATTCAAAAAGGATGCGGAGAAGCATGAGAGAGTCCAGAGAAGAGCCACGTGCATGATCAGAGGTCAGGAAAACAGCCCTTACAGTGACAGGCTGAGAGCCATGGGGCTCTTTAGCCTGGAAAAGCGCAGGCTCGGGGGTGATCTGATGGCCACTTATAAGTTTATCAGGGGTGACCACCAGTATCTGGGGGAACATTTATTCACCAGACTGCCCCGAGGGATGGCGAGGTTGAACAGTCATAAACTACTGCAAGACCATTTCAGGCTGGACATAAGGAAGAATTTCATTACTGTCTGAGCCCTCAAGGTCTGGAACAGCCTGCCATTGGAGGTTGTTCAAGCACCTACATTGAACACCTTCAAGAGCAAATTGGATGCTTATCTTGCTGGGATCCTATGACCCCAGCTGACTTCCTGCCCTTTGGGCAGGGGGCTGGATTCGATGATCTTCCGAGGTCCCTTCCAGCTGTAATGTTTATGAAATCTATGAAATCTTTAAAAGCTCCCTGGCCAGCCACTTCCCTGACCACAAGCAGCATGTGCAGTGCAGGAGCAGCATGCAGCAATGTGTTTCTCACTGCCTGTGCCTTCCTGTGTAAAGGCTGCTTTGGGTCCTTCCCCTGGCAGTGATGACCAGTACCCTGGGCTCCTGCTGGCTGCTGTAGTGGCCCTGCTGGCTCACTGTAGCAACTGCCACCTGGCCCGTGGATGCCTGGGGCCTCCCAGCCCCCCCCCCCCCCCCCAGCAACCACCTCCCAAATGCCTTGTGCCATCTCAGTCACCACTGCAATGCACCTACCACTTGGACACCATCTGGCTGGCCAAACCTCAGCAGGGATACTAACAACATGCTGCTGGATGCCACCACCAGAGCCACCCTCACTACCCTAGGCCTCCAGTCCAACTGCCTCTAGGCCTGCTGGGCCACCTAGGACTGGTGAATGTGCATTGCCCAGCACACTTGGAATGATGAACAGTGGTTGGAGGCATTCTGCATGACCTGGGTAACCTTCTGGGATCTCCTGGAGTAGCTCTGGCCACCTTTGGAGCAGCAGAACACTGGCATGTGGCTGCCCCTCCCTGCGGACACCTGGATGGCCCTCACCCTGATGAAGCTGGCCACACCTGCGAGTCTGTGGTACATCAGCCATCTTTGGTATGGGTAAGGCCACCAAGGTCCCAGGAAAGCCGCACACTTGTCACTGGGGTCAGGGCACCAGGTGCAGGAGGAGCTGCTGGACCATCTCCTCCTGCACTTTCTGCTCTAACCCTGCTGAACTACTGCTCATGAACACCCGCACCCCACTCACCCCCAGCACCATGCTCACTTCAGAAATGTCTCAGAACAAGTTTTTATTCCCTCACATCAAACAGAAACCCGCTTCCCCCACCCTCCCCAACAAATGGAGCTCCCCTCACTCCCCCCACCA
>NW_017729024.1:71622771-71626507 GCF_001723915.1 Gavialis gangeticus | reverse complement strand
CACAACAGTAGGGCCCCCCCACCCCCCACCCCACCCACCAACAATAAAACAAGTCCTTCCCCATGCAAGCTATGTACACTGTGACTTATGCACCATCCCAGCATGGGGGGCCCCAGGTGGGATCACCTAGGGGCAGAGCCTGATTAAGATCATTAATTAGATGACAAGGCATGGCAAGCGAGAAAGGTGGGCAGTTGGCCCAGAAACAGGTGGGCTGCCAAAGGCAAATCAGCCCTGAGAAGGCCCCCCTGTTACAGATGTGTTCATGGGATTATGCAAGCAACTCTCAGATTTGCGGCAAGGGGGTATAAGTAGTGCAGAATTTCTATGTGCAAACAGGTGATTATGGGCTTGGCTACAAGCACCAACCAGTGGGACTAAATTGGAATGACAACTTGGGATAAGCACCAGTTGGCCAAGAATTTCCTCATAAAGACATTAATTCTTATGATGAAAGGATATTCCTATAACTGTGACATTATTTTGCTCCAACCTTCCAGCCCCAGGACATACAGATGAAGGCTATCCTGGCAGTCTACAAGTGAACAGCTATCATCATCTGGAATTTAGCTGCCTTAGATTGCTCTGCATCAATGAATAACCAGTTCTGGTATTGGCAAGTCCACAGACGGGTTATGAAGAAGATCTGCATAATGATCATTATAATTATGATAATTCAGCCATGTGCAATGAAAATTGCAACTGTGCCTGGGGCCATGAGTGGCACACACATGACCATTATCCACCCCCAAGGCACAAGTGACTGTATTAACTCAGTCCATTGTTCTGGAGGAAATGCGAAACTACAAAGCATGGTTCAAGAGCAGTTTTGTCAGATGTTTGGGTTGAAAAATATGATAGGCTATTCCAAGGATTAGGCTTTTTGATCTGGAGCAAAAAGGAACTTCTCACCCAATAAGATAGATGTCAATGAGTGTTTGACTATGTTGTTATACTGGAAGATCTAGTTTTGGTTCTGACTGCCCTAGATCATAAAATCACATATTGACATCATAATGCCTGAATGAAAAGGGTTAATTTATGCCCTTAGTAAGTGCTGGATGACTGTTGAATACACATTTATCAAATGAAGGTGTGATAGAGTGCCTATAAAGCTGTTTCAACTGTACCATGTCTATTGCTATAGTTGTTTGGGCATGTTGTGTTTCACATGTTTATCAGAATGGGGAATAACTTAAGCCAAGAGTGGGCAAAATATGGCCTGCAGGCTGGATCTGGCTTGCCTGGCAATTTTATCTGGCCTGCAGGTACCCATCAACTAATTGTACCCCCCAGACTGAGTGCCTCACTTCACCCTTATGTGTGGAAGGGCCCAGAACATAGCTTCTGGGTGGGGCCGCTGCTGCCACTGCTGCAGCCTCTGGGGGATCTGCTCATCTTCCCTGAAACCCAGAAGCTCCTCCTTGTCTTCCTGCTGCAGTGATCACTCTGGGCAGCAGGTAGGTAAGTGGTGGGGGTGGATGGGGGAGATGCAGCTGAGTGGGGACAGGGACCATGGGGCTGGGGCTGGTGGTAGCATGGAGACCACTCCCAAGGGGGTGGTGGGAGTGCAGCACTCAGGTGGGCAGAGTGTGGGTGTGAGGGAGTGTGGGGGGCTGTGGGGACCCCCATGAATTCCCTCCCTATGGCACAAAGCCCCTGCCACTGGCAGCAGCAGCAGCTGGTGGGGGCACTCAGGGCTCTTGTGTCCTGTGCAGGTGCTGCCACCTGGCAGCATGTGGCTCCTCTCAGAGCTGTACATGGTAGCAAGGAGTGCAGCCAGGCCAGTCTACTTCCAATGCACAGGGCTTCCCCCAGTGTTGTGTGAGTGCCAGGAGATGCATGTGCACCATGGGGAGCCCAATATGATAGAGGCAGGCTAATATGGTTGTGCTCCTGGCCCCATGTGCTGTTCTAGCTGGAGCTTTATGCTGCTGGGCAGCAATGCTTACATGGACCACGAGTGGCCTGAGGGCTGCTGCCTGCAGCTGCTGCTGCCAGTGGCAGGGGCTGTGCGCCATGGCAGGAAGTGTATAGGGGGAGGTCCCCACAGCCCCCCCACAGCCCACAAATCCCACACACTTACACCGTACCCCACAAGCCCCCACATATACACACACCGCACAACATACCTTACACCTCAACATATACAGTCACATCCCCTCACAGCCCCTCCACATACCCCCACACCCCACCATACACACATACCCACCCCCAAACACACCCCACATACTCCCTCACACACAGTATACAAGAGTAAGACTTATTTTTTAGCTATTATGCGTTCACCTCTACATACACTACACGAACACAAATCATGACAAAAATATTAATATATGTTATAGTAGGTGTTTGACTTTTAGAATATGATTTGTTTTTTTTTCCTGGTTCAGGTGGCAACACCAACCCCAAAAGGATTACTTGTAGGGGCTCACCTCTGCCTTAAGCCATACTGGCAAGAAAACTGCTTTTTTATAGATCTGCTACAGATAGCCAGAATGTGTTTAGGTGTGATGGGTTGCAGGAGAAGTAAGGGACATGTCTGCTTGAGCAGATTCACCTGGATGTTTTCTCTATCTTTACCAACATCTAGGCCTCAGAAGGCTCAGGGGCTGCAATTGCTTGGCAGTGATGGCTATTTTCTTACTTTGCCTTTAGATGATGGAAGAGGAAAGGGGAGAGGGAGGTCAGGAGAGTTGCCAAAAGCAGAAAGAGATGATGAAGATTGTACTAACTGTGGCAATACCGGAAGTCTATCCTTTGCATGCTCAAATGAGGAGGAAAGGTGGTAGTTTCCAAGCTGAGCGTAGAATTGTAGATATGCTAATATGTGAAACCAATTTAGATGCTGGTTGGGTGGTAGCAGGGGGATTACTATGTTTCCCAAACCTAGGAGGAAAGCTACAGTAAGATTTTTCTTTTTTGCTCTTCCATATATAGCAACCCCTGTTCAAGTTGTTCCTACAAATGTGGTAAGGAGCATATTATATTTTTCCATAACTATAATGAGGAAATTAGCCCTTATATGGCTAAGGCAATGATGGTTCTTACAGCACTTCCTTCTTTCCCTGTTTCTCTTTCCCCTCATTGGAGTACTTAGGTTACTGGGGTCCCTTAGGAAGAGTGTCAGCTCCACCTCGCTGGAGAATACTGTGGTTGGTGAGGGCTCTAACTCAACAGTCTCAACATTGGTGATGACTCACCCACAAACTTCCTCAGGGGCTTTGGTTTGCTTAGGGACCCAAAATAATACATTTTCCTGGCATCACAACCAACCAACTAATTTGGTGTCAGTCTAGAGTCAGGAAATCACTGGAAAAGAACATTTCTCCCCAGTCATAATTTAAATGAATAAGTGAATTTGGAGATCTAGAATGAATACAGAGAACTATGCAAGCCAGGGTCTTAATATCAAGGTTGGGTCCATATGTACTTTATTTCAATACAAAGTTGGAGAGAATATACTGCCTGGAGGCTAAATACTAGAAAAACTGGGGGTTTTGCAACATAGGTATAACTCATTGACAACCTACACAGGGAATCCCTCAAGGGTTTTCCAAAATTTCCACTGAGGGATATTTATGTATTTAGCCTCCAGGCAGTATATTCTCTCCAACTTTGTACTGAAATAAAGTACATATGGACACAACTTTGATATAAAGACCCTAGCTTGCATAGTTCTCTTTTTTAAATTTATTTTAAAATGCATTACCTCCCCTTCCCCAACCATTTCTGA
>NW_017729024.1:71618359-71619401 GCF_001723915.1 Gavialis gangeticus | reverse complement strand
CAATATTGAGATCCTGAGCATTGGCCTGACCTCTCAGGGCAACACCTACTCTCCTAATGCAACTCCCTTTGAGCTTTAAAGCCTCTCCCTTTGAGCCTTGAAACATCACTATCTTAAGCTTAATAATACAATTAGCTTGAATTGGAGATTTTTGTGTGTGAAGGCAAGTCAGGTAAAAACAACACTCAAAATATACCTTAAGCTAATAGTACACTTTGTTGGATGCTGTGAAAAAGTAGATCCATGATTGATCCTACTAATGCATACTCATGGGCTGCATTAGTAGAAGTGTTGCCAGCTGATTGAGGGAGGTGATTCTTCCCCTCTATTCTGTACTGCTGAGGGTGCATTTGGAGTACTGTGTCCAGTTTAGGGTCCCCCACTACAGAAAGGATATGGACATATTGGAGTGAGTCCAGTGGAGGGCAATGAAAATTGTTAGGGGGCTGGGGCACATGACTGATGAGGAGAGCCTGAGGGAACTGGATTTATTTAGTTTGGAAAAGAGAAAACAGGGATTTAATAGCAGCCTTCAACTACCTGCAGGGGGATTCCAGAGAGGGTGGGGTTAGATTGTTCTCAGTGGTGGCAGATGACAGAACAAGCAACAATGGGCTCAAGTTGCAGCAAGAGGAGTTTAGGTTAAACATTAGGAAAACTTTTTCACTAGAAGGGTAGAAAAGTACTGGAACAGGTTGTCCAGAGACATTGTGGAATGTCCATCTCTGATGGTTTTTAAGACCCGACTAGATAAAGCCTTGGCTTGGATGATTTAGTTGGGGATGGTCCTGCTTTGAGCAGGGGGTTGGCCTAGATGACCTCCCGAGGTCCCTTCCAATCCTCATTTTCTATGATTTCTATGATTCAAATCCTACCTCTAAAATCTGTGGCAAAATTTCCATTGACTTCAGTGGGGCCAGGTTCCCATCCTATTTTTGGCTGAAACTGTGATGATCACAAGAAAGTGTTTCAGGACTGGAAACAGCCATAGATTCATAGATTCATAGATTCATAGATTCATAGATTAAGGGTCGGAAGGGAC
>NW_017729024.1:71605541-71618085 GCF_001723915.1 Gavialis gangeticus | reverse complement strand
CAGCCATGGGTTAATTGAGTGGAGTAGATTTTTAAATATTGATTTTAGGGAAGACATTTGAACATTTTCAAGTTATTTGAATTTTTCTGTATTAATAGAGAGATTTTAGAGAGATTTCATGTCTGCAGACTGATTTTTTTTAAAAAAACCCTTTCTTTAGGCCAAAAGATTGAATAAAAAGGTACATCACAAAACAACTAAACTAACAAACTGCCAGCAAAACCCATGAATTACTTTTTCTTGTGATCCACATTTACTTTGAAGAATGCCAGGTGCCAAAACAACAAGAGTAAAATAGTGAACTGACACCAGCAAGAGTCCTGTCTGTATCCTTTCGTGTGATGTACTAATGGGCTCTCTTACTATCTCAGGAAGACAGATCCTGAGGGACAAAGACTTGATGTTCAGTGATGTGAGATGCAGCACATTAAAATGCAGAATCAGAAGGCACTTTAGTGCAGGTGGTAGCATAGCCTAATCTGAAAGTCCTAGCTGGAATTAAACTGGGTTATATTTACACAGTCAGGATTTAACTTAAGTTGCAGTGCCTTAATTGTTCATCTTCATTTCAGTGATTTAACTGTGGAAAAGCACAGATTAAATAAAATGAAAAAAAAAAGTGTCATGTCTGTGGGGTTTACACAGGAATGAATTTGGCCCAGTCAACTTTATATCTGTAATTTTGCCTCAAGTAAACTTAAGATATTGGGCTGTGAGCTGATTGAAAATATGTTATAAAGAAAAGGTTTTGGATCTTACTTTATTTCTTATATTTGCCAAGCATTGAGTTTGGTTATAATGCAACATATTACATCAACAGGAAAGCCAGAGAAACTATAGCTTTCTTGAATAATAGAAAACCTACATAATAGTCACACATGTTTCTATAACAACCAGAGGCATACCTGGTAAGATTTGTGCCTTAGGCAAAAGCCCCAGTGGTCCATCATGGAAGATGCCACTGCTGCAGAGGGAGGTGCTGCTGTATCCTGTCACCAGTGGGACATCACAACACTGCTTTTGGTGGCACTTCCCCCTGCAGCAGTGCCTCCGAGCCCCTCTTCAAGTACTTTTCTGACTCCCATTGCTGGCACCCCCTTTAACTCGGGGTCTGGGGACTGTGCCATGATCATCACCCACTGGTAGTTATGCTACTGATAACAGTCTTATTAACCAACATGGGTTCATATTACCATGAGCAAAAGGGGGTCGGGAGATTTACAATGCATCTTATCTGTGGTATCTTAGGTTTTAATGAAAGAGGCATAAACTACTGTGATTAGCTTTTATATTTACTGTGGGGTACACGTGTGCACAAGGGCAGTTACTGTGGAGCAAATGATGTACTGTAAATCCCCACTTCCCCTCTGCTCATTTGTGTGCCTGTGTCCTAAACCTCTTTCAGAGATGGATTAGGCACTTATGCTCAGAAATCCCTTGTGAAAGTTAATGAGACCTATAGGATCCTAAATTGTTTTCATGCTTTTCAAATGGTACCTGCCCAGTCTCCCCTCATATTATCTTGTTAGGAGAAAATAACTTGTGTCTCCATCTGGTTGGAAAATAGGAAAAACAAAATGTTCTTGGAAATGACTTGTTTGTTTGTTTAAACGTTTGCAACTGGCTCTCCTCATGGTAAACTACCTCATGCAAAATGTAATAGGAAATGATGCAAAGCCTCATAAGGTGCATGTGTTGCCTGCCATGTTAATGTACAAAAAGGTTCAGTTTTATGCACAAGTGTGCATAAATCATGAAGTTCTGCTTTGAAAATGTGCCTCAGAAAAAAATCTACTTAAGTAACATGTAAAACTCCAAAAAGATGTTTGGTTTCAAGGTAATTGTTCTTTTTAGAGCTCATCAACACCTGGAAAGCTTCTCATGACAAATTTGGCTATTGCGTTTTGCCAATTTGGTCAGATTGTTTAAAACACAGGTTAATATTTGTGTGCATGTGTGTACATGTGCACGTGTGTGAAAGGTAGTCTTTTCTTTTGGTAAAATCCAAAAGGTAAAGATGCTCCTCCAAATTCAAAATCTGAAAGATTTCAGTTAGTTATAATTCTCACATAATCTGTTTCGCACATTCTTATTTCCTTGGGTTTTTTTATTAGTAAAGACAACGATGTGAAAACAGAATCTTTCTCTTAAGTGTTCTTCATCTGACACTTATTTCCCCTTGGAGTTGAGCTTCTAATTATGACATTATAACTTTGTGCTAAGGAAATCAAAGACAAGGGCTTCAGGTGGGGATAAGAAGCTACAGAAGATGAACTTTTTATGCATCAAAAACTTGTGTGTTGCAAATATGCCTCCTTCATAAGAAAAAAAAAAGAAAAGAAGCAAAATAATTCTTAATAAAACACTTGTCAGTTTTCAGGCATAGCTGCCTGTCCTTTTCCCATTCTCCCTTCAGTAATCAAATTTTCCTCATAGACTACTCAGCTAACAATGAAACATACTGGACTGAAGAGTTAGAACAGATGGGAAAAAGTGTTTTGCAAACAAACTAGCATGGCTTTTTATGGTACTATTATAAAAATATAATTATTAGGAAATATCCTTCAGTGCAATATCAAATAGAAGTTACTGCATTAATCTGTCAGAATAGGATTTATAGCTCTCTTTACATTTTGATCATGGAATTTATGGCATGTGTGTATGTGGATCCTGTTCATGTCCATCTACAATCTGCCTCTAATTCACAGGTTGTTTTGTTTATGAGAGATGAGCCTGAATGCCTCAGAAGTTTTATGCTGGAAAGTCACAATAGGACTCTCCCAGCTATTTCTATGCACTAAGTTTTCCCTTAAGGATCAGTTTGCTTTTGCAACAGAAGAAGGGAGATATCAAAATGACCTATCAAACTGTCATCTTGTGTATCTCGGCTGTTACCTGCAGTAACGTGGCCCAAAGTGATATCTACTGAAAACACAAGGTTAGCATGTCAGAAATGATAGCATGAAGAACAGAACTTCCCTTGTGATCTGAAAGCCAGATAACTAATTAATTTGCTGCCTATTATCCACTGCGTTTTTGGCATTTGGCCATGATGTGTCCTCTGTAATGTATCCACTAGTACAATTACAATAGTAAATAGCTGGAAAGTACCTATATCTTTACAGTTCAGTGGACAGAAAATTGCCCTATAAATATAGTTTCCGCCACTATAGTGTGCTGTATATTTATTTTTAATTCTTTAGCATTTTTAATTCTAGCTTTCTATGAGAACTCTATCTACTTGCATGGAAGGATGCCCTGAGAGGGAAAAAGAGCAGGTCAAAGAACATTACAAATTACCTCAATTTTTTCACAACTCAGAATAACTCCTTTTTAGATTGTCCAATTAGACTTCTTCCACTGCATTTCAGTTTTTGAAAAGATGGAGATGCTAAGACCCAATGTAAATAATATTTCTTTTTTATATCCAAGAAAAGAAATGAAAGGAATGTTTCTGTTTCCTTCAAAGATGGTTGTAATAACAGATACTGCATAGTACAAAGAGCTCTGTCAGGCTTTCACTGATACCCAGGTCTTTCTAACATTATGTAGAGAAAGATAATGATCAAAAGGCATTTTAATTAAATGCAAAATATTTTAATAGAGGATTAGACAACTCTTTAGTTAGCAGTCTTTTTTAGTAGAAAAGATACATATTTCCTTTTTTTAGTCTTTTTATATGAAAAAATAATTAATTGCTTACTGCTTACTTTCTCCTGGGCTTAGATACTTTGCAAGTTTGTACATAGTCTCTAATCTTGATTGCAGCTGCAGTAGTAGCCAGAATACAGAGCAAAACCTCTTCCTGAGAAAAGATAACATAATCAAAAACTTTTCCTGCAGTCCAAAGCATTATTCATGTGCCTGATAATCATGTACAACAAATGAAGTGCAGTGCATGCAGCAACTGAAAAATTCATGGCTCATAGCCTTCTTTGATGCAACTGCAAGGGTTAAGGGACATTTAGATGGTTCTTGATCACATTTGTGAAGCTGTGTCTACAGGGGCTCCAAAACCTCCCATCAGTTCTATATCATTTAGAGCAGCCACTAGTTTGTATCCACACTGGTGGCTATGAAAGAGGATAGTGGGAGCAAAGGGGAAGGCAGAGAGTCTGCCATACAGTTTCTATATCACTTCGTTTTTTCTGCATTCTAGGAGAGGCTATAGTTGCTCAGAACAATTTGAATGTTGCTTTGCACCATCAGAGTGAACCAAATACTCATGTGCTGACTTGGTCAAAATATGCCACAGGAGCTATGTTTACATTTCATTATTTCCCCTATTTTCATTGCTATCCCATCCTTAGATCTGCATTGCATACAGAAAAGTCAGCGTTAGGAAACATCTAATGCCCATAAAGACTAAATGGAAGACAAAAAGAAAAGCATGCAACTCAGGAAAGTGAAGGAGAGTATACAACTAAGAGGAGAGAGAGAGAGAGAGAGAGAATAAAAATCTGTGTCAGGATGATGGACAACTGTGTATAGCTGAAGAACAAAAGCTGTATCAGGTTTTTCCATGTGTGTTCAGTACTGATGTGGACCAGTAGCCTTATATGCATGCAAGAGAAACCTGAGAGCCATTTGGCTGCTTCTGGCAGTGGAGTATCTGACATGTCTATGATATGTTTAAGGTTGGTTGATATTTGTAATGTGTATGTAATGATAATGATTGTAGATATTAACTAATAATTACAAAATCACCAGAAGTCATGGAGACTAGATTCATAGCTGCCATTCCTGGGAAGGCTCTTTAATAAGAAGTAAAGCAGAGCACTAGATTAGGCAATTACAGGGCCAAGTGGTGCTATCTTTACATGACTGCTGTATATAAAAAACGAAAATAATGAATTGCACCGTGGTGACTGAAAGTCTCATTTATCCTGCAAAATCTTTCTTACTGATAATTTTACAGAAAAAAGTAATGAACAGTTTATAGCATGGAGGTTTATTTCTGGTATTAAAATAAGCAAACATATAGCTCAGTATATACACAAGACCTGATTGATTCTGATCTCACATTGGTGCATTTCATGACAATTCTACTGAATTAAACCAGATGTAGGCAGTTCAAAATGAGCGTCAAGTAGAAGTTCTGCTGTAAAAGAATAGACATAGTCCTCCTTTCAGAGAGAAACTACCCTTTAAGCCGTCCCAGTAATGGTGATGGACAGTTCTAGATTTTGCTTGGTTAAAAAAAAGAGAAAAGAATATGAACCTGACTGCAATGCTAAATAAAAGGCAATTTTTTATGTAGAATTTTTTTTTAACCAAGCTTCAGGTACATCTTCCTCTGTTGATTCTTGTTCTGAAAAGAAAAGCAGCACAGAAAAGGAGACATTTACCCTAGAGGCATTGTTACAGTGAGAGCCGTTAAAGAAAAGGTGCAACTTTTCAGACCGTACATATCCTTTCCAAAGGAAGGTATTATATTAATGATTTGTTGTATAGCCTGTGAGGAAGTTGTGGATAAAGCAGCTACTGTAGCTAATGGTGCAAAAAGCAGAACTGTGTTGTTGTTGTGATTCACTAACTGCTTAAATGGGGTGGTGGGGGGGGAGCAAAACAACATTTGTGGCAGTTCTTAAGATTCATGTGGATAGTGCAACTATTAAGCTTGGTTTTGACAGATATAGTGTGTTGCATTGCCTGCATTCATAGCTATCAATTTTGGAAACTTGAAAAAGGGGTCCCTATTGGTAGGGGTGCTTGCAGGTTACTTAAGCAAAGCTGGTAAGACAGAAGGACTCTACATTTCTGCTGTTTGTCCAAGTTGCAAATGGTTTGGTATGTGACAATGTACATTAAGGTGGGAGGACCCATATACAGTAATTTTTAAATTAATTTGATGATATCAGGTATGAAATATTGCTATAGAACCCCATTTCTTAATTTATTGAGTTGTCCATGTTGGCTTCTTTAAAATGCCAGTTTTCCTTCTGTAATATTAAAAACCCTTCCATAATACCAAAGAGAACTCTTTGCTAAATTTTAAATCAAGAAATAGTACTTGCAAATATAATTAGAGTGAGACAGGACACTGAAATACTGTTTATTAACAGAAAAGCTAATTGTGGTTGGGACTACTGAAAGCTTCCATGAGCTGTGACAACGAAGTGCCTGAATTCTGACCTAAGTCAGCCACTTCTAGGAGTGAAAAGGTAATTTAAATCTTTAGCCTCTTTGCTGAGTTTGTCAACTGTGGTAATGTTTTGTGGTGCGGATAACTGCATGTTGGAAAGTTGATTGAGATCACAAAATTATTCCATGTAGAATAAGAAATAACTATCAGATTTACAAGTCTAGCTACTATCAATGGATTTGAAAAAGTTCTCTTGAGATGAAAACCTATTTTTCATATTATCAATCTGTTGTGCAGTCCAGTTTCACAAGTGGCTGTTGTATGATATGGCAGTTCCAATTCCAAATTAAGATAGAGATCTATAATCTAATTAACTTTAATAATGTTAGTATTTACTTATAAATGCATTAATTTCCATGTTTTAATTTTCATTTGGATACAGGACATAAAGCAGAAGCTGTGTTGGAGGATTTTTTTTAAACAAGATCTTCCGCTTTCTTCCTGTTCATGGTGACCAGTAGTGTAATGGCTTTTTATCATTTTCCCAAGTTTTCAAGGGATGGCTTTATGTAAAGGGATGGGGGAGGGGAGTCCTACCTTGTGAACCTGATATCAACAGCAGACATAATAGTGGAGCCTTTCTGAAATGAAAAATGTTGTAATTTGTTCCACAGTAATGGAGAGAAATGTAAGATATGATTATGACACAGCCATCACAGATTGCATTAGTGACAGATTAATGAAGAGGAAAAGAAATGCATTGTGGGAATCATGAACCCATGACAGCTGTGCCATCCTTTTTGGGAAACTCACAAATGAAGTCTCCCTCTGAGACTAGAATAAGAGTGTGATTAGCTCAGCATTGCTTTTTTTCTCCCACTATAGACTTCAGTTTTAATAATGATTAAAGAATAATGCCTGAATCCCATCTGAATGGCTTTTAAGGTTTAACTTGCTGAAGCTATTCACATAGCCTAGCTTGTAAAGGGGACTGAACAGATCTGCACAACTAATCATGGAATATTACACTGATACTTCATCTCCTCCATCAATACCAATTAAGGCTACACAGAGTGCATCCCATATAATTTTAATGGGGGAGGAATTTTCAATCTGGTCAGGTATTTCTCTGTGTGTGCATGTTTGTATGTCTGTCATTAAAATTTGGAGACCTGTGCAAGATCCTGACTGTGAATGTTTAAAATCTTCACAGATGTTATTTAGCTGTCAGAATGGAAAATATCCTGGTCTTTGCTATAGTGATTTTGGCTCATTAACATAAATAAAAAATAAAGCATAACAACAACAATCTTGCTTGATATGTACACACAGAAGTACTGTTATAGGCATCTGGCAATCGGTGGGAGATGGTGAGAGGAGTTAGATGAATGGGAACTATTTAGAAGCAGTATCAGATTCCTTTATTTGTGACAGGAACCTCAATGCCACTGACTTTCCCAGTGTATTTCAACCCTTTGCCTTTCAGAAGCCAAGGGGATTAAGCTGGGGCCTGACCCTGAAAGAAATCATAAACATTTATTGTCAGGTTACTGTGGCATAATCAAGTGGCTGCAATCAGGTAAGGTGCTGATGCCCCTGGGACTGTACAAAAATGAAAGTAAATCTTATGAAATAAAAATAGGTGAAGGGCAAGGAAAAGGGATACAATATATAAGCAAACAGGTAAAGTAAGTAGAATGCTGGTGGATTGATCTCCTGTTAGACCTGCATCTTTAACAAATGTTAAGTAGCGTTGTATTATTTGTATTGTGGTAGTACCTAAGGGCCCTGGCTATAAATCAAAGCCTTAGGAGGCTGTGAGCACAGTAGAAGATACTCCTTCAATGAAGAAAATGCCATTCATCTATCTATACAGTGTGTGAGTGTGTCTGTAGGAAAGGCAAAGGAGTGAGGGGAAGGGTGAGAGAAGGAGGTTGAATTGCCAAGGTTAGATAAGAATGAAGGGTTGCAGTGATAAGATATGATGGGACAACTAAGAGCAATGCAGCAAATCAAAAGATACAGTCATCTTCTTTGGGGTGAATAGTGATGATGTTAGGAACTGCATAAGCTGCTTCTAGCATTTGCTTCTTTGCCTTGGAGGGAGAGAATCCAAGCTATTAGACCCAGGGCCAAATGTGTGCATCTAGATCAAGTGGTAAACAGCAAGGTCCTGCCTCACCTGCGGCAAGCTCTGTTCGATAGCTGGTGCTCGTTGGTTTACAGGAGAGTGCCGGGATTTCCAATATATGCTCCAGGTGTTCTTGCTGTCCAGTGCTGCTGTTAACTCTATAGCAGCTGTAGCTGGCTGAAATGGAAGCTATTGTAATGTATAGCCGCCACAATGAGAAATGAGTAGAACAGGATAGGCTCTGTAACACAGTTGTTTCATGGTGTCTCATGTACTGTGCATTAGTAATAACTCCCAGGGCAGCATTGGCTGAATCTGCTGGAGCTGTTTATGATATACTGAGCCTCAAATCAGTATTTATCTGGGAATTTAAGGAAAGTTGCTGAAGAAAATGCATCAGATTTAAAACTTTAAATAAGGGATGTCAAGTCATCTAGCCCTGTGGACCAGATGAGTGGCCTGGGACTGGCCCACAGGCTAGATGAAAGGACAGGACTGATCCTACAGGCCAGATCACACACATAGATTCCCTCCTCTTCTGCTGCCACATGCTGAACCCAGTGCTTGTGGCACCTGCTTTGGTTGGTTCAGGACTTTCACTCTGGCCAGATTGGAACATGAACTGTATGTGTTGCCTACTCCAGCCAGTTCAGGGAGCACATATCCTGGACCAGCTAGGGCAGGTAACTAACATGTGCAGTACAGGACCAGACAAACCAAAGGAGGTGTCAGATCCAGCTTCTGTGGGACCCACAGACCCTCATTCCCACTCCCTGCATGCTGGATCCAGTGCCTGCTTTGGCCAGTTGGGGACTGCACTGCATGTGGTGCCCACGCTTGGACCTGCTCTCCATGGTGCCTACCTCAGACTGGCCAGAGCAAGTGATGCACTCTTCTCGCTCTCCAGACGAGCCAGAGTGGACACTGCATTCAGTGCAGTCCTGGACCAGCCAATGCAGATACTGTGTGCACTGGCTTTGACATGCAGGGAGGGTTCTGGCCTGGCCTCACATGGGGCTAAAACAAAGGCCTGGATGATATGGCTCTGTTTGCTGAATCTGGCCCACAGGTAGGGTTGCCAACTCTGAAATTATTCCAGGAGATTTTTTTTCCCCCAACATAATGTAATGTCATTAATAGGGGTGCACTGATAGAGATTTTTTGGGTTGATTTTTAATGAGCCATATGGGCTGATACTGATTCGACAGCTAATATGCAGCCGAGCAGTTTAGAGAGCAGCATCTGACTGGTAAGTCTGTTGTCTGGGGAGGGACAAGCAGGGAGAGCGTGGGGGGGGGGGCAGATCAAGGCCCCAACAGTGATGGAGGGAGTGGGGCTGGGGCAGGGGTGGGGCATGTTCTGCACAGCCAGGGTGGATCTTGGAATAGAGCTGCAAGTGACTCATGCAAGAGGTGAGGGGGGCTGAGGCTGGGGGCAGCGGCAAACTCTTCCCGGTTGGGGGCTGGATCAGGCTGCACTCAGGGCATGTGGCAGTGGCGCTGGGAGGGAGGCAATGCAGTGGGGGGGGCTGCAGTCACCCAACATTCACTGTAGCTCCCCTCCCTCCACTGCCAGTGACCATCCTGAGTGCATCCTCAGCTGCTGGGAAGAGCCTGGCATTGCCCCCAGCCACAACTCACAGCGGTAGCCCACCCTTTTCCTGCACACAAATCTAGGGGCACCTCACCATCCCCTTCTAGGCTGCATGCAGCGGCGGGATCCACCACCCCCCTCCTTGCACCCACCGGATGAGCTGCTCATGGCTCCATGCCATGCCCTATCCCAGCTGTGGAGCACCTGCTCCTTTCCCAGCCCCAGCCGCATTCCCTCCCTCACCACTGGGGCTTTGATCTTCCCACCCCTCCATGCCCCTTCCCTCACAACAGGCTTACCAGCTGGACCCAGCTGCTCTCCACGCTGCTGGACTGCGCTCCTGGCTGCCTGTGTGCTGCACTGCGACTGTGTGCATTCACATGGCATTTATCGGCGACATTATTGGCCACATCAGCCATAAAAAGCCAGTTGCTGATACTGTCAATTTTCTTTACATTGGTGCCGATCTGAAATGCGACCAATGTATCATGTACCTCTAGTCATTAATTGTACTGTTCAGCCCATTCAAAATATCAATCTCCCATATTGCTTTCAACAGTCACCGGGAGATCAATGCTGATTCTGGTAGACTCCTGGCCAATCTGGGGGGGTTAGCAACCCTACCCACAGGACATATCTTTGACACCTCTGCTTTTAACATATCTCCTGCAATGGACTATAGGAAAAGATCAGGCAAAGGCCTCAATTCCTATTTGTTGTGGAAGTTCCTTTTCTGTCCCATACAATATTTTTGGCTTTGATCCTGTGATATTTTTCTATCCTAAAATATCACAGGATCAAGGCCAAAGTTCAGGATGCACCAGTTGAAAGCTGCAGAAACTGGTGATGGATCAGTACTATAGATGGTAAAATATAGCTGATTTAGCAGGAAAAAAAGTATCTTGTAAGAAACCAACATTTTTTTTCAAAATGTAAACAATGAGAATAATATAATCTAAGAAAAACATGTTGTCCCTTTTAAGGAGTACATTTCCATTATATTATGATTTTTGTAGCCTGCAACATACCAGCTGAACCTCCAGGTATGTAAATTGTTTCCAAAATAATGTGAAATCTATGGTCCATTTCCTACAATCACTCATATAGAATAATTGTAGAGAATTAGTGTCTGTAGAAAGTGTCAGAAAGATAACTTCTTTCAGCTGAAGTCTTTGCAGCATTGGAGATGTGTTTACACCAAAATTTAATCATAGTAAAGTCAGACAGTTTATATAGAGTAGAACTTGGACCCATACGGCACATGTTTTAACTTGTGCAAAACTAAATCTTCACTAGATAGATTTGCTAAATGCTAACTCAAACTTCTTGGCCAACTTCTGCAACATTCAAGCTTTTCCATTTACCAGAGTTTTCATGCCAGACAATAAGAGCGAACAGTTGAGTGGAATATAGTTTCTTTGTCTTTTTAATTGTAACACTTGGAGGTGATACTACCAGAAATAATGATGAATAATACTAATTAACATATTTTTTCAGTGCACACTTGTTCACTAGGATCTAGATTTAAATCACCAGTTCATTTCACCTTGGTCACTGAACATCCAGATTGGATAGTAATGGAATATTTTAAGTAAAAGAAATTATTATTTAGATATGAAAGCATTCATTATTTCATTACTCTTTCTTACCATCTACAAGAAGTAGCAGCCTGTGTTATGGATGGCATTGTTGGATTATTCCAGAACATTTTGTTTTTCTGGTAGGAATATTTAATGGAAAAATGTTGAAATAGGAAAGATTCTATAATTTTAAAGGATCCGTGGATGAAGAAAGGTACATGAAAGATTGATGGTTTATATTTGCTTATGAGAAGTTTAGGCAAAGATTTAAAAAAGTGGGAACTAATATTAATTCCTATTGTTTTAAAATCTTGTCCTTGTATTGTATTATATATAGCACTTCTGTCTCTGAGAGACTACTGATCAAAAATGTGTATCCATGTATATGATAATTATATGATGATTGTTTAAACTGATTCTAAATATAGTGATATTTTTATATTCAGTGTCTTGTCCTATATGATTATGGGGCTGTTCCACTAACAAATAGTTTGTCTTTAATTTTCTAGATACTTTTCAAGGATATAAAAGTTACAATAAAATCCTCAAGGTGACTGGAGTGCTTAAACCTCTTTAGACAGTGAAAAGGGCAAAGACTTTTAGACCACTTTAAAATATTAAAGACAGAATAAGCCCTTAAACTGTTTTATGATGGCATAAGTATTTAAAGCACAATGGAGCCTCATAGCATATGTTTTTAAGACACATTACGTGCTTTGGTGGCATAATCATCTACGCCAATGCAGATGCTTCAGATGACATCACCTTTCAGGTTATCTTAAATAATATTTAGGATGGCACAAATGTAAACTAGAGACAAATCACTGCTGGATGATATTAGAATATGTGCAATTTTTAAAGTACTTAACTACTTAAACCTGGAGGATGACAAAGTGAAGCTTACCAGAATACCATGTGTGGCGCTCCCTTTGGACTTGATGGGAAACCTGGGGAAGATTGAAAATAGGGGCCTTTAAGTTCAGGGTTTCATAGGTTTCACAGTTTCTAGGGTCGGAAGGGACCTGAGCAGATTATCAAGTCTGATCCCCTGCCTTGACAGGAAAAAGTACTGGGGTCAAAAGACCCCAGCAAGGTGTTCATCCAGCCTTGTCTTAAAGACCCCCAGGGTAGGAGCCAGCACCACTTCTCTTGGAA
>NW_017729024.1:71592108-71605084 GCF_001723915.1 Gavialis gangeticus | reverse complement strand
CTTTTCTGCCTCTGCTCTGATGAGAAGGGAGTTCCCCAGCCTGTAGGTATGCTGCTGGTTCTTCCTTCCCAGGTGCATCACCTTGCACTTGTCAGTGTTGAAACCCATCCTGTTCTCATCCGCCCACCCCTGTAACCTGTCTAGGTCTGATTGCAACCTGTTCCTCCCTTCTAGCCTGCTCACATCCCCCCACATCTTAGTGTCATCAGCAAATTTGAACAGGGTGCTTTTAACCCCCTCATCCAAGTCGCTGAAGATGTTGAACAGCGCAGGCCCGAAGACCAAGCCCTGCGGAACCCCACTGCCCACATCCCTCCAGGTCGAAAATGACCTATCCACCACCACCCTCTGGGTGCGGCCCTCCAGCCAGTTAGTGACCAATTTGACTGTGTAGGTGTTGACACCACAGTCCTCCAGTTTTTGAATGAGAATGGGGTGAAAGACAGTGTTGAAGGCCTTCCTAAAGTCCAGAAAGACTACGTCTACTGCTACCCCTGCATCTAAGGATTTTGTGACCTTGTTGTAGAAGGCCACTAGGTTGGTCTGCCAGGACCTGCCTCTAATGAAGCCGTGTTGGTTGCCCCTAATTTAATTAAGGGTTAATTTAAGCACTCTCCCTTGCATGCAGAATACACCTTTTTAGAACATTCACATGGATTCTAAACAATATAATCTACCTGTTGCCAATCATCCATAATTTTATTTTTACCAAATAACTAAAAATGGTAGGATTTTGCTGATACCTTTTGTTTAATACTATTGTCTCATCAACCATAGATATGTGGTATATTTCTGATTTCATTAGTAGGGAAGGAATTTTTTTCAGGTAAACTCAAGGCCCAAACAGACAGGCTGTGTTAAGGAATGTCACAAATGCACATGGGGATAAGAGAAGCCCATGAAGTGTGTGATTATTTTGCAAAGAGAATAAAGGAACTATGGATGATGTGCCATCCTTTTGCAGAGTGCTGAATAACTAATGTGGGGAAGGGAGCAGGGCCATAACCTTTTTCAATCATTTCCTGACCATTAGGGGAAGATTAGTCCCAGATTATCCCTAAGCCATTCTTTAGTTCAAGAAGATGCTGGAAATACCATTGTGATCTGTCCCAGTTACATGGAAAGGAGGAGGCTCTCTATGCAGTCTCCTTCATCACTATTGCCCATAACAGTACAAGGCTGATCACAAATTATTTCAAACCTTAGATCAAGGAGCTATAGTACAATATTAATATGTAGATCCTTTGATGAAGCACTTCGTCTCAGTGAAAGTGAGCATACAAAGTTGGGCACTGTGATGTGGAGCATCATAATACCCAAGCACTTTTGTTGGTCTAGATTTCAGCCTCCATGCTTCATTTCTTTATTTGTAAAATGAGGGTTAGTAGCATTCACTTTCTCAAAGGGATATTGTAAGAGGAAATGCATTAAAGTTTGGGAGAAGCACTGATACAGGAATGGGGCTATATAAGTACCTAAGATGAATTTGCAAGTATTTTTGGTCAGAGGCTGTTACACAACAATTGCTAAGTATATTGGTATTTGTGATT
This sequence comes from Gavialis gangeticus, assembly GCF_001723915.1. NCBI lineage: Eukaryota > Metazoa > Chordata > Crocodylia > Gavialidae > Gavialis > Gavialis gangeticus. The sequence goes on along the minus strand of NW_017729024.1, from coordinate 71,603,534 downwards.
AGAGGCCATATACAGACATTTTGTTTCTACCAGGAGAATCACCACTTTCCTAGCAGAAACTCTATGTGTACAAACGTTCATTCAATTTCTCCTGGGGGAAATAGGCCCCTTCACGGAGAAAGATCTTCCAGGTGCCAACCTGGAAGATCTACCTTGTGAGAGAAACTATCTTTCAAGGATGACTGTCTGTCTGCTTCCCTCCCAGTCTGGTCTGGCAGTGAACCAGCAAGGCAGAATCTCCTATCCTTTCCCTAGACTGGGAGTGACCAGTCTGGGAAATGGATGGAGTGCTTCATTCCAGCTGCTCCCCAACTGGTGTAGGAGGGAGCTGGAATAGCTGTTGCTCCCCACACCTTTCCTGAGAGGAGGGGAGAGGAGGCAGCTTCAGGCTAAATACCTGTACTGTTACTCATCTGGAAAGATTTCTAGAAGTAGAACTTTCTTGGAAATGTTTACTGCTAGAAATGAACATCTGTCAGGCTAAGGATGGAAATTATACATAAATTGGTATAGGTGATTGGAAATGGGTTCAAATCTGTAACACACCGGAAGTTCAGCACGCATAAACAGTTTTCAAAATGGACAAAACTGGTTTGAGATAAACCTGGAGGGATGTAGTATCAGTGTAACAGGGAGTCTATGGACCCTGTTACTAGGAGAGGAGAAGGTAAACTTACTGAGAACTGAAGAAGCTGATTGCAGGTGATGATGTCATCAGGCAGCATCCCATGGCGGGAGAACCAAACACCTGTAATGAATTATAAATTGTAGACTGGAAGCAAACAAGGGAAGGTCCTGAAAAGGACACTTCCCCAATGAACATCCCTTAGAATGGGACAGAGAGACAGAGATCAACCCAAATGGTTGAAAACAGCCTGTGCAGAGGCACAGGAATTCATACTGGTGTCCAAATGAGAGATAACCCACACGGTACGGAGTTTATTTACATGTATTCTACAGAGAGGGTGAGAATCCACAGAGAAACGGGAAAGATAACGTGGACCTGTCAACTACTAGGTGAGAAAGACCTGAAGAGATAAAGGAGAAGAGATTAATTAGTAAAGTGAGCTTGGCTGAGAGTCACTCACCAGACATAAGGACTATAAAAATGGACTTTGCTGACTCAACGCTTTAATGTAATCATTTTGTTTTTGAGTGAGAAGACATACTTTGTAAAGAGGAAATATAAGACCTACAATTATCTTTTGTTTGTTTATTAATTTATCTATTCTCCCATCAAAGGCATGGCAGGAGGGTGAAAAGCAAGGATTATTGCTATAACCTAATCACTGTAACGATCAGACTGAACTAATTTAGTTTAAGTCAGTTTATTGAACTTCTGTCCCAGCTCCCTTCCAGATTCAAGTTAACACACAGTCCTGCACCATCCCAGGATGCTTTGCACCTCCCCCATAAACCTCCCCATGCAGGATGTGTCAGCTAGTTTCGGCCCAAGCTGTCTGTTCCAGCCAAGCGGGGAACTATGCTCTAGCTTCTGCCCTGAGCCACCACAGGCATGTGGCTACATTTCCAGAATCAAAAGAGAATGTCTCTTCACTTGCTTATCAGTTCAATTTATGGTGTTTAGACTAACCTAAGATTGAATTGATTCAGCCTTGGGATTTTTGACTATCTGTACTTAGCCTTTGAGGCCATAGTTGCATCAACTATGTACCTTAGAGGCCAAAAGAGACAGAGTATGCTAGCAGTAGGGCATTCATATTTAGATAGTGTACCATGTCCTTCATTTCTAAGCCTGGTTGCAATAGGCATACCAAGGAGTTAAGTTAGTTTGCTTTTGTTGAGGGGTCTTGGACAGTATCTGTCTTCCCACTTCATCTATCAACTACAAACACAGTAAGTGAGATTTCAGTAACAATTATTGTAATTCTACAGAAGGAGTTAAGGTTCCTGTACATATGCCATATGGGTGGCTTTGTCTTCATAATTATGAGCTTCATTCACTCTAGCAACTAATACTCCCAGAAGCACTGAGTGGGTACATATGTTTGGATGTGATTCTATTCTTGTAAGAAAAGCTTGAAAAACTATTTGGATTGTAAGCTTCTTATTTAGGGCTGGGTGGTTTGCTATTGACATCAGCATTGGGACAAATGGGTAAGCTCTTTGGATCAGGGAGAAACTGGTTCTTCTGCTGCATCTTGTACTGTGCCAGAACACAGGCTATTTGGCTGAGCACATAATAACTAATAGTAGTATTTAAGTTGCATGAAGAACACATTTCGTCTCCCTCATGTAAATGCTCTGGTTTATGCTGTGACTTTATCTATTGCTCTAAGCAGGGAATGGAACTGAAATTAATTCTCCAGAAGCAGATCTGAAAAACATTTTAACTCACAGACAGCAAACTATATTAGCGATAAATTATAGTATACCCCCATGCCAGCTCAGCTACTGTGGCTACTGAGCAGGGAGATGAGTGGCGTCAAGGGCAGAGTAAAAGAGAACACACTGTGTAGCCAGTCAAAATCTAACTCTTTGTTTACTATGACAAATGAAATCAGTTCATGACAAATGAAAGCTACTATGATTTAGCTTTTACTTACTGAAGGGTAAGACCAAACACACGGACAGTTGCCACGGTACAGCTGATGAATAGCAATTTCCCACCCTTTTAAAACTCATTGAAACTGATTGGTTTGTTCAGATCATCTATAGAAAAGCTGTTGTAGAACAACCTAACTAGATTGTCAGTGCTGATCTATGCAGGTATATGGAGAGGTTAAATCAGGAATAAGATAGCTGGCTTTATATTAGTTAGTTAACCTGAGGAAGTGAACTAAGTTAGATCAGGACATTTTTAGCCTAAGCTGCCAAACATCTGCACACATTCAGAGCACAACCCTGGGGCAGAGAAAGCCCAGCTGCTCACCCCAGCCCCAGAACAGTGCTCTTTCTACCTCCTGACCCTGATCAGGATATTTCTAGCCCCACAACCCCTCACCCCCAGATGGACAACCCACCAACCTTTCCCACCTGTTGATCCACCAGCCCCTCCCTATCCTGCCAACCCTATCCCGTGACAGACCCCACCAATCTCACCCACTCCTCCACTCATCCTACGTTACTTATATTGGGTTATTCAGTGTGGCTGCCAGTAATAATGAGCACATTCACAAGCCGCTCCTGATCTGTGATTACATAACTTAAAGTAAGCCATGTAATTGTAGATTGAGTGTGGCAAATATCTGCACATATGCTCACAGGGGATATGTTTTTTTCCAGTTTCTTCATTTACTTGTTTTGAATATTTTCTACTTCTTCCTGTTCATTTATAGGCTTTCATTTCAGCCCCTCCACCACCCCCATAGTCAGAGATTGATTACTTTCACTAGACAATGATGCAATAAAATAGCATGCAAGTTCTATTATCCTGGCTCAGGCTAATCTTAAATATATTCTATGCTTGCATCAACTGCACTAGATTTTTGTACCCAGGTACCTGTGAATACAAGCTTAGATAAAAGCAGTGTTCATACTTCATTCAGATATGTCCTAATCATAATTGTTAGAAGGGGAGGGGGAGAAATATGGTACAATTCATAATGCTAGGAGCTGGCTTCTATTTTAATCAATGAGTGACAGCACATGAAAACAATTTTGAGAGTTTAAAAATATGCCACTCATATTTTCAGTGATTGAGTAGCCTCCTTCAAGTAGGAAAGGGAGTCTCAGCGTATGACTGTGTGAGTAACAGATATTTTATTGGGTGGCTGGAATGAAAAATAGAAATAAATTTTGTTTTAGATTCTCTTAAAATGACTTTTTCAGAATTCTTGGCTAACAGAAAAAACCTTTAGGGTTGAATGCAATTTATGAAGGGATTTGGGTGCTATTATAATAAAATTAATGAAGAAGTGGTGGTCCAGTGGGTACTTGGATGGGGTATGGGAAGTATGGGTATGGGAAGTCCAGAATCCAATCTCCTCTCTGCTTGATTCACCTATTTCCCAGGAATAATCCCTAGTTAGACTTCAGGGCTTAATGGAGATACCACTTCTTCCTGTGAATAATATCCATGTCTCCTTGTTAATCTAATAAACACCCCACCCCCAATCTCCACATATTTCATCTGGGAAATGCTAAAATGAACTGGTCTAGATTTCAGCAATTTATTTCTTTTCATTTTTATGGCTTTTAAATTGTTTCTTGAATTTGACCCATATTTTGCAAATATTTTCATGTTGGCTGAAACTTCCTTTTTGGAGGAAAAAAAATAAAGAAACATGCCCAGCCATACTACAATGTGTTATAGCCCACACAAATCCTCTGCAAAAATATGCTTCAAATATTTATAGTGAAAATAAAAATTAAATGATGGCCAAGCCAAGCAAAAATGATCATAAGGTATGTTGGTTAGAAGAAAAAAAAAGACAAAGCACCTTGGCAGCTATTGGGGCTAACTTAGACACTAAATAAGAAAATAAGGCATGGGAGGGCACTAGCAAACTCTAGCTCAGAGCATAGGGGGATATACAGTATGGAACTAGAAGGGAAGATACATTAACCCTGGTGCGTTTGAACATCTATGAACAAACCTGCCATGAAGAAAGTCGTGTGGGAAGGCCCCTCACTCACTGTTTGCTTGGTTTGCAAACTTGTGGAAGCCAAACATTCTCATTCTTTGCAACCTCCTGTGATAGCTGGCAATTCCTCTGATCACCTGACATTCAGGGGTGCTTGTATGTTTCTCTGAGCTGTTCAGTCAGGCTTAGCAAAATGCAGTGAAGAAAAATAATGAGGGAAACAGGAGCATAGCCAGAGAACAAACCAACTGCAGCTAAAATATATCACATAGATTAGTTACTCTGCTGACCCTCATTAAAAGGCTAAGAACAAGTGTACATGGACTAACAGGTACATAATTGAGCTCCAATACAAATGGAGTCTTCGCAGCAGCTGTGATAGTTATGAAAGTGAATGCTCTGCTAGAAGTCCATACAAGGTATAGAGTGTTGGAACATTCACATTTACAATAATACTAAGTCAGTGCAAGATAGTGCCTTTTGCTGACATGAAAATGAAATGTAAGTTTATTAAATGGGTCACCCAATGCAGGGAATACAATAGGCATACTGATGTAAAATATAATACAAAGTATTCCTGAATTCAGAGGACCTGCTCTGGATACTTCAGTTCAGACTCCAAAGTTAGTCTCAAAACTGTCTGCTCTCTGTATTGTAAATTTATTATTAAAACCTAAGGGTTTTGCTAAACTGCTGCAAAATGTTGTTGAAAATCCTAGGCAAAATAGCAGACTCACTGGACTGATATGGTCTAGGATGAGAGCTTCTATTTCCTAATGGGCCTTTTCTTAAAAACAATTTAAAATTGCACACTGATCTGAGTTGTAACTTTATATATGTTATATATTGTAGGCTGTGGTTACAAAGTGTTCATCCAATTCGTTATTGCAATGGAAAAGCAACACCTGCTAAACATGGCATATTAAAAGTCACCATAACCAAACATATTAATTTATTGTTTTCATACATCTTTTGAGGCAGTGCAATGAGGGAGCATATTAGAGAGGACTAACTCTGGGGCACATCTCCCTGCAGAGGTACATTTCCTTTTTGGGGACAAGAAGTCTGCCCTCCAAGAGTACATGTGATTTAAAGACCTAGGGAAAGGAGCAAGAGGGGCACCAAAATGGAGGTGGCTCGGTAGGATAGTAAAGGGGAATAATAGCTTTTTGCCTATGGTTTTGACAATTAATGTTGTCTGCTGTCAGTTTGGATTGTTTCTTCAGCTAATATGCCCATTTTTATTTTTAGTCTGCTCCATATGAAAGCCCAATATTCCTCTTTCTCTTTGACATGGAGCTCCCAATTTCTCTTTGACATGAAGCCCCCTTCAGTGTGTGTGTGTGTGTGTGTGTGTGTGTGTGTGCGCGCACGTGCGTGCGCGCGTGTGAAAATGGGTATAATGACATTCCTTTTGGTGTTTTCAATTTCATAAGTTTTCCTGCTTTCTTTCAATAATATTCTCCAGAAATCTTTGAGTCTGAGGCTGATCGCGCAAGCTTGTACAGCAGGATAATTCTATGATTTAATTGGACTTGAACTGGTTTGAGATCTGAATCTATTGTTTTAAGACCTGGAAGGAACACACTGTTTGTTTTACATGTCTCAAACATTCATTAGGAACTCTTAAATCTAATTAGCATACTGTTTCTGAAGTCCGGTACAATCTCTGCAGGAGTTTGAAGTGTGTTAATTTTAGATTTGCATGTCTTGCTGTTTTATAAACTTGCCCTCCATATGCTGTAACATTCACATTCACAGTACATTGCTGTTGTGTCATTTTCCAGATTTCTTTTAAGTTTTGTGGTGTTTGGGGGTTTGCATTTAATAACCAGTTATGCACTGAGGAGAACTGATGTGGTTTTTGTTTTATGAGTTTCAGTGGATTATTAAGGATGAATTCATGTGGGTTCAGATGAGCTCTGCCTAATAATGTGTGTATATATTTTTACTCTTAAGATTTTCTTTGCAGATAGTACTAGACTTGTAAATGCTGGGAAGAATTCTCCACAAACTTCAGTAGGTCAGTCTGGCTTATGGTTTTCTGTCTGCCTTTCTAACTTTGTTTTGGTATGAAAGTCTTAGAGAACAAATTCATTTCATTCTCAGTGGATTCTGTATAGCCTTTCTTTGAATTTTTATTAAGGGAGTGGTTCTTTTTTCTTTGCTTACTAAGCAGAGGAGCTCTAGAAACAATGTTCTTGCAGTATGGGAAGGCCTTTCAATGACCCCAACAATTCGAATATTATAAAAGCCTTAGTCTGTCTGTCTGTCTGTAACTTTGTTCGCACTCTGATTGGTTATCTTAGCAGCCAATCAGAGTGCTCTGCACAGATGCACACGAAGGAGTGCCACCCCCGCCCCCCGGCCCTTGTTCTCGGAGCTAGGAGCCAGAGCAGTTCCCTCCCCCGCAACAACAGCTGGCAGGGAGGGGGAGGCAGCGGGGAAGAGGGGAGGAAGGGAGGGAGGGAGGAAAGGGATTTAAGTTGCATGAAAAAGAATAAGTCTGAACCCCACTGTTGTGGAAGGAGAGAAGATTATCACTATGAAGGGGTTGTATGAAAACAAAAATTTACTAGATGAGATGCAAGAGTTCACACTGTTGCCTTATGGGGGTGCAGAGAAGGGATAAACTAGGGAAAGATTTTGTGCAAAAAATCAACCTCCTCATAGGCCTGACTGTTCACTGGGTATGTCTATGCAGCAAAATGTAGGTGTAATTACAATACTTGTTTAAGCTATCTAGCAAGGATAAAAAGGGGCAGTGAGAAACAGCAGCTATGTAGGGATGAGCAAAGGTACTATGGTTCCTGAAGAGTTTGTTCTTTAATTACTAGCACATACTAACTCTCATGATTCCACGTGTTCACTGGTACTGTTACTCATAGATTAGACTCAGACATACTATCATATTATTTCATTTTTCTTTGTAATGGAGGTGTGAAAAGAAAGGCAGTATTGGAGATGATACCAACATCAGAGCAATTCCTTTACCATTCTTCACACTTTAAGGAGACCGTTGTTCTAACCTTTCTGTACCACACTTACCAGGACTCTGTACTGCGTAGAAAAATTTCAGTTATGGTTTTGTCCTTCAAAGTTATCACTTCAACTGAGAAGGACCCCTTGTTACTGGCAACACTAGATAAAGCCTATTATAAATAAACAACCTGAAAATTTCACCCTTTTTCTATTTCAATATATTGTAAATCATTCATTTTTTAACCAGGATGCTTATTGCCATGAACCAAATTATTGCTGCTTATTATGCTATTGAAGAACACTTTGCAGAAGTAATTAAATACAGACTAAACCTTGTAATCTATATGTGACTACTAATTGCCCTCTGAAATAGGCATAAACTTGCAATACATTTATTGTAGGAGAGTGGATGAACTTCCTCTCTTTATTTTTGCATCAACAATATTCTATAATTATACTAAATGAATAAAGTAACCATATAAGACCTGGTGATAGCTGAGTGAAGAAAAATATACCCTTTTAACTGCTGCCAAGGCCAAAAGACTAAAACTCTTATCTTTTTGTGTTATTGATGAGAGGATTGGATTTGATTATAATCAATTTTAAATAGTTTGGAAGTCTTTTCAAACTAGGAGAAATCTTTCTTTTCCAATTCCAGGCCATTTTCTTGCACAGTAGGTTTAAAACCTTTACTAGATAACTTATGAATTGATAGAGCTGAGCGGAAAAAAGTCTTCACCCTGCAGTTAGATTATAACTGAAGTTAGAGAATGAAATGGACTCACCCTAAGGATCATTTTGATCCAGAATTTCTACTGGTGTGGCAGAGAAAAATTTGGAGCTAGGAATGTGCTGGGTTGAGAGGTTACTTACTGGGATTATTTCACTGCTTCAAAAAGAAGTTTACATTTGTTTCATAATAATCAATGTTTCCGATTGATTCAACCTTTTACCTATTTGTATGATCATTCATCAGGTCTGTCTTCAAGCAATCTAGGGAAGAGGCAGTCAGATTTCTAATTGGCGAGGGTATTTCCCATGCATTATGATGTTTGGGTCCTCACTATTTTCTTTGCTGGAATCGCACTCTTCCCCACTACAAAGTGCAGCATACAGAGAAAAAAGCCTTTCCCTCAAAAGGCTGTTGCATTTGTCTAGCAACAATGCTGATTCCCACAAAACTGAGTAGCTTTTTGTTTTACCCGCGGGTCAAGAGAAGGATCTCTCTGAAGTAAGCATGTTTACTGTATTTTCCATGCTTCCTTTCATCAATAGTAATTAAACTGTACTCATCATTAACAATTCAGCTATTACTAGGAGCTGACCCATGGTGGCAAATTTAATCATAGCTTCCCCTATGATTAAATACTAGATATCTGTGGTAGTGATGTCATATGTTGCCTTTCACATAGCTTCTGCTATTACATGTGACCAAGCGGCATGTCATATTGACCTCTGCTACCTTTTCAAGAAGAATTTTTATTCACAATGCTGTTCAGGTAGAAGGAAGAAAAGCTATCTGAAATCTAATACTCCAAGCTCTTAGTCATGCCAGGAATACTTAGGGAGTAACTACTCTAGGTGAACTTTTCTACATGTCTTGCTGATTTTTATGCCATTAGTATGGGCTTGGTTTCTCGCTATGCTACAATGCTGGTAAATATTTAACGTACTGCACTCTGAACTCCCATTTCCTTAATCAACCACTTTCTCTCAAGCAACCAAACCCGAAAGACTTTTTTCAATTTCATTTCCTTGTAAGTGAATTTCAGTGGAACTTCCTGCACATTCCCTGTATTTGGCAGGGGCCTGAAACAGTTTGTGGAGAATGGACATTTCTTCCAACTGTAACCACTAACTATGTTGTTTACAAGAATATTCATCATCCCAGATGTCAGAAATATAGGGGTATATACAAAAATAAGAGTGGGTTTCTAGTTAACTTGTACAGAGTACCTACCAACAGACATGTATTATTGGGTCAATGATATTTCCATGCTGTCATTTACTTTAAATAGAGAATGTGTGGGTGAGACACTGGTGATGACTTGGTTTTAAAAAAGGAGATTTAGTTAGATGGAACAATAGGTCTCCCCTCAAATGCACCTCAAGGATTATTCTCTACTATGTGATATTTTTGGATATTTGTCATCCTGCCACTTAAAACAATAATTTATTTGCCAAAAGTTCAGTGTGACCTTGATTTCAATTTTTAAAATATAATACAAATACTGTTACAAAAAGAAACAACAGTTATACAGTCACCAGTTAGAAAACAAATATTACCAATCAAATCCAAATTTTTCCATTATACTAAATTTCTTCATGATGAGGTGCGAGGGGAGTGAATTCCAGCATCCAGAGCTCTCCTACAAAACACAGGGCCACTAGATCCTTTTGGGTTCTAGTGCAGCATGGGGGAAGAGGCAATTTGATGGAGTAGTTCACACATCTTGGGCCAAAGTCACTTTATGAAATAGTTCTCTACATTTTTATTCATATATCAACATTTTTCATAAATCATGATGATTCCTCTGTTCTCTTTACTTCTAAGCTCTTCCTTATGTTTAGTTTCTGCATGAATTGGCAGAGTTCCAAAATGGGTACCCAACAGATTGTCCCTTATGTGTGTGAGAAAACTAACGTGCTACTGCAGAACTGAAGTGTAAAGAGGCTAGAGGCAATTAATGTAGTACTTTCTCTGAAGTAGTACATTCTTGCAATACTTCTGAAACCCTTCTAATTTTCCCTGCTTCCTAGAAAGACATATTAACATGCTTTGCTTTCAAATACCAGGGGAAGAACAGGCATCATTTGATTTATGGCTCACCTTTCTAGCATCTTATCCCAGTGTCCTATTTTGCTAATGGGGAGAATTCTACACGTTCTACTCTTAATTTACAATCTAGGCAAAATCCATGTTTAAATCTACCCTTTAGCTAAAAATCTCTGTAAAATGAACCTGATCATCTCTTCTGCTTCTAAATACAAGGGAACGAAATGTTATGAGTCTGGGGGACTTCTCTATGGTGTATAGATAGCGATAAAGGGAAAGTATCACATCCATGGCATTCTTTTTCCTGGTTCCTAATCTAAAGGATCTTACTTCAAATGCAGGAGGTATGAGATATGAGGAGGCAGGGGCTGCACTGTCAGAGATGAGCCCTCTTTTAGTATCTAAAACATACAAATAAACAATCTTGCAGAGATTGCTCAAAGTAAAATAATTTTGACTGTGCACCTTGGAACCAGAAGTCTCACCCCTAACCCATGACCTTTGCCACCAGAAATCCCTGCCATTGACTCCAGAAGTATTCCTTTTGGGAGAGGGTTTGCCATCTTGGAACCAGGAAAAAAAAATCATATACTAAAAATCAAACATCTGTTATTATAACATATTTTAATTGTATTTCAAAAGACATTTTTGTCTTAAGCTATATGTGTTTATGTAGTGTATATAGAAGTGATTGCATAGTAGCTCAAAATAAAGTCTTACTTTTGTATATTGGGAGTGGGAGGTGTGTGTGATTTGTAAGAAGAGGTGTGTGGGGGTTTTGTGAAGGGGTGTAGGTAGGTGTGGGGTTTGTCTAGGTGTGTGTGGGGGTAGATGTGTGTGTAGGGTTTGTGGGTGTGTGTGTGTAGGTGTGGTCCCCCACCATGTGGCCCCCCATGGCACACAGCCCTTGCCCCCAGTGGCAGCAGCAGCTGGCAGCGGGCCTGTGGAGTAGTCCTGGTCCATGTTTGGCAGAGCCCCCTGGCAGCACGGGACTCCAGTTGAATCCTGGGAACATGGGGCTCCAGCTGCATCCTGGGAGTTGTGACACAGAGCTGGCTTGACCTGGTTCACTCCACTGGCACACATCGTCAAACCAGAAAGTGCTGGCTTCATGCCAGCAT
>NW_017729024.1:71586302-71587108 GCF_001723915.1 Gavialis gangeticus | reverse complement strand
CTGGCACACATCTTCAAACCAGAAAGTGCTGGCTTCATGCCAGCATGTGGGGCTCCCACCACTGCAGGCAGGATCTGTGCGCCATCTGGCCAGGCCGACTCCATGTGTCCACATAGGGCTTCCAGCACTCCAGCAGGGAGCCACGTGTGGTGGCATGGGGCCTGCCCAGTCCAAAGGCACATGGACCAGGAGCCATGGGGAGTCGTGTGCCATCAGGCTGGGCCAGACTTTCTTCGTGTTGATATGTGAAGCTCCCCGCTGGAATACTAGAAGCCCCACATGGACACATGGAGTCGGCCTGGCTCAGCCCAATGGTGTGCAGCTCCTGCCTGCAGTGCTAGGAGCCCCATGTGCTGGCACAGAGCCAGCCCAGTCTGGTTCAAAGATATGCCCCCGTGGGCTCAGCTGAGTGGGCTTTGTGCTGCCATATGCAGCTCCCAGGATTCAGTTGAAGCCACGTGCTTCTGGGAAGCTGTGCCTGCAGCAGGCCAGGAGTACCCCAAGGGCCCGCTGCCTGCTGCTGTTACTGCTGCTGGTGGTGGGGGCTGTGCGCCATGGCATGGGTGCCCACACCCATCTACCCCTCACTGCAGCGACAAACCCTACATTCACCCCACCACAGGCAGGAGCTCCCTTCCCCACTCACCAGCTGTCCAGCTGCATGCCCTCATGCTCAGTGCCTCCACATAAGGCTTCCATATGGACTGCTGGGAGCCCCATGGAGGTAGAAGCACAGAGCCTGCCTGGTCCAATGGCATGTAATTTCTAAAAGTCTGCCTCCCATCAGCTTTCAGAGGGGCAGCCAT
>NW_017729024.1:71571428-71581302 GCF_001723915.1 Gavialis gangeticus | reverse complement strand
GAGCCTGCCTGGTCCAATGGCATGTAATTTCTAAAAGTCTGCCTCCCATCAGCTTTCAGAGGGGCAGCCATGGGCCAGTAATACTGGGTTTCTGAGGGGGCCCTATGGGCCAGATAGAATAACCTGGTGGACCAGATCCTTCCCACAGGCTGTATTTTGCTTGGGTGACCATCTTTTCAAAAAGGCAGGACACAGATTTGCCTGCTTACCCCCCTAACTTCCTCTCTAACCAGAGCAGAGCTGAGTGAAGCCTGTGGGGGGTGGGCAAGGATGTGGGCTGCTGGCTGCAGGCTTGGGGCTGTCTACCCTGCTGTCCTTCCCCCGTGGCTCTGCTGCCTATCTGCTGTGGCCCAGTGGGTGGGACCCAGGATGGGAGGGTGGAGAGGCTCAGTGCTGTCACCACCACTGGGAGCCATACACCACCTGTGCTGTCATGGTGAGATGCTCCCTATCTGGCTGACCACAGTCAGGGCGGCAACAGTGGCACAGAGTTGTGCCTCCCACTGCTGCCAGGCGGGCAGGAGATGCCTCGCCATGGTGGCATGGCTGGTGTTGTGTTCCAGGTGGCAGAAGCAGCACTAAGCCTGCCTGCCCCACTGCACTCACCCATGCCAGGTCCCACCCACCAGGCCTGGGTGGGGAGCCCAGGGGGAAGGTAGTAGGGTGTGGAGTCCCAAGCTCTGCAGTGGGCAGCCCGCATCTACTGCCACCCTGTGCATACATCTGGGAGGGGCATGTCGCCCTCTATTCTCCTCTCCTCAGGAATGTACACAGTGGTGGGGAGCTGGCCCCATTGCCACCCCCAAATAAGCCACCCATGGCTCTGTCCTGCTCACTAGCTGGGCCCATAGTTGTGCATTCCTACACTGATTTTGGGCCCCCAGCCTCAGCCTCCCAACCCTGACCTACTCCTTCCCTCACCGTGGAGATATCAATCTCTCTCCCAATGTCACCTATGCCCCCCCCATAGACTTAACTTCAGCCATCTAGGGTAGCTGCTCTCCACTGCTGTCTGGCTACATTCCCAGCCATGTGCACGTGTGTCTGTACACACTTGCATGAGGTGCCTCCTGAATCCAGCTCCCCCAGCCCCAAGCAGCCCCTTGGAGACTGGTAGCCTGCCAGCCTGCAAGTGGAAATCCACACTTTCCCACATTTTTCCTCTTCAGAGGAGAGAATCTGTTTTTCCACAGTGAACAGAAAACCCAGATCCCTAGATATGATACTGGGATGATAGTTGAGTGTGTTGAGGGAAATCCAGGACAAATGCTGTCACAGTGTCATTCAGCCCAGGACCAGGACTTGATGTTTCTACTTTGGGGCTGTCCCACTCAATTTGGGATGGATAGTCACCCTACCTCTAGCAGCCTGAGAGCCTGCCAGAACTCTCAGACCCTACAGACCTCTGACTCTGTGCAAATCCGTAGCTCCCTGACTCACCCCCACCAGCCAAATACACCATTCAGAGTCCTTCCCCACTGGTCCCCAGCCCTCTGACTGCTTCCAAACCTGGACATATTTTTGAACCTCCTGGCCCCCCTGCAGGCCCCAGAACCTGCACCGTTACTTGAGTCTGATCTGTTCCTGACAACACAGACTGTCCCTGCCCTCCCTGTCTCCAGAGATTTCCCAGACCCACCTCCTGGCATAGACACTGACTGTCCCCCTAAACCTGCTCCTGCCTCTGCCCCCTGCCATCCACCATTACTGATCCACCCAGATACTCTCTCCCCTCCCTTATGCGTGTGGACCCCACCCAAAGCCTAGACTGTGTTTGTACAGAGGACATGTGTGCATTTGGTAGGGGGGATTCAGAAATCCCTGATCCTAGTAGGGGTGGCAGTCAACATAGTTTGGGTCCTGGAAGGGGCGGGGTGGCTAATCTGGGTCCTATTTAATTGGACCCACATCTGTCAAACCCCACCCCTTCAATACCCAAACTGCATAGATACCAACCCTACCAGGACCAGGGACCCCAGCCCCCCCCCCCCATGTCCCCTGCATGGACATGGCCTAGCCTAACACACTGTCCCCCATTCCCGGATCCCATTGGCCCCCACCACATATCTGCGGGGTTGGAGAGAAGATTTTTTGATTTGTTCTAGATCCCATGGCTGGTGCAGAGGAGGTAAAGATCCATTGGCCTGCTGGAGGGCAAATGGACAGGCTTGAGAGACAGCAGGGAGGAAGTGAGTACAGATGCTCACTGAAATTTGTCACCGTTCTTTGCCTGTTCCATGGAGGTATGTGAGTGGTGCTTCTTAGTAATGGATCTATTGCAGATCCCTTTGAGCATAACATGGGAGTTAAGCAAGGCTGCGTCATTGCTCCAACATTCCCTTGGGGCACCAGCCTGTCAGCCCTGACCTGTGCACTTGACTATACCCAGGCAGACAGGGAAATCTACAAATCATGCTGGGGTACATGTCCTGGGTCCCCATGTCTTGGTACTTTTAGCATGGTGGCAGTGCTGTAGCAAGGTGGGGGGTGGCGAGTGAGGTGATTGCCTCAGGCACCAAAGCAAAGGGGCGCCAACAGGTGCTGCCTAGCAGGGGTGGGGTGCAGGATGGAGCCATGAATAGCTTGTTTGGGGGGGCATAGGGATGGGGGAAGAGTGGCTCCCACCACTGCGTGCACTCCTAGGTAAGCAAGGGTGGGGGGTGGGCCCCCTGGATCTGTGTGTGGGACGAGGGCAGGCTGCCACTGTGGGCTTTGTCCTGGCTCCCAAACTTCATTACTACGGCACTGATTGCAGGCTGTCTGCAAAGTATGTAGACAGCACTTTGCATGCTTGTACATGTTTCACCCAGCTTGTTCAAGTTTTTGGTTGGCTTAAACTAAGAGTGTGGCAAAGCCTTCACACAAATAGATGTTTTCAGTCTCCAGTGGTGTCCCTTGTGGATATTTGAGGGCATTTTGGGGCTTGGGGTGTCTAGTCCCTTTTTAATATAGTCCTTATGAGAAAATCTTGTCCCCTTAGAGAAACTCATAAACTCACAGGCATCTATACATAACTGTGGAGGCTACTTTGATGTGCCAGAATTCCAGCACATTGGAGCAGACTCGATCAATTGAGTCTGTTGGAGCGTGGCAATTGCCGCACTCCAGCAGCCTCCTGCATCTTGTGTATCAGCATCCCCATGCTTAAAAATGGCAGTGGGGGCTCTTTATCTAAAACTTGTTGAAAAAGCTTTAGTTCAAGTGTCCCTGCTGCCATTATTAAGCACAGGACACTGATATATGAGATGTGGTGATATATGAGATGTGGTGGCACTTTAATTAAAGCGGCTCCAAGAGCCACCCTAGTTAAAGTGTGCCCCTACCCCCGGAGTACATGTAAAAGGGCCCCAAGAGTTTACTGTTCTCTATGAGATTAGGAGATGTTCTAGCCTCTGTTCTAATTAGACATAGGTTAATTGTAGCATGAGGCCTCTCTCTCAGAATAATGCTCCATCAAGACTTAAAATGCTGTACTGTTTGCATGTCCCTAATTCTCTGATGCAGAGGCCTTGCATTCCTTGATTCCAATTCTTTCTTATATTTGCCTCCAAAAGCAACAACTGTGTGTCATTAGCACAGATTTTTTTCTTTTTGAAATTAGTACTCTAGCTTTACATCGCAGTATGCTTACTAGATAGTACATTCCTAGGATTGAAAAATTGTGCCTTCTGATTATATTGGTTTAGTATGAGTCCAATGTTTAGCAATTTTAATTGCTCAGCCTGGTACATTTTATTTTAAGGAGATGAGCCTTAAATAGCATTTGTAATATCTCATAACCTTGTACAACCTGATACAGTGGAATTCTTCCACATTGTAAACTATTTCACATGGCTGTTTCTTTGGACTAAAAATATTTGGAAGAATATGGTGTGAGTTGGCCAAAACCATGTTTACCTCAGGTATAAACCGGCTCACCTAACAGCCCAAAACATATGTGTTCGTGTTTGTATATATACATATACAAATATGCAAATACAAAATAATAATGGATGCTAATTTGAATACATTCTGATTTTGTGGACTGGTTTATGAAATTCAATCTGGTGGTCATTGTGCCAGATTATAAAAACTGCTTAGGTTGAAGGATAATTTAGATTGGTTGCCTCATTTTCATTCTAAGTGGGCAGTTCAATCCACATGAACCACAAAGCTCAGCTGGATCTGCTGTTAAACCTTCTGAACTGCCACTTTAAATTCTCCAAACACAGAAAATACATACTTGGCCCACACTATAAAGATTTCTTATTTTTATTATGATGGCAATAAGGTTATTCTAGGGTATGTGGTTATCATAAAATAATCACAGTTCTCAACTTCATGGACTTATAATATTCCAATTCATGACAACGGCTCTTTCATTCTGAAATGTTTTATTGCCAAATAATGAAAAACAGACTGAACTGCATGGAACTGCAGTTCACAGAAACTGTCCTCCTACCTATTCAATTTATTTGGGTTTCCTTTCCATTGTTTACTTACCTTTTATTTTCTCCTTACCCTCTCTGTTTAATTCTGATAGATAGTTTTCTGCCTCTATAATGAAGATAGACCTGTTTGCAAGAGGAATTCCAGTCCATACTTCCATCTGACTTTATTGATACATCTTTCCCCTTTTGTCTCTTTGGGCCAATTCCTACAGTCCTTAATTAACAAGCATAATTCTATGTCTTCAGTGAAGTTAATGACTCCAATAGGAGATTTTATTTTGTCTCTTAAGGAAGACCTGGGTTTCAGTTCAACAGGATTGTATATCCCTGAAGCAAGCAAGCTAAGAGTATGGAGGGACAGGTATGTCTGATGGAGTAGAAAGTGGGTAGAATCTGATAATTGGGTTGGGGTAGAAAATGGTTTTCTTTGGGGAATGGATGAGATGGGAGATATGTAGGGCAGAAGCTCCAGGGTCCTAGATCCTCTACTCTCCAGTGTAGTGTTTAGCTCACTGAGATATAGTTAGCTATGTTCTATCTGAAGTAGAAGGCAGGGTAGATTTGCACCTTATAGACTAACCGAAGTCTGAAGCACATGAAACATACCCTGCCTTCTACTTCAATAAGGCCACATACAGATGTTAAGTAGCCTGAAGAGAAATTAATCTAAGTTATGCAGTTTTCTCTAAGAGGCCTAGTTTAGGTTGGGAGTGAATAGTGGTGGGGCACACAGGCAGTCTGTGCTGGCCACGGTCCACAGCTGGGGAGTGCCCCTGCACATCTTCCAGTGTCATGCACACTCCTTGGGCTACCAGAGTCTGCTAAGTGCAGCTGAGCACCTGGGCTACTCTTGATTGACTGCCAGGCATGGGCAAGCATACATACATGCCATTTCTTTGTGCCCTACCCTGATGTTTTCAGAAAGAAGATCCTCAGAGTGAATGCCCTGCCTGGTGAACCGCACATACCTCTATGTCCCAACCTGCCTGCACCCTGTCATGGCACCCTGCTACTCATGCCCAAGCACAGAGACACAAGAGCTGCAGTGTGTCCTGCTTGTTGCCCTGGGTGACTCTCGCTGGAGGTTGTGGGACATCACATGCACCCATCTAGACATGATGTGGCAGCTGGTCACCATGGGGAGCAACTTCCTGCCCCTGAGGCACCAGCTGGTTGTCCCATATTGGCCACCTACTGCACACTGCACCCACCAAGCATCCTGTATTGGGCCACTGACTTTCATGTGGCAGACAATGATGAGGCCACCCAGGATGGCATGGATGCCACGGTGCTCTGGGTCCACCTTCATACCATCAAGTGGAGGTTTTGGGCCAGCACCACTAGCAGTGGCTGGTAAGAGTGGATCATCCTGGATACCTGGCATGTCAAACAGTGGGTCCAGACCTTCTGCATGTGCTGGGCTACCTTTATGGACATGTCACACAGGTGGCCACCCACATGATGTGCCAGGAGGTCAGCATAGAGCCACCTCTAACCTCAGAGAAGTGGGTGGCCATGGCTGTCATGAAGCTGGCCACCCCATCACTCTCCTTTGTGCCATCAACCAGTTCAGCATGGGCAAGTCCGTGGCTGGAGAGGCTGTCTGGGAAGTTTATCTAGCCATCCAGAACATTCTGGCCAACCACTTAATCTGCCTTATCAACCCCCAAGAGGTCATTGCCAGCTTCTGCTGCATGGACTTCCCCAACTGCATGGCCCCGACATCCCCATCTTCATCATCCTGCAGGGTATCACTGACCACCAGGGCTACTTCACCCACATCTTTGCTGGCTGGGTGGGCAGCATACACAATGCCTGTGTCTTTTGCAATTCCTTGCTCCCCCATATGATGGAGAGCAGGTGCTACACTCCTGGAGTGCCCAGTTTCATCGTTGGTGCTGTCCTCATCCCTCCCTTCATCATCTGGGACTCAGCTTACCTCCTCCTGCTCATGAAGCCCTATGTGGGGCTAGACTGCCAGAAAGAGCACTTCAAATATTTCCTTAGTTTGCTGGCATGTTCTTGGCATGCACTCTGACGTGGAGGAGGATAACCTGCCATACCTCATCATTGCTGCATGTGTCCTTCACAACATCTGTGAGACAAGGGGGACAGGTCTTTTACAAAGCCTGAGCAGAGGAGGCAGGGTGCATGGACCAAGCATGGCAGGCCCTGCATGCATGGTGCAGGGATGCTGGAGAGAATGAGCTCCTCAGTGATGGGATCTGTGTGTACATTGCAGGGTGCTTTGTGATGGGGTGTGGGGGCACAGCCTGGGGACTCAGATGCTCAGGTCCCAGGGCTCATGCAGGGACATGGATGCCTCCCTTTCCCCCACTGCCTGCCTGGGGTTGGCAGATGGCATGAGGAGGGGCTGGGGACAGGAGCTATGCTGGCTTGGTGCTAAGAGAGCTCAGAGGTAGGGCCTGCTGGGCACTTGCCTGGAGCAGCTGAGCATATGCTGAGTACCAGTGCACCTCCCTGCAAGGGAGGGGTAGTGGGGACTGGGATGCCAAAAGACAGCAATCTATTTGAATCAATGGCGAAACTACAGAAATTCGATACACTGGTCTAACCTAAATCAATCTGAATTGAATGTACCTTGCATCAGATCTATCTTAGACTGCTTGCGCCATTTTTAGACTGATCTATTTGCGCTGAACTTCTGTATGGTTATGGGTTTAGATCAATTTCCTCTCACTTAGAGGAATGTACACTGTACAGATGTTACAGAAATTAATGTAATATCTGTACATATAATATCTGTACATGCCTTCTAATGTAATACCTGTACATGCCCTCTAATGTAATATATGTACATGCCCGTAGAGGCCAGTATCAACAGCTCCTCCTTACTTGCTTCTCTGTATCTGTTAAAAAGGCCATAACTTTTACATGCTATTGCAGTCTTCATGAGCACACCCAATCAGGAAAGGGAGTTTTGTCTTAGCAAGGAAGTCAGCGTTACTCTTTTACTCCCACATTTATACAAGCTATTAAAAGAGGATGCATGATTGATTTTTTTTCAGTTTTTATTCTCTGTCATTTGGACGAATTCCCTTAGGAGTTCTCTGTCCATACTTGATGTCAGATGCATGGGGAGCGGGGGCGGGGTGCAGCCACATGTTCCTTCAGTCCATGTGCAAAGAGCTGTCTGAACTCACTGGTTTGTCAGAACAGCTTCTTTCCATATCCTGTGGATCCTCCAGAACCCAGCACATGAATGCTGTTGCTCCTCAGCTACCTTTCTCCCCTGCCACTGAATTTGGCAGTAAACAAGGGCAGGGTGGAACAGGGCCAGTAGCACCCCTGTTTTCTGGAGCCCCATCAACACAGGCTTCGTCAGCTGTGTTGACCAGCTGGTGGCTTAGAAACTTCACGTCTCACTGGGGTGTGTTGGCTGCCCCCCTGCATCTGCTCCTGGATCTACCGCATCCGTACTTATTCTAAAGCATTATTTCCTTTGGTTTTATTTATGACACAACTTTTTGTAGTATAGTTATACTCTGAAAAGTACTTTTGTAAAAATATCTGTGTTGTATGGCATAACAATAATTCCATAATTCGCTATGTTTAAGGAAAACAGCAACTAATTGTCAGCCCATATCAGATTTTAAGGCCAATCTTGATTCTTTTCTTTTCATTCTTTATCTGGAGTAATAAAGACTCTGTTGACTAAGTTCAATCATCAGTTGCACTAGTGCAATCCCACTGTTTTAAGGCTGTGGTCTCCAATATACAGGTGTAAATCAGTTTTCAGCAGGCATATACAAATGTAGCTGAGGATAAAATTCAGTGCTACAGCTGAAACTTAGTTAACACTCCTGTTGATAGCAGATTAGAATGAATAGACTGCCTCTTATTACAAGGTCTGCCATGCTGATAAAGTTAAAACATGTTTTAAAAAATATATACAAATCTCCCTTATTTTGTCATTAAATGAACAGATTATAATTCTTAATATGCACAGTACCTTAAAAAATAGGGCTTGAGATAGACTTCAGTACTACATACTCCTTAAATTAGTCTCCTGCACCTAAGTAACTTCATTCAAGGAACAGATCTGTGATTAAAAAAGAGGTAAATTTTCCTAGTCACTTTTCAGTGAAAAACTACATTTTTACTTAATTTGCTCTTAGTGCATGCATCTACAGGAGACATTTACTGTGCAGTTGACTAATTAACTGCGCAGTAAACATCTCAGCATCTACATGCACACCCCACTTAGGGTGCAGAAAACAGGGGTACAGGTTGCATAGGTACGACAGAGTGGGAAAAAAAGGTAGGGGTGTAGCTCTCTGTGTTAAGGAGCAGTACACATCTTACATCATCAAGGCAGGGGTAGAGGAGGGGAATACCGAGGCATTGTGGGTCAGGATGCAGGGGGGGCCAGGGGAAAAGGACTTGGTAGTTGGGGTCTACTACAGACCTCCTCACCAGGATGACGAGCTAGACGAGGTATACTCCAGGCAGCTCTCAGATGCCATACAGGCAAGGGAGGCAGTGGTCATGGGGGATATAAATTACCCGGACATCTGGGACGAACAGGCGACCAAAATAAGCTGCCTACTGTGTGCAGGACCTCCACCTAACCCAGGTGGTATCCAGTCCCAACAAGGGTAGCGCCTTGCCAGACCTGGTCTTAGCAAAAGGGGAGGATCTCGTGGGGAACCTGTGAGTACACAGTAACCTGGGAGTTAGTGAGCATCACTTGGTAGAGTTCACTATCTAGCAAAGGGTGGGAAAAATATCCAGTGAGGCTAAAGTGTTAGACTTCACAAGGGCCAACTTTAGTAAACTTAGAAGGCTAGTCAGTGAGGTGGTGGAACTCAAGAGCATCAAGCAAATGGGGGTCCAGGAGGGTTGGAGGTTTCTCAAGGGAGTGATCCTTGGGGCACAAAAGAAAGGAAAGGGGGTAAGGGGTAAAAAAAGCCCCCTTGGCTTAACAGGGAACTCCAGGGAAGACTGGGGGCAAAGAAAGAGATTTATAGGCAGTGGAAGCGGGGGCAGCCACCAAGGAGGCATACACTTCCCTGGCACACTATTGCAGGGAATCAGTTAGGCAGGCTAAGGCAGTACTGGAGCTTAGGCTGGCTACAGCAATTAAGGACAATAAAAAGTCCTTCTACAGATGCATAACAAGCAAAAGGAAAGTGCAGAGTGACATAGGGCCCCTGCAGGACAAATCAGGACAGTTGGTGATTGATGCAGGGAAAAAGGTGGAGCTCTTCAGTGAGTTCGTTGCTTCAGTATTCCTAAGAACTGACCAAGACAATTCCCCCACCTTCAGCATACACAGATGTCCAGAAGGCACCAGAATGCCGAAGGTTAGTGCTGACTTGGTTAAGGAGCACTTGGAAAAGCTGGATAGGTACAAGTCAGCTGGCCTGGATGACTTCCATCCATGGGTGCTGAAGGAATTGGCCAGTGTCATAGCTAAGCCA
>NW_017729024.1:71557756-71566428 GCF_001723915.1 Gavialis gangeticus | reverse complement strand
GCTGACCTGGACAGGTTGGATCAATGGGTGGAACGAAATAGGCTGCAATTCAACAAAGATAAATGTATGGTACTCCACCTAGGAAGGAGGAATCCCCAGCACACCTATAGGTTGGGGGATGACCTCCTCAGCAGCTCAGAGGCTGAGAGAGATCTTGGAGTCATATATGACTCCAAGATGAGCATAAGCCGGCAGTGTAACAAGGCTATCAACAAGGCCAATCACACCTTGTCATGTATTAGCAGATGCGTGACCGACAGATTGAGGGAGGTGATGCTCCCTCTCTATGCAGCATTGGTCAGGCCACAGTTGAAGTACAGTGTCCAGTTTTGGGTGCCGCACTTCAAGAGGGACATGGAGAATCTGGAGAGGGTTCATAGGCGGGCCACTCACATGATAGTGGCCTCTGTGAAAGACCCTATGAGGGGAGGTTGAGAGATCTGGATCTCTTCAGCCTTCACAAGAGACATCTGAGGGGAGACCTTGTAGCTACCTATAAGCTTATCAAGGGAGGACAACAGGGAATTGATGATGCACTATTTCCAGAGTGCCCCAGGGAGTAACTAGGAATAATGGGTGCAAACTAGGAGAGAGTTGATTTAGGTTAGACATTAGGAAGAAGTTTTTTAAAGTAAGGGTGTCCAGAATCTGGAATGGGCTTCCAAGAGAGGTAGTACTATCACCTAACTTGGAAGTCTTCAAGAGGAGGCTTGAGAGGCACCTGGCTGGGGTCATCTGACCTTGGTCCTCTTTCCTGCTTGGGGCAGAGGGTTGGACACAATGATCCGTTGTGGTCCCTTCTGACTCTAGAATCTATGAATATATGAATCTATGACACTAATAAACTCAGCAACAGGATAGTCCTTGTATATACAAGTTTTCTTGTGCACAGCAGCGCAAGTGTAGATGCCAGCTGGGCAAGTTGGGGCACGAGGGCACTTCAGTGTCAGGTCTGCCTGCTGGCTAGCCCCATGCTAGAGGACCAGCCAAGCCCTCCGCAGCACGTTGAACCTGGATGGAGTAGCCCCAGGCTGGCAGGCTGACCCCAGTTTCCCCCTGCAGCTGGTGCTGCTCCGACCAGACTCCACAGGCTGCACATAAATAAACTCCAGAGCTAAATGCTCTGGAGTTATTTGCTCCTGGGTGGATGTTCAAATGGCATGTCTGGGATCAAAAAACCCTGCAGCAGTAAACTCCAGAGTTTATTCATGTGCACTAATTGCATGCGTAGGCCGTGTCAAGACGAGTGTGGCTGTGCAGTATGTGGTGCTGCAGACACACCTGTGGCGCGACATCCTGCACACTTTGCTGTTCTCCACATTGCAAGGGAGCACTGCAGTGCATGTGTAGCATGGGCATTCCCTGGGGACAACTAGCGGTGGCGCACTGCTGCCGCTAGTTGTCCCTGGGAAACCAAACAACCACACACATCTGGACATGGCTATAGATGCACCCAGTGAGACCAAGTTTTCCATTACTTAGCCTAATTATTCTGACAATGAAGACTTAGGTATAGTTTGTGTTCCAGGAAGGACAAAGTTTGGCATTTTTAGATGTTCCATGCTTTTTTTCATTGCCAAATCTCCAGTTACTAAATCAAATTTTAATATGGAGCATATAATACTGAAAATATTTTGTGATCAAGCCATAAAAAATAAAAAAGAATCAAAGCAAGCAAAATGGAAACCCAGCAAAACAGAAGTGAAAGAAGAAATTCATCACAGAGTTTTAGACAATGGGAAATTCAAGGAAGCTGTCATCTGGTGACAGACATTCTGTCTGCAAAAGCTGGAGCTTAAATTTAATTGAGTTTATTTCTGCTATGAACTTTTTGCTGAATACTGATACGCATAATTAAGTACATTTTCTCTCTCCATATATATGTAGAGTTAATATATATACTCTACATGTATAAAAACAAGTTTAAATATAAGTTCAAATAACATATTTGAACTTGTTTATAACTAATATATACAATTTATTTTTCTAACTTCAAGCTTTCAGATGACTCACTGTCTGGAAAATATCAGTGTCTTAAGAGTTAACATGCATTATTCCACATAAAGCTTTCTACAAAGGGAAAGGATATTTGATTTGTATGGCTTTAAAGTTTTAACAGATGAGTCTATCCCTGTGAGACCACAGACCATTTACCATCACTAGATTGATTTCTTTCTGTGCTAAAGGCTTGATGATACTTTTCAACACAGTTCATTGTAAGTAGAATGATACCTCAAATATACATTAACTAAGGAGTCTTTGGAGGCTGTATTAAGGAGATCAAACTCTAGGCAGCAAGGGAATAGCGGCATTTAATAAGTAAAAAAAGAAAACAATATCTTGATAAGTTCAATACAAATAAAACCAAGCATTGAAATGAACACAAAGCCAAATGTAAGCAAACTCTTGTTTTATGATGCACAGCTACCTGAAAGTATTTGTGTCCGGATTAGTGAAAAACAGATTCATAATCATCAACAAAGCACTGATTTTTCAGCTCTTCTCCTTCAACTACTTCCTCTGTTTTTATAGTTTGTGTAATTTTCTTACAGCATTTTGCAATATATATAGGTATCTCTTGAGACAAGCCACTGTGGCAGTTACTAGGGTTACCATGGGAATACTCAAAAGGGCATCAGAGCTTCTGTAGCACTTCCAGGGCCGGAACAGATAAACAGGTTATTTTTGAAGTACCAGATTATTCAAGCACTAAGTGTAGTATCAATAAATGTTAAAAACACAGAGGACATGTTGGCCTAGAAGAACATTACACTACTAGAAAAGATAATAATGAGGAGGCACTGAAGGTCCCTGTTATTGGAAACTGCTTTGGAAAGGTAGCAAAATTGGTCTTCTGGCACAATGTCTCCCAACCCCTGCAACATTTACAAATATTGTAAATCTTGGTGCTTCTGGCTTTTGCTATGGACTTGCTTTGCAGTCATAAGTGCAACCACACTTTTTAAACTGAGTTACACATCAAAAACTACCTTACGTCAGCGTAATTAAGACGGTATAAGGCCAAATGCCCAAAAGGAAATGCCATAATTTTGTCTGTACAATTTTAATTCATTCCTTTGTGCATAAACATGATTATAATCTGGTCACATACTTTCAGCACTGTTCAGCCTACAGATGGTGCTGGCTCCTGTCTTACTGTACAGCAGAACACAGCAGTTCCAGTGCCTAGTATTCAAGCAAGGGCATGCACTTGCAGTGGCACAAATAGTAGTGGCACAAATGTGTGCCGCTACTTTGTGTTGCAGTGCACACCCTTGCACATGTGCTTTGTGGTGAGACACATTGTCCTGTTTTGGGCAAATCGGCCTTACCCATATTCTCCTGGCTGCCAGCATGCTAGAGCAACGGGGCACAAATGGAGGACTAGAGACTCTCTGGCCAGCAGCTAGAGTGCCTCACTGGAGGACTAAGCCTCCATTTGTTCTGGTGCACGCTATTGTTGTGTGCTCTGCACTGCTTTTTTTTCCCGGAGCTTTTTTTTTGTGTGTGCAAATTTGCAGCGCAGCATTTCATGCGGGTAGTTTGTGGTGCCACAAACTGCACAAACCTGGACATGGTCTTTGGGGTAGAGTGAGTTTGCTTTTAGCCTTTCATTGAAACAAAACCCAAGTTGGAGGGGCCAGAAGATGCATCAGCATCACTTCAGATCATATTCCAAATCTTAGTGTTACAAGACTCAGAGATACTTATGTGAACAAGACGAGGTTTTGTAAAAAAAAAACAAAAAAAACCTCTTAGCAAAAGAAAACAAGTAAGCTAAAGAGGAAAATAGAGGTAAAGTAAGAAATAAGCAAACATCCAATGTAAAGAACAATACTTCAGTAGTAAATATATTCCAGAAGTAATAATACAGAAGGGCTTTCTTTTGTTTTTACTACGATATTCTATGGAAAGCATAGCAGAAAATGTTCCATAAATTGTAATTCTACTGGCTTCCTTTGAACACCACCACATAAAACTTAGCTTTGCTTCAATGTCATTTACATTAAATTTTCATGAAGGTAATTCACTTCTTGTTGCATTCTGCTTTGTGGTAATAGTTTTTTCCCCTTCTTTTTTTACGGACGTAACAAGTATTTGTTTACCAGCATCATATTTTCTGAACTGCTTCCAACCTTAAATATACAAAACTTTTTTCTCTCTCTACAACAAGAGGACCTTCTTAGGAGTTTGCCATGCTGAATGTCCAGAGATTATTAATTGCATTCAGCCCAGTGCTTTAATGTAAGGCTGCTATAGCATTACCATGTGGAATTTCCCATACTTAAATTATGTTGAAATATCCAATTAGTACACTGTAGGCAGGCATGAATTTCATTGTAGTTAAACATTTGCTGACAAGCTAGCCTTTCAATTTAGCTTTGTGCATTGAGTGAAGAAATTTGATCTCATTTGGCTTTCTTTGAGCAAATGCTTTCCCATTAGATTCACTCCCTCTCTAAGTAGCTTTTATGCATGAACAAGGAGAATCTTTTATACCTTCTACTCTTATTGTTTGCAAATACCATATTTGAAATGAATGTTTATTGTTGGTGTTGACCATTCAGAACAAAAACTCTTGGAAAGGAAATGGAAGATGTGGTTCAAATCTAATACATACATATTTCTAAATGAAGGTTATACGGGTATTATGCTAAATTAGATCTCAGGGGCATAATATTACAACACATTCTCCTTCTTTTCTGGCCATATATTAAATATTTTAATATCTGAATTATAAATATTTTAGCATCTATACAATTTAAGTCTGAGTGTTTTCCTCAGCAAGATTTTCCATGTAAAATTAAAAGAAAGCTGCAATACTCCTCTTCTTACTGTTTTCTTCTGGTAATATCACTTTACACCTTTTTTTTTCATCCTGTGGTTGATCACTGAGGGAACAGAATGAACAGCTGTATTCTGGTTTTGGAGTTTAAGCTACCAAATATTGATCAGGTGGCAAGGAACATTTCAGAGCTGATATTTTATCTCTCTCATGCCTCTGGAAGTAACTGTTTCAAACTCTCTTTAATAGTGGAGAGACATACACTGTGGTTGGTGTGTTGTTAGCTTTGTTAATTGCACTGGGTTTCTTTAAATTATTTAATAATGATGGATTTTGGACTAGAATAATTTAGTACAATAGTCTCTCTGTGGAGACATCAGGGCGTGTGGGGGGGAAATCAGTTTCATGTATGTAAGCAGTTCGATAGAATCAAATATACTTCAAAGTCTAGGGTTTGCAAAGTAATCAAACAACACCACCATCACTTAGAATAAAGCCTGCACTGTAGCCATTTGCGTTTTGGAGTTCATGAAAAGAGACATAGTGTGGACAATTGACTTTCTCTTCCTATTTGGATTGTAAAATATGTAATGTCATGTGTTTTACTTTATTTTCTTAGGTATCTTGAATTGCACAATATTTTGCAAAAAATAGTATCAGTTTGTATATGTATGTATTCAGGTGATTGTGTGCATTGTGTGAACCACTCAGGTCAGATTTACGAGGTTTAAAGGGCTTTACTGGAGTCCTAAGGTTTACCAAATACAAGATAAGACAAAGATTAATTTGTTTTTAAAAGTGAGACAAACATTATATCTCATATTTGACTTTTTCATGAGATAATTCCATGGGACAAGTAACTTTTAGAGATAGTATTCAATTCTTCCTATTGCTGTGAACTCTTTAAAAACTGGTACCAAACTTGGAAATAATGATGGGGTGATGAAAAAAAATACTGAATTAGGGTTAAACCCTGGATTTTTAAAATATAGTCCAACTTTTACTGATCTAAAGCCCAATGAATTCAATGGGGTTTTCTCCATTAACTACCATTGATTTGGTTGGATTAGGTCTATAGTAAATTAGCTAAAATTCTAATCATGTTTGTGCCAAGTGAAGTCAATGGAATAAGATGTTAGCTCATAACATAGCTCATTGGTCAGTAGTGAGCCATTTTAAGTTGCTCCCTTTGCTAGACAACATCTACTAAAAGGAAGTACAGATTTGAACATAGAGTAGGCATTATTTGCTTTCATGTGTTGTTTATTGTGTATGTTTATTTTATTTCCATATTTTACTTAGCAGCATATTTCCAATAGCAACGTCACTTTATTGTATATAACTCAGTGTAAGTGGTTTATGCCTTTTTGGCAATGCAGGCCAAAAAAATGTGTTAAGGTTAACATGACCAACCCTTGGATATGGAAGTCTAAGACTTGATTGTGGTCTTTTTTGATCAGAGGCCCACTAAAACTTCTGAAGCTGGAAATAGTTTAGCCATCTTCCAGTTATGCTTAGCATAGCTATGTTAGAGCTGCACTATGGATAGACTACTGGGCCCCATGCACATAAGAATGGACATTTGTTTCCCTGGGTACAAGAAGCAGCAGCATACCCTGCGCTTGGGGAATGCCTTGGGGAATGCCTGTGCCACATGCCTTCTGGTGTGTGGCAGGTTACCTCCTGGTGGGGTAGGGGAGGCTGGGGTCAGCACTGCGCTGGCCCCAGCAGCTTTAGCTGAGGTCTTGCGGGCTTCCTGGCTGCAGCAGCAGCAGTCCTGCTGCTTGGAGCTTGGCTGGCAGCTGGTGTGTGGCTCCAGCTGGCCAGGCTCTGGTTTTTAGTGGCATGAGCTGCCTCCATGTACACCTCTCTGCTTTTTTTCTCACATGGGTTTTTTGACCTTGGGATCTCCTGGGGTCAAACCCCTTTTCCCCTACCCCTGGTGCTGCTACCTTGCAGCACGGACAACACCTGAATGAATGTGCTGTATGTGGCACTGCAGACATGTCTGCAGCACCTCATACTGCATGGCAGCACTCATTTGGAAGTGGCCCTCAGGCCTCTGAGAGACAGAGCCAATCAGGCCAGTCAAAGCACTACATGAACACAGCAATCCTACTTCCAAAATACCTAATTTGTTTGCATGAAGTAGAGCAATATCTTTTTCTTTCCTATCCTCAGTCATATTTTAGCTGCGCCTATTGGCTTCATGTAACTGGGGGCATGCAAGGGCATACTAATGTTGTTTCATAGTTTTCACTGTGAGAAAGTTGGTATTTTATTTTGGAAGAAATGGCTGTTGGCTTTAGCTTATTGATTATATTGGGTGACTGAAAACCCAATGCAACATCAGCATCAAAGTTTATAGATTAAATTAGAAGTGGAGACAATACACCTATTTATGATATCTCTTGTCAGTGAACCTTGAGATCTTTTTCTGTTGTTTTGTGGCTGGTTTGCTATGAGAATCACATCTTAGTCTCATTTACTAATAAGGGCAACTTGATCTGGTTACTAATTCTCCTTCTAGGGTGCGTTCCCGCATAGAGGGGAGTGAGCTTGCTGTGGCAAAAATAGTAGTAGATTAAATTTGTGCTGCTACTTTTGGCTGCAGTGCCCCCCAGCATATGCAGCTTGGTATGGGGCAAATTGCCCCACTTTGGGGAAATTCCCATTTCCCCACTCCTCCCTGGTCCTGCTGTGCTTGGAGGAGCCAGGGGACAACTATAGCATTGAGGACACTCTGGCTGGCAACCAGAGCATCTCCTGGGAAGACCCAGCCTCTGAATACTCCTCTCATGTGTACTGTGCTGTTTTTTTCCATGCTGTTATTTTATTTTTATTTTTTTTGCTACCGGGATTTCCTGATAGCAAATTTTGCCCCCACAATGCAAATTGGCAGTGTGGGGCACATTTTAATGTGCTCAGCATGTGTTTTGGTTTGCACTGCCACAAACTGGACATGCCTGAACATCTGGATTTGGCCTTAGTGTCCAAATGCTGCAGATTTTGTGAACCATTGATTTAATAATTTTTAAAAATTATGCCATCACTGCCAAAACACAAAGGCTAAGGACAGATGTTCACAAAGCCCCTGGCAGAAGCACTCTAATTATTGCACTTTACATAAAGTCCTTTAAGTTAAAGTGGGAATGAACTGAGCAGACATTTGCCATTCGGTGGAAGGGGGCAGGGGGTTGGCAGGCTCAGTGCCTGCTTGCACTAACCAAGGCCAGTAGGCAGCGGGGTGCTCCTACATACCTCTCTGGAGGCTGCCGGGCCCAATCCTGCCCCCCAGCCAGCTGGTAACTGTCATCAATGGCTGGGCATGGAGGGAGAGGGATGAAGCCCCTCTTCCATGAGGCCCCCCCCCAACAGCTTGCTGGCAGGGTATGGGGGGTGCAAACTGGGTCCATGTGGCAGAAGGACTCCCTTCCCCCCTGGCCCCAGTTCCAGATGTGGTGAAAAGCTGACTGGGAAGCCTTGTACTACACCTCTTAGCTGCTGCTGTTAAAAGGCTGGGGTTGGCGGGGGTTGTAAAGGGAGCCCCCCTCCTGCAGAGACCTGGCCCAGCCTCACCTGAGACCACAGCCAGTAAGCTGTGGTGGGGCCTAGCTGTGGGGGGCTCCCTTTACCCCCTGCTCCATCCTCTTGACAGCTGCAGCTAGTAGCTGCAGTGTGGGGCTACCCAGCTGGCTTTTTGCTGCACCTGAAACTAGGGCCAGAGGTTAAGGGAACCCTCCCTGCCATGAGAGCCCCGCACAGTTTTCTGACTAGCATCTGGGAGTGGGGGCAGGCCAGTCTGGGTAGCAGGGGGGCTCTCTTCCCCCAAGCCCCAGTTCCCAGAGTGCTAAAAAGCTGGCTGGTCAACCCCACGTTAAAGCTT
>NW_017729024.1:71552382-71552756 GCF_001723915.1 Gavialis gangeticus | reverse complement strand
TGGGGGCAGGCCAGTCTGGGTAGCAGGGGGGCTCTCTTCCCCCAAGCCCCAGTTCCCAGAGTGCTAAAAAGCTGGCTGGTCAACCCCACGTTAAAGCTTCTGGCTGCAACTGTCAGAAGGCTGGGGTTAGGGGGATCCCACCCTGTGACAAGGGATGCCCCCACAGCTTGCCTGGTGTCTTGTGGGGGCAAGGTTGAGCCTGCATGTCAGGGGGCTCCCTTCTTCCTTTGCCCAAGCCTTCTGACAATGGCAGCCAGAAGTTGCAGCATGGGAATGCTTGGCCAGTTCTTTGCTTTGCTGGGAACTAGGGGGGCAGGAAGCCCACCCTGCTGTACCACCCAGCCCTGCCTCCACCAAAAGGAAGGCTTTTGACA
>NW_017729024.1:71551586-71552371 GCF_001723915.1 Gavialis gangeticus | reverse complement strand
AAACCCAAGCCTGCAAGCTTGTTGGGGGAGGGGGCAGGGGCTCCATTCTCCCAACCCCCTTTGGCTGCACAGGGAGAGGACAGAACCTTTTCTGTGTCCTCTGTGAAAGCCCAGGAGAAGGTCTGAGCCAGTGCTCACCTGGAGCAGATGAGCACCAGGCATGGTTAGCAAGCTGCCCAGTGATGGGGCCTCTGTGATGGCAGCAGAATGTGACCTGCGTTGAAGTGCAATGGATGTTGTACAGACGTTCAAAAAAGTGCTGTAACCTAAAGCACTTTAGTCTAATACCACATCCATTGAAGGTTAACTTAGAGTGGGCTCCATCATTTTTAAAGCCTTTTAAGTGCCATGAACTTCTGTTCTGTTACAGCTTTAAAGCACTTTCTGCAAACTTAACACTTATTAAGTTTAATGTTATTACCTAACTATAATTCTTAAATGATTAGAATAGCGTCCAGCTTCCCTTGTTAAGAGAAGACAACATAACCTCTGCTCCATTTTATTCTGTTACAATCAGGTCTCCTAGAATTTGGAGGTAAAATCTCAGCATGATTTTAGGGTGTTGATGTCAGAGGTATACATTTGGGTGACCTAGGCCGTGTGTGTGTGGTGATGTGAGTCCTTGACTGTGCAGAGGCTGTGGTGGCAGTGGTGATGCAGGCAGCTACTGCCTGAGAACAAGCTCCATCAACACATGCTGCTGTGGCAACAGTGTGGGATCCCTGGAGGCTGCCATTCTGCTGCCTCTGCTAAATGGGTGCCCAGGGTTATTGTCCTCCTTGTCC
>NW_017729024.1:71535477-71546586 GCF_001723915.1 Gavialis gangeticus | reverse complement strand
GGTAAAATCTCAGCATGATTTTAGGGTGTTGATGTCAGAGGTATACATTTGGGTGACCTAGGCCGTGTGTGTGTGGTGATGTGAGTCCTTGACTGTGCAGAGGCTGTGGTGGCAGTGGTGATGCAGGCAGCTACTGCCTGAGAACAAGCTCCATCAACACATGCTGCTGTGGCAACAGTGTGGGATCCCTGGAGGCTGCCATTCTGCTGCCTCTGCTAAATGGGTGCCCAGGGTTATTGTCCTCCTTGTCCCTTTCCCTCCACATTGTTACTGGTTGAAATCAACCATGTGGGATCTGCAGTTTTGCTATAACAAATATTATTAAACTTTAATATTTATATATAATAGGTAGCTTAGGTTCTCAGAAGCAAGTACGCTATGTTCAGGATAAACCAGCAAGGAAAAGTAAAGGTGGCCACGGCCATTTTTACTTTTGTGGCTATCTAGTACTCAGACCAAGAGTAAGCTGTAGTCTCCCTAGCTCATATACAGCTCTTGTTTCCCTAGAATTGGAGTGCTTTACAGTCTTTAATGTATTTATCTTTACAATACCTCTGTAAAATAGATGTGGTCTATTTTTGCTGGTTTTTGGATGGGTAACAGAGGTCAAAATCTGCAAAAAACCTTAACTGCCAACCTAGTTTCAAAACACCCAAATCTCAAACCCCCTGAGATCCTCAGAACATCTGCTCACCTGCCACTTAACCCCGTAGGCACCTAAATTCTCAGTTTAGCCTAAATCCTACAACTGCTATTCTCAGTCTAATCATTTTTCTATTGTCTAATTCTTGGCAAAAAAAATACCTGGCTTTTTTCCTCTGATACTGCTTAACTGCTCAATGTCTAAATCTCAACAACATGTATATACCAAGCACTCTCCCACTGACCTCCCTAGCATAGCACACTTGGTAGACATTCCCAAAGCTTCATAAAGAAGATAGTAGGATGCTCTTTCTTTTTTCCTTTTACTTCTCTGCTAGCCATGGGCCAAGAGAACACTCAGCAAGGATATAGAAATCTCGTGTTCAAAATGCTCATCTCTGATTTGGATCTGCGACTTGGCTCCATATCTCCAGCTTCCCAGGTGAGCACCCTCACCACTAGGTTATAGCACAGTGCTCTTTCTCTCTTATTTCATTTGTTCTGATTTTTATTTCTTGTCTTATACCTAGCGGCAAGAAATTATTTCTATCCAGTATTTGTATAGTGCCTAGCACTAACAATGTGGTCCTGAGCTATGACTGAGGCCATTACCTAATGCTGCAACATACAGGATAATAAAAACAAGTAATAAAGTCATTTTGGTATGTGGCACATTATCCTCAGTCTAATTTTTCTATATTGTCTAATTCTTGGAACAAATCAGCTGGCTTTTTTTCTTTAATACTGTGTTTGTTATGAGGCCAAGCCTAATGAGTTGTTCTTTCGATGAGAAGGAATACTTGAGCTACTGATTGTTAACTTCCTTATTGCTTTTGCTTAAATTCTTTCTCTTTAATATATTTTGTATTTTTTTTTTAGTTTTGTATTGAGGGAAGATCCTTTTTAATGAAAACTTAAATAAAAAGTCTTGAATAAAAAGTCTTTCTTCCCTATTCTAAAGGAAATAAATGTGGTGTTATTTCTGAGCTATTTGTGGCATTGATACAACCTGTGACCAAAGGGACCAATATCATGCTTCACAGTGCAACAAATGATGTTAAGGTTGGGGATTCCCTTGATAACACCACTGGAAGTTGTGGTGACAGAGATGGCTGGCAGAAGTATACACAGAATATTGAATGTGGGAAGGTAGCACATACACAGCATTGTAAGAAAAAATTCTTCTTTAAAACCAAAGTTTTAGGTGCCTTGATTTGTAGGGTTAAATTTTTATGCACACAAAATGGCCATACATTTGTTTAAATATATCTGCATGTTTTTGAATGATTTCACTGCCTGACTAAACATTTACATAGCCATATGTTTGGTGCTTTCACGGGAAGTGTTATGTTCATGTATGCATGCTGAAAAGGGCCTCTGTCTTATTAGAAATGGTCTAATAAAAATTCTGGTTAAAATAACTAGACTTGTGGAAAATTCAGTAGCACAAAACAAAGACATAACAAACAGAATGACCCAGAGAGAGAACATTGATAATTAAAAATTATCTCCTAAATAGCAACAGAAAAGGTCTGAGATGACAGAATTCTTTATCCTCAAAAACAGAAAGATTTATTAAACAAACAAAAACTGGTCTTTATTTTTCTAAGGAGAATGCTAAATCATTTTCTTTGAGAGGGTAGAAAAGAATCATGAATAGCCATTAGGGGCCTAGATACTCAAGCTATAAACTGCTTCTTGGAGAGCATCATGAAGCTATGCTGCTTTTTTACTATGCTGCTGTCTGTCAGCATATTAAAAATTAGCTACAAATCTATATTAAGCCTTGAACCAGGGTTTATTCAGCCACCTCTGCTGGTCTACAGTATTTCAATTGCTCATTATTCTAAAAATCTTGGAAGAAAGCAGTTAGATAACTGTAATATGCTGGTGTCTCTTTGCATTTGATATTCTTCTATACCTTCCCCAGGATCCATATAAGAAACACATTAATAGAAGGTCGTATGCAAGAGGAAAGGGATAATGGGAATTATATACCTGTGCTGGGGAATTATATTACTTGTGCCGGGGATAATGGGAATGGCTTATATTGTTTAAATTCTTTTATTGTAAGTAGTATAATATGCATTTCAACTGTTAATATATTATTGTTATGACAATTATGATAGTGCCCAAGGACCTGTGTCAGGATCAGCCATGCTAAACGTAGCATAGCACACAGATATAGAAAATTCAATCTCTGTTATGAAAAACATACCAAGTGCTCTGTCTATGAAACGTTAGAGAGAGAGAGAGAAAATTTTGTTTTTTATTGGGCAAATGTCCTGACTTACAATTCTGATCTGTACAAAGGAGCAAAGGAAAAACGTGGAAAATATATCCCAGTCACCTTTAAGGAACTGCACAATTTAGGTTATTCTACTCTGTCCTTCATTCCCAGAACAGGATATCATTTGTTACTAGTCACTCTTCTGGGGACATTTGTTTTCTGGATTTAATATTTTGCAATATGTAAGTGCAGTCTTGTTTCAGGACAATAGGATATTAGTTTCTCCAGATGTGAAGAAAACAATGGCTCACAAGAAAAGAGTCCATGTTCTTCAGGAAGAAGTGAAGGAGTAACAGGGAAAATACATTCTATTATAGCCCCACCACTGTCAAATGAACTGGAATGGTGCATCATATTTGTTATATGATCTGGATCCAGACTTTCTCTGGAATAAAAAAGCTGTTAAAAAAAAAAGACCTCTTTCCGCTGGGTCACACTCTTGAGGGTGATATCTGAAGACTGGGACTAGAGATCAGAGAATAAATCATAGAGGGCCCCTCTAGATGTTCAGGTAAAGACAACATAGGATTTAATATGCAACCCACACAATCATGTCTCCTGTCATGCCACATGTGCATGGCAGGAGGTGTGGTTGCAGGATCGAGCATCAGATCCTATCATGTCTCATTGCTGGTGCAGGGGGGGACCCAGGATAGTGATCCTACACTATCCGGGGCTCACCAGTGATTCTGGGCTCCCCCTGCACTGGCTTCTGCTGCTGCAAGCCACATAGTTGAGGAGAATCAGAGCTGGGGCTGTACTCCACACACTGCTCTTGCTGCAAGCCTTGTCATCTGATGGGGCTTGCAGCAGGGTCAGTATTTCATGCACTGATTTGACTAGGAGCCTTGTCAGCTGATATGTAACTCTGGCGCCATTGAGAGCTGCATAAGGTGATGAGGTTCCTAGCAAGGGCAGCACGTGAATCTCTGTCACCCCTACAATCCTGGTTAGCACAGCTCACGGCGGGTGATGCACCCTCATGGGTGAGAGACCTGTCGGCTGATGGGGCTCCCAATCACAGGGGAGCATTTGGCCACATGCTCAATTAATAGCAGGGTAAGAACAAGCCACAAAGTTTTTTCACATTTTTTGTGGAATAACCTTGTGGCTTATTCCTTGTTTCATCAGGCCATTAATTGACTGAACGTGTAGCTGGGTCACAACCGAAGGTATGATTGACTGGTTAATCCCGCCTTAAATGTAATGTGCAGAGGGTACCAGAGACTGACATGTCTGATTAATATAGCTTTTTCAACTCATTAATTGAATTGCCCATGGGACTTTTACATATTTCTTGAATTGATTTGTAATTTGATATTGCTTACTGAATAATTTCTGCAAATAACAACAGTTAATAGAGAGATTTTTAAAATAGGAAGCTGTGCTAAGTGGTTTCTGCTAGATATACAGCTTGCAATGTATTTTTTCTTGTTTCTCAAGTGGGAGGGCACTGTATTTTAAAACTGATTCCCAGTACCAATACTCTTGTTTATGAGGTCAAAATTTACAGGTTTTTAAATGTTGTTACTTCAATGCATAGGCTTTGCAGTTGATGGTATGCTAGAAATTTCGCAACAAGCAAAAGCAAAAAGAGACCTGAGTACAGCAAAAGTTGACTCATTTTTCCGTTCAATAGGAATAACTTTTTGTAAACCTTCCAAACAAAACTAAGCCATTCTAAGATATTTATTTTATTAAGGAACCTGGAAGACAAAATGATTTAGAAGTGCTAGCCATTTTTAAGGTGGAGATCATTTTTTATATTTGTTAGGCTTCACATTGAAATTGGAGATATGAAATGTATTTAATGTTATGCTTTCATTACATTAAAATCTCATTGTTTACAGGTCTGCTTGGCTGGAAGTTGTTTGTTGATATGTTTAACAGGCAATAGGTAGCCTCACAGTAGTTATGGATATTTATTCTTTTGTTAATTTTTGTTGTTCCCCATTTCAGTGATACCTTTGTCATGGGAACTTTATTACAAAATCTGTGCTTTAAAGAGAAACTGTGCAGTAAAATGTAATCATGGTTGTTGGTCAGCCTGAATTCCTTGTTGTTTTTTTTTGCATTGAATGAATATTATTGTTCTTGATTAATAATTGAAAACTCTACTAAGGGTAATATCTATCATTATTTAACTGTAAACCTATATCTTCTCTAGGTTCTGTGGGGTCGAAATAAGTTGCTGCAGTTAAGATGAAGTTGGCATTGTGGAATTATAGATATAGATCCGAGGAAGAACTCTGCTGAAAACATAAATGTCATGTTTTTCTTCTCACTTATTTGTTGTATATTAGGAGTGCCTCCAGCAAGCAATAGCGGCGTATTACTGGTGTATTAACCAG
The DNA here is from genome assembly GCF_001723915.1 of Gavialis gangeticus. Lineage (NCBI taxonomy): Eukaryota > Metazoa > Chordata > Crocodylia > Gavialidae > Gavialis > Gavialis gangeticus. The sequence continues at coordinate 71,541,303 of NW_017729024.1, read as the reverse complement.
TGTAAAAGTGAGGCCAAGCCTCTTTGTAATGCACGCTAGAAGTCTTTGTGCCCTTTGCATTTTCCAATATTCCAACCAAAAAGACCATTTTGAATTGCTCAGGCCACTTTTGTTGCATCTAAGTAGGGGCTGGGTACTGATTATTGTATCTTGCCACTTCCTGCAAATAGACTATTTCCCATTCTAGATAAATTTCTGGGTGGCAGAATGTGTCTCAATTATTTTAATTAATTAATATTTGTGTGAGTCTAAGACACTGTTTTTTTAAGAATAGCGCAGTTATTTCTGTTATAGGTAGTCAGCTCCCTAGACCCTAAGTGTTCATGATTTTTAGCTTAGCCTAAGGAAATGCCTGTTCCCTGAAAACAGCCTATTGAAGTGGTTCTACTGCATATGTAGTTATTCATTAGGTTGAATGAGTGAGTGTGAGAGGGAGAATGAAAGAGAGAATAACTTAGTGCTTAGGGCATTCACCTGAGATGGAAGAAGAGGGTTCAAATCCATGCTTCAAAAATATTTAATATAAAAATAATGGTGCAATTATGGGTAGAAATAGCTTCAAGCAGAGGAGGGAACATGAGGTTCCAGTGTTCTGACCACTGAGATATAGTGTAATAGACCATCCCAATCCCTAGTTCATTCTTCTTTGGTTGGCAGTGTTTTCTATGGAACCTGATCCTGCAGATGTACCACGCGAATGCCAATTGGATCAGGCCCTGAAGATGACATAGGAGGGATAGTAGAAGCCAAGGTAGCTGCACCTTATGGACAACCAAAGTGTGTGTGTGTGTGTGTGTGTAAAGAGCCCATAGGCAGATAAGGTTCTTTGCATGAATCTGATATCTTTTATTAGACTAACTTAAATAGTTGGAAAACAATTATTAAGCAAGCTTTTGGGTTCAAAAACCCTTCATCGGGCTAAGGAAGTTTCAGCAGTTGGTGTGTGCTCTTCCTGGATGGAATGAAAAGTAAAGAAGCCAGAGGCTGGGCTGGTATGCATACAAGACCGGTAGTCAGTGAAAAAGTAGATTGAGGAGTCAATGGGTGAGAGACGGGCGGGGCGGGGAGAAGAGTTCTTAGACCAACACAGCTACAACCTACACCCCTGTAAAGAGCACAGACATCTGTGAGCTGAAACTCACTTCATCGGATATTGTGAAAGGTATAAGAATCAGAGAGAAATTTGAACACAAAAGGCAAGAAAGAGGAGGACAGATGAGAGAAGGGGGTAGCAATGGAAGGGGCAGTACTGGGAGAGACAAACCAGCAAGCAGTATACCCAGGGGAACAAAGGAGTCACAAAAGCTAATTCAGGTGATGGGATAAGAATCTGTAATTCCCATTTAAACCATATTTAACAGAGTCCCATCTGTGGATGATGTCTTATTCTTCAATTTCTAGTTCAAATCAGTTTTTAAAGTTGGCTTCCTAAGAACGGCCACCCTCCAGTCTGCGATGGAGTGTCTAGGGCAGTTAAAGTATTCTGCTGCAAGCCTGCGTGTCTTTCTGCAGCTGATGCCAGATTGCTGTTCACTCATTCTCTCAGAGGGTGAGATGACCAGTTAAAATTAAACCATTAAAATTAAAATTTGGATGCTTGCACACTTGAATGCCCCCTGCTGCCATGCCACAGATCTCAGGCTGTTTGGGGCACCAGAACAGTGATCCAGGGGTAGAGGGACTGATCAGGGCTAGGGAGGCAATTGGGGATGACCCAGAGGACAATGGGGAACAGGGGAGCTATTGGGGATTGGAAGGGACATTTGGGATGGGAGTAGGGGGTCAATCAGGGAACAGAGGAAGTGATCCAAGCAGAGGGGCTTCCCCCCATCTGCCCTAGTTTATATTGTGGCCAAAGAGCCAGAGATCGGGAAAGGTATGGAGCAGACTTAACAGCTCCCAGCCACACCTCTGCTCACCAGTCCTCCCGGGGCAAGTGAGCAAGGCACATTAGAGAGTGTACCCTTAACATATGACTGTCCACATCATGTGCTAATTTTAACACCAATTAACATTTCTTAGAGTTAGCACCTGCTAATTGTAATGTGTAAGCTTACCCTCACATTGGTATCGACTTGTCTGTCCAATGTAGGCAGCAGAGGGCACTGTGAGCAGGTGATGGCATATATGACTGGTAGAGTTGTAAGTGAATGAACCTCAGATGTCATAATCTGTGTTATGTGTTTTGTATTGACAATGGGGCACAGAAAGCATCTGGTGCCTTGGTGAGACTGAGAGTTAGGTAACCTGTTGCTTGAGAGGTGATGGAGCAGTATCTAGATTGGGAATCCCATCAGGGTTTATGTATGAACAAGTTGACTTAACTGCATAAATGCACTTGTGATTTTAGCCTGTAGCACCTAGATTAGGCTTCTTTGAAAATCTCACTGCCCACCTGTCTAGGTTATAAGGCCCCTTAAATACTTTTGAAAACTCTTAGGTCTAGATATGCAAGTAAAACAGTTCAGATTTAAACTGGCCAAGTTGGCTTCTTGTGTGACAGACTGGGGCTGAGGAAAGAATGATCACTTTTAGTTGGTTTGAGAAAGGAAGGTATTACATGTTATGGGGGGCAGCTACATAAGACGCTGACTGTGCAGTATCCAGATACTACTGCACAGTAGTGTCACATGGCAAAAACTGTGATGTGACACTGCTGCACAGTAGCATTAGGCTACTGCTCAGTAGGATCACAAAAAAGATGTTCACCAGTGATACTGTGCAGTAACTCGGGTTACTGCACATTTATTTAGTGCTTGTTTATACAAGTAATTGCTTATACAAGTACCGACTGTGCTGTAACATCTCATGTAGATGCAACCATGGTGAACTTATTTAGAATATTTCTGAAATTAAGCCTAGAGTTGTTTTTGCAACATTGACAGAGCCTATCAAGCTATGAAAAGCTTTGCTGACATTTAAGGAAATGTCCTTTAATTTGGTCCTCAAAAAATATTTATTTCCAGGCTATTACAGAAAAAGAAGCAGAAGCAGAAACTTTTCTTGTGAAATGGTTTAGGCATAAATTTCTTGATTTAAGACCCAATTCTGGGATGTACTGACTCTGGAACAGTTTTCTGGCCTCGTCCTCTCCCTTAGGCATGTATCATATCTGTTAACTGTCATTAATCCCAGCAGTAATGCCACGGGTTTGGTACTGATAAACTGAAACAAAAACTATGCTTTCTCCCCCCAGTTTTTCCACAAATGTTTATGTAACCCAAACAACATGAATGTGCCACTTTGTGCCCCTCTGTCAACTGGTTCATACTAACTGTAATAAGTCACAACTTTCAGCAAGAGACAGTGATGCTTTTAGCTCAAGTGGTCCCAAGTGGGCCCAAATATGATCAGCTAGCACCTACTGCGGGAAAGGAAGCTGATTCCATATGGAGAGCTTATGTGTAGGAAGAAGGTTGTATGCTTTCTTCCAATAATTTTCAGACACAGTTGTTCAACATGAGGTGCAATTTTTGTCCTTTATCTGCAGTAGGTGTTTAGGTGGATATGTGTTAAAGAGTGTCATTTTTGTAGGCTTTTATTTGGTAGTTTTCTCTTATATTGGACTGAACATGTTTCTCCTCCTCCCTATATAGTGAGGGCATTGTGGTTGATATAAATAATAATCATGCTCAGAAGTACTGCTTGATAAATGTGTTGATTATTAGTAATTAAGCATGTGATTGTAACTCAGCAGCAGTATGGGATTTGGTTGGTTTAATCCTTTATTGTGTAATTATTGTTTGAAAATTCAATAAAATGTTAATGTGAAAAAAGCTACTAGTTAAAAAAAAGCTTGTGGATATTTTTTCTACACCATTCAACTGTTGGCTGTGAAACAATGCAGCAGTGCTGATTACCTGATTTATCATTAAAGACTGCTTGTGGAGTTAATCTTGGGCCCATGAAACAATAGATTAGCAAAACAACTTGATTGTTTTAACTGTTGATTATGCATTTCATTATGACAAAAGGGTTTGCACTAAGAGAGTCATGATTCAGTGCTAGCATTTTACCTGAAAAAATGTAACATACTGAATGATCAAGTAATTTTATTCTTTTAAACAGTCACTAATATTTCAGCATGAAGATGTACACAGCTGTCTTTTTCAGCAACAGTGTCACATGTAGGTAGCATTATGAAATGACAGACGATCTTCTAACACAATAGAATTAATTACATTGTAGTAAAAAAACTGAGCCAATTTACACCAAGAAAATTTGAAAATTATCATCTTTCATGGATAAATATTATGATAATGAACTCTGTACCTTTTGCATACATTCAATTATAATAGTACTGTTATTATATTACCATAAAATAAAGCAAATGTTTCACTTGTACTATATTTTTAAAGCAAAAATCCTGCTCCATCTTTGATGGAGGTTGTCTTTGTAGAAGAACAGAAGTGGTTCTGTTTTTGAAAGAAGTGGGACTGATACAAGTCATACAGGTCTAGGAGAATTACACTGGCCAGTGCGTTTACCCAGATCTCTTGATGCTGGTAGCTTACTAGAATCATAGAAATATAGGGCTAGAAGAGATTTCAGGAGGTCATATTCTCCAAATCCCTGCTCAGGGCAGGAATATCCCCATCAAAAGTATCCCACACAAATATTGTTTATAATCTTGCCTGAAAAAAGTTGCACTCCATCCAACGAGGGGTTCAGACTCACAGCTCTGAGAGTAAGGGTGAAGGTACACATTACAGTTGGATCATACTAAGGACTTTTAAAACACAAGCATCCATGTCACAGTTAGTTAACTCATGCTATATGCATTCTGTGCATCTTGAAGTTATGTCACTTTAGGCGAGGGTAAACTCTGGGCTGTACTACCTAACTAATGTTAGGGTAACTGCGGTCTGTTCCACAGGAATAAAAGGACAAAGTTGCAGTCTTCCAGAATCCCAAGATGCACTGCTCCCAGCCTCCTCTCCACAGCCCAGAGCAGGGATAAAGCCCAGGTGCTTGCTTCCAGCCACACCCTCCTTACCAGTCCTTACCACCCCTCGAGTGGCAAGTCAGAGCTGAGCAGGCAAGAAATGGTATTAACCATTAACATGCAACTGCTCACAATCCATTCCAACTTTATCACTGCTTAACAATCCACAAATTTAATATTGGCCTAATTATAAAGAGTAACTTCACCCTAAGTGTCTGATGTCCTATGTACTGAGCTATGTAGGAAAAAAAGAAGAGATTTGGATACTTCATGAACAACAGCACTCAGAGTTAAACCCTCAGGCATTTCCATCCTGGATGCTGCTATTTCATGCTTCATCAAAACCCAGAACAGGTCTGACCATCCCCATGTTTCCCCTGCTTCACACAAGGCTCATAAGAAAGTAAACACCATACCAAGAAGAGATAGTGTCAGGCTATGTTGCTAGCTCTGAGTGCTACACAGTATTTTAGGCTGGTGGTGGTGGCAATCCCTCACAATTAAGAATGATCACCTCCACGGGTCAAGTAAAGGATTGTGGATGAGTCCGTTGATGGCTAAGAAGGCGGATCCTAGAGCTGCAGACTCTCTGGCAGATATAAAGGGAGGGTTTCCTGTGGATTTATCAGTCTTGTTTTCTTTCCTTCTGTTTCTGTCTTTTTTTCTGCCTCCAGGGTGAGATGATTTTCCTTAGAGTAAGATATACCTTCTGTCACAAGGCATTACCATGTAGCCCTGTCTCAGGTTAGTTTTTTTCCAATTTTTGATGACAATGCCACACTTCTTAATGTTCACCTTAAGGGTCTCCTTAAGATGTTTCCTCTGGCCCCTGTGTGTCCTTTGTCCTTGGCTGAGTTGAGAGTATAGCAGTTGTTTTGGTA
>NW_017729024.1:71492147-71530477 GCF_001723915.1 Gavialis gangeticus | reverse complement strand
GGCTAAGAAGGCGGATCCTAGAGCTGCAGACTCTCTGGCAGATATAAAGGGAGGGTTTCCTGTGGATTTATCAGTCTTGTTTTCTTTCCTTCTGTTTCTGTCTTTTTTTCTGCCTCCAGGGTGAGATGATTTTCCTTAGAGTAACATATACCTTCTGTCACAAGGCATTACCATGTAGCCCTGTCTCAGGTTAGTTTTTTTCCAATTTTTGATGACAATGCCACACTTCTTAATGTTCACCTTAAGGGTCTCCTTAAGATGTTTCCTCTGGCCCCTGTGTGTCCTTTGTCCTTGGCTGAGTTGAGAGTATAGCAGTTGTTTTGGTAACCATACATCAGGCATGTGCACACAATGCCCTGTCCACTGCAGCTGATATTGACTGATCAACACCTCCCTACTGGTGGTGTTAGCACTGGTGAGGACACTAGTATTTGTGTGATGGTCCTTCCACTTTATTCCAAGAATCTTCCAGAGATAGTGCTGGTGAAGGCATTCCAGGCTTTTCAGGTACTCCCTGTGGGTCACCCAAGCTTCACAGCCATAGTGAAGAGTTGGGATTACCATAGCCTTATAGTAGGAGCTTTGTTTGAGTCCTGATGTCATGTTCATTGAACACATGATGATTCAGTCTTCTGAAGGCAAAGTTGGCACATCAGATCCTATCTTGGATTTCCTCATCAATGTTGGCCTTCTTTGAGTGATGGCTGCCAAGGTATGCAAAGTGTTCAGTATTCTTCAGCTCCTGTTCATCAATGAGGATCTTTGCTGGGGGAGTTGATTGGCCCAGAGCAGGCTGGTGGAGATCTTTGTTTTCCCAATGCTAAGGGTCAGTCTCCAGCACTCGTATGCTTGAGACAAGCAGTTAAGGGCCATTTGTAGGTCCTCCTCAGTATGTGCACCAATAGCAAAATTATCTGAAGTTCTACAATTGAAACCGATGTAACTCTGGTTTTGCATGAAGGTGGGAGAGAGTGAAAAGGCTCCTATTTTGTATTCAGTGCTGATGCCATGTGGCAGGTAGTCATGGATGAGCATCTTGATGACTACAAGAAAGATGGAAAATAGAATTGGTGCAATCATGCAGGCCTACTTGACGCCAGTTCAAATGGCAAAGGACTCCATAGCAGAGTCATTGTATAGGATGGAGGCAGTAATCTGGTCATGAAGGAGTCTTAGGATGGTGATAAATTTCCTTAGGTAGTCAAACTTTGATAAGATATTCCATAAGCCTCATGGTTAAAAGATCAAAGGCTTTGGTCAGATTGATAAAGGCTGTGTGCAGTAGGGGTGTGCGAAATGGGCCATGTTTAATTAGGATTCAGATTCAGCCCAAATCAGGGATACTGATTCAATTCATTGATTCGGATCATTGTCCCAATTCAATTAGACTGAATCTGAATCTGAAGATTCGATGCTGATTCGGAGAATCAGTGATTCGGCCATAGACACAGCTTTAAATGTTTTTTCTACATACCTTGAGGTACCAGGTGCAGCTCGTGAATGCTGCGATAGTGGGGAGGATGGAGCATCCCACAGGAGCAAGGGGGGAACCCTCACATGCCTGCTGGTGAACACAGAAGTGGACTGAAAGTACTTCTGGTTTACTTCTGAGTCCACTGCCAAGTGTGCGAGGGACTCCCTGCACCACCCTGGCTTGGTGATTGGCTGTGGGGGGACCCCAGGTGCCCCCCCAGACCCAGGAGACACCAATCACTTAGCTGGAAATGGAGGGGGGTCCCCCATTCATTCTGTGGCAGACCCAGAATTGGACTGGAAGTGCTTCTGGTCCACTTCTGGGTCCACTGCTGAGCACACTGGGGAATCCCCACACTCCTGTGGAACGCTCCATCCACCCCATCATCTCACTATTCATGAGCTACCTGGTACCTTAAGTTATGTAGAAAAAACATTTAAAGCTGTGTCTCTGTCCGAATCATCGAAACTCTCTGAATTGTTTTGGAGGGTTCTGATTTGATTTGGAGAGATTAAAGATTTAGGCCAAATCTTCGCTGAATCAAATCAGTGACCGAAGCTTTGCGCAGCCTTAATGTGTAGTTCCTGGTGTTGTTCTCAACATTTTTCCTGGATCTGCCAGGCCACAGAAATCATGCCCATGGTGCCTTTCAATGGTCTGAAGCCACATTAAAACTCAGGAAGGATTTCCTTGGCAAGGGGGAGCAGTTGGTTCAGCAGAATTTGAGCAAGGATCTTCCCAGAAATGGAGAGGAGGGTGATACCTTGATAGTTTGCATAGAGAAACTTATCTCCCTTTTTAAAAATGGTGACAGTATTGGCATTCCTCAGGCCAGTGGGAATTTCCTCAATGTTTCAGTTTTTAAGAAATAATGTGTGGAGTTTATTGCTCATAGTTTCCCCAAACTTTGAAGATTTCAGCTGGTATACCATCAGGGCCAGATGCTTTGTTGTTCTTCATTTATCTTATCACCTGGTGGACTTCTTCAGAGGTTGTTGGACTGGCAAGTGTTTCCCTTACTGGATGCTGTAGGATGGATTCAATGGTTTCATCAGCCACTGTCGATTCTCAGTTCAGGGGCTTTTGGTAGTGCTCTTTCCAGCAGTTTTTGATGGACTCATTGTCTTTGAGGAGAGTACTGCTGTCTTCAGAACTAAGCTGGGTAAGACCACAAGAACTTGGTCCATACACAGCCTTGATGGCACTGAAGAAGCTCTGCATGTCATGATTGTCTATAATTGTTGGATTTCTTTTGCCTTCTCTCTCAACCATTTATTTTTGATTTCTTGAATCTTTGCCTGGGCTTCAGTTTTAAGCCCTTGAAAAGTCGCCTGCTTTTAACTGGACACAGGATGGTTTTGCCAGTCACAGAAAGCTTCTCTTTTCTGATTGAGAAGGACTTTGATCTCAGTGTTGTTTTTGTCAAGCCAGTCCTGATAGCATTGGGTGATAAAGTCAACCGGTTCCATGCAAAACTAATGGTCTGTTTTAGAGCTTGCCAATTTTCCTCAACATAAGTGTTATAATTTTCAGTCCTCAAATTGATGAGTTTCTTACTGAGCTTTGTTTGGAGGGCTTCATGGTGTCTAGGGGTCTGAAGGCATTTGATGTACTGTTTTTGGACTGATTGGTGTTGCTTTCAATGTTTCAGTACAACCCTGATGAACATGATTGGTCTCACTAAATGATGATTGGTCCAGCATTCATCAGTTTTTCTCATGACCAGTGTGCTATGAACATCTTTTTGATCATGTGCTCTTACAATGATGTGCCGTTGTTTCAAGTGGGGGTGTTGCCATGTTATTTTGTACCTGTTATGTTGTCTGAAGATTTTGCTAATAATGACAGGTCAGTGCTCTGCACATTTACTGAGTAAAACGATGCCACTGGAATTGGCTTTGCCTACTCCTTCCTTCCCAATGGTGCCCCACCACATGTTAAAGTCCCGGCCAACTCTTGCATTGAAGTCTTCAAGGAGGATGATATTTTCCTCCTTCGGTCAAGATTTCACCAAGGTCAGCATAGAATTGTTCTTTCTGTTCTTCCTTGGCATTGAGTGCTGGGGAGTATCACTGATGACGGTAGCAAACAAATTGCTGGCTGGTGGAGAGTCAGTGCTAACAGGGAATTCGGCTGACAATCTGGTTCTTAATGGTGAAATCAATGCCTTGTATTCATCTGTTGTTTGCAGGTTTTCCTTTCCAAAAGAACCCCCCATCTCCCTCAGATGGCCTTTGTCTGCATGTGTGGCTGAGAGCAACGGTATTGATGTTATATTGTGAGAGTTCTTGGCAAGAATAGCTGTTCTATGTTCAGGTTGACACTATTCAGGTCACGTAGTAGGTTTTGCACATTCCAGGATACAAAGGACATTTTTGTGTTTTGACCACAATTTGAATGATCCCCCTGGAAGTGGCTATCCAGTCAGGTAAGGTAAGGTGGGACAGTTTATGTTTGGGGTACCTTTTCTAGCCCCCTGCTCACAAGAGATGAGAAGAGGGGATCCTAAAAAGGACTGCTTAATTGCAATCACAGCTGCCAAATCACTCTCCTGTCCCCTTCCAAGGGTGAAGTGACCATCATGTGACTGCCACCTGCATGTGCATCCATGACTAGGGACTCCTGGTGATCACTTTGTCTGTCTCTGTCACCATTCATCCATTGTGGAAGGACTTTGTAGTAGTTATTGATTATTGTAGTAGATGTTGGACCAGTGGGAGAAGGTTCTGCTTGACTTGTTTTACATGAGGAGGCTGCTATGCATGGGAAACTACAAAGAACTTGGCAGAGGAGAAACTTGTGTCCAGTGGCAAAGAGATCCAAGACAACTGGGGTTCCTCTTCCACTGCAGCCTTCTTCTGTCTATGTGGCCATTGAGCAAAATACCTTATGCATCCACCTGTTCCACCATTGAGGTCTTTGTGTTGTATTGGACTGTTCTTCATCTGGTATCTCACCTTTGACTTTACCACCACAGGTGACCCTACCAGGAGTACAAGACTTCCAGTGGTGTTGCTCTTAGGGTCATTGATACATGTAAGTCTCTCCACCCTGTCAAGGTGGTACTAATGTACCAAGGTGGTACAATTTCAAGCCCTAATGTAGCAAATACTGAAGGCATTGATAATTATCACCGCATGCTGTGAAGGTATCAAAGACTATCAAGGTTTCAGCAAAATCAGTGGAAATGCATTTAAACAATGTAGGAGGATTCCTAAGCTGTCCTCATATACTCAGGAGGCATGTCTACAGGAGACATTTAATGCAGTTGCCTAATTAGCTCCACACTAAAAATCTTAGCATCTAAAGTGCTATTAGGATGGAGTAAACTAATCAGCTGTGCCTCGGGTTAGTACTTGTAAATATAAGTAGTACCCTGTGGTGGCGTTTTTTACTCAACAGCAACACATGTATAGATGCTGATGGGGCTGGCTGGGGCAGGAGGGTGCTTCAGTCTGGGGGCTGCTTGCTGCTAGGCCTACAGTGGAGAACCCCCGTGCTCCAGTCAGCTCCTCCGTAGCACACAGAGCTGGGTCAGAGCAGCCCTGGGCTGGCAGGCTGACCTCCCAGGCTTCCTGCCAGCTGGGGCTGCTCCACCCCCGCTCAATGTGCTGAGGTGTCAGGCACATGTTCAAACACAGCACTCGGGAGCAACAAACTCTGGTGAGATATGCACCAGAGTTTATTGCTGTGGATTAATAGCATGTGTAGATGTGCTCAGGGGGAATAAGTTAGTGCAATTGTCCTTAGGTATATCAAGCTTTACCCCATGGAGCTAGCCATTTTCAAGGTCAGCTGCTAAGCAGGGAAAGCCTCTGACTCTGTACTAGACAAAAACAGGAGTTACCCACCTCTAATATCTTCCCTGCACATTATCTGTGGCTGCACAGGGTGGGGAGATGACGGGCTTTTATTTTATTTGTTCCCTTACATATCAATGTAGAAATAATAATTTTGGACCTGAGTCTTTTTAATTTTGTTTGTGTGTTATGCTTCTATATTTTACATATAAAAAATTTGTTGCGTGTTCATGAAGTCTTTGTGTGATCTTTGAGATCCGGGAACACTAAGGTGGAACAAATCATAATGATAATTAATCATGAAGAACTTCCTCATTATATTTGTTTTTGGGCTTTTTCCAGGCAAGACTTCACAGGCCTGCTGATTCTCACATTCCAGCAACGTTCTCCCCTTTACTTCTTTTACACAGCAGCAAAATCTGCATTGTGTAACCAGGTACAGTGCCTTCCTGTATATAAATAAAGCTATTTGACCTCTTTTGCCCTTTGCCTGCTTGTGCAGCATATTAATCACTAAAAATGATGCAAACTCGAATTCACCTTCATAGTTAGGAAAATAAAATCAAAATCAAGTCAACCTATGGGGACTGTCTTATTTTCACTGATAAGACCTCACACACTGATGGCCTGTTAACATTTGTCTAGAAGAATATTCTTTCACCTTCTAATGCTACAGCCAATTTTACATGAGTTGAGGCTAAGTTTGAGATGCTAAGTCAATTGATCTGTTTCTTAACTAGAAACACCTTTTCTAACTGAAGTATCATGTACCTGGGAAAAAATACAACTGGTGGTTATAGCAACATCTTCACACTGTTATAGTTAAAGCTTGTGCTAGCACTTCCATTCTTAAAAGTTTCCTAACTTAGTTATAAACATTCCACCAAACTGGTATTTGTTGCATACAATTAAAATTAAACATAGTAACATCTTTAAAGAAGGAGAAGGGAACTTTTCTGTCACCTTTTTGCCTTATGTAACAAAAGCTGTAATTTCAAAAATAGAAAATAAGTAATTATATTCATTTGTAGAATGCTTTGATTATAGCGTTCTGACAAAAACTGTATATTTTACACTGACAAAGTCAGCATATGCAGTAAATTACTCAAATTCATTTTGCAAGGACTGTTTTTCTATTTTTAAAATGAGGCTGTAGTCATTCTCTGCATTATTGCTGCAATACTTCTATGGAAAACTGTTTTTCAGGAAAGGGATAAGGAGAGCAAAATGAGGTAAGGAGGTGAGAGAAGCATAAAGCGGAGAAAAAATCTGGAGATAAAAGGTATAGGGGAAATAAAGCATACACAGACAAAAATAGAATAAGGTAAAAATTAAAAATAAGCTAAATCTAAAATGTGAAGAGGAGCTAAGGGTGGGATGAAATAGGGACCATGTCTGTATGATGAATCTACTGCATTCCAGAGTGGCAGTGTTCCTGCGCCCCATAAGGCAGACTGCTTCCTAAACCAGAAACCATATAGCCACCTGTGTATGGCAATTTGGGTAGCATAATTAGCACTGCTAACTGACAGTGCTAGTTAGTCTTCCCACAATGCTGTGTAGATCCAGTCATTTTGCTTCTGGTTTAGTAAGCAGCCTGCTTGAAGATGTCACTCTAGAACACGGTAATCGTAGCACGTAGGCATGGCTAACGACTAATAAAGATAAACCACAAGTGCAGAAAAATGGGAAGAATGCAAGAGAATGGAAAAGCCATAAAACTTGTACTTACAAAAGAGTGAATGAAAGTCAGAAACACAATAAAGGGTAGACAGTGTTTTCATGTATAGTTATCATTTCAGAAAGTTAAACCTACAGTACTTTTCAGTACTACAATAGCAATGTTCTCATTTCTCCAGCACTAACCAATGTTCATTGTCAATTTACAGTTCTGGAAAAAAAAATATCAGTAACATGACTTTTTTTGGCACTGTGCTGCTACTGGCTGCTTAAATGTGGGGTGAGAAAATTATCAAGTATTTGGAAGAATGCAAAAAGGATAATACACTGCTATTGTTTGCAAAAAAGGTCTACGTGTTTTTGTTTCTTTTCCTTGGATGTCCTAGGTGCTGTTGCTGGGACCTGTAAGTGATTGCATATGGCACCCATGGGCAAATCTAGGTTATTGAAAAGGGGGTGCAGATGGTGTGGTGCATCCTTATATAGAACACAGCACACATTTTTCTCCAGGTTAAAAACAAACAAACACTAGAAGCTTGACTAACATACTAGGGGTCTAGTGCTATTTTATCCAGTTCAAGATAGAAGCAAAAACAAATATAACTTTATTGTAATGTGAATTAATTTGCTATATCATATATTATGTATAAAAGCACAACAAACTATGCAAAACAGAATCAAAAGATGTTGCTTTTAGCCCTGTTTTAATTAGAATTAAATGCACATTCCTTACAGATTCATAAAATAAAATCTAGCCTTCTGAGCCTCTTGACACTGCATCACTGTAATTTATTTGAGTTGATATTCACCTGAATTCATGTTTTTAGCTAGAGTTGAAAGCAATTTGCAGGGCTGTGAAATAAGAGCTATTGAGAGCAGCAGAGCAGGCAACAAAACTGCAGAAGAAGGGACGGCTTGATTAGTGGAACATCAAGCCCATTAAAAAGGAAAAAGGGTCATTAACACCTGTGGAATAAAGAAGTCAGAAAGAATCAGATACATTATAATGAGCCATGAAGTCAACTGACTCCCTCGCTGCTGCCTGAATGGAAATGCTGCTGCCAGGCAGTTAGTTTTAAACTTTGGGTGGATCAGGAATCAAAAGAGGCAGGTGCAACTGCACCACTGTTCTTCTCCTCCTCCAGCTGATCTGCCCTGATAATACCTCTCTGATAAGGATTAAAAAAGAATGGAAGATTTAAAGCAGACCCTTGAGGCTGATTCAGGACAGCAGCTAATGCTGGCTAGACTCAGCAGCTTGAGTTGCTTTCAGCCAATATTAGAAAGAGTCCAGCTCTAAAGAATGAGAACAGAAAGACAGTTGTAAGAAAAATTCAGAGAAAATAGTTTAATAATTTAGTACTTTTGACTCTAAATTACATAATGAAGCCTAAAATTAAAGATATTTTGTAAAACAATTTTGTTTTTAAATGTTGCCTCATTTTATCTAAAGAGTGGAACATAGATGATGCCAAATTACATGGACAATGACTTACTATAGTGTCAAGTGTTCTTCATAGGATTTCTTAGTATTTGTAAAAGAAAAGCCTAATAATATTAAAAAAAATCTTATAAATACATTAATATTACCTATATTACTACCAGCATCCTACATTATTATAAATGAAATAATTATTTTTACTCTCTGAAAAATACTAATTGGGTTAAAGTTCTGAGAGTCCAGACAGTGAAACTAGACTGATTAGTTTCTCTTTATAGGCAACTTCTAGTTTACATGCATCATCATTATAATTTGTTTTAGATTAGTGCCTACAGGACATGTATTGTGCTGAGTACTGTATTATAATGGTTACATATCCAAAGAGTTTGTAGTCTGAATAAATGGTTTTGTTTAATCATGCAAACACTATGATAGTGACAGGTATAGCATTAAAAGATAGATGCAAAGTGCAAAATGGAACCAGAACATATTAGGTTACCATTATCAAAGTTGGTCTTGGTCCTGAAAACCCATAAGCACGAGAGTATTTTTGAATCTAGCATGATAGTAGTGATGGTAGTGGATAAGGCAGTTTGGATGCTGAAGGATTTGGAAAGCTTGATTGAAGTCTGCGGATTGGAAGGCTGCTACTTTCCCTAGAGAAGTCTGTACTGAGGAGGTGTCCTTTGATTGTTTACACAATAATTATTTACCACATTACAACCTTATTATACTCATAACACATCTTTATTGGGGAACAGTTCCAATTGCTGCAGTAAGTATCTACTTTCTCAATATATAATCTCTCATCCTTGTATTGAGGGAGGCCACCCTGCCAAATACATATGAAACAGATTCAGCATAAAACATAAAAACATTTACTTCTCATTAGTAATATTTCAAGATGCCAATAACACAAAAAGATGTGATGTGATTGTGTATTTTTTGAGCAACCTAAATTCAGTGGACACAAGGAATGCAGGATAGACAAGAGGATCAAATTATAAAGAACAAAAGTCACAACATATTTCATTCCTAGTCTTGCACAGATTGGTAACAGAAGTAATGTTTTCATTTGGCATTTGGTTTGATCCTTGTTCCCTGGCCATTTAAATAGGCTTTTTGTCCAGGCTGTTAAACAAGATAATTAAAAAGTTTCAGTGACACATTAACACAAGTTGATTTCTCTGTTTGAAGAATGAAGATTTTATTACATGAACAACAGGAAGAATTATATCACTATCCTTGTAGAGAAAATTCGTTCTCAATTTTCTCAAATAAAAAATTGTTTTTGATAATTCCCACAAATAAACCTTTTTGTAAAAAGAAAAAGGTTATTTTAGTTATGTTTCTTTAAAGCTGCACTGTACCTCTCCAGTTTTGGCTTTTCAGTGGAGATCTAACTCCAGCTATAGAGACAACCTGCTGCAGCCAGAGGGGTTGTTGCTTAAGACATTATACTAATGATGTCCATGAACCCCATAGAGATGGCTCACTTATGGCACTTTATAAATAAAATTAGGCTGGGGATGTTTATTATGTCCCTACTTAGAATGTTTTTAAGTTGATATGATGTGGAAATATATGGTTAATACTTCAGTACACACTGTGCTATTTTTCATTTCAAACTGTTGCACTCTTGATCTGTTTATTTACTGGAAGCAATTACCCTTATATATGGTGTTATATATTCCCATCAGCTAAAGTGTACCTTTAAAGTTAAAATAAAATAATTAAGTATTTTATCAAATTGACAACAAGCTTTACCTGATAAAAACTGGAGCATTAACAAAAGATAGAGTTCATCCCACAAGGAGAGGTTGATGCGTGTCACTGGGCACCACAGATGGTTTTATGAGAAATAATTGTTCCATTTGTCTTAACTCAAATAATTAGAAGACCGGGTCACTAGGTCTGCTTGTTGTGTGGTATAGTTGTGTCTACCACAAACTGCAGTGTAACAAGAAATGAGATTTGGAAATGATCTTTGTCCCACAAATAAAGTTAGTGCATCCAGATTTGGAAAATGACAGCAGTAATATTCCCCTAGTAAAGCTGGAGCTTAGCCCTGTTATACTTATTAAAAAGCCTATTCATACAAATTAAATCCATTCCATATCCTGGCCTCTGATGACAGCTCCATTTTTTTTCTTGTCTGGTTTGAATTACCTCAAGTCTGTACCCAGAAAGAATTTATCCCTTTCAAGAGACTTCTCCAAGCCTATAATAAATTCACATGGGTCGTCCCATCAATGTAGTGAATTTGCATTATTATTTCATTATGAGAAGGAAAGAAAGAGGATTAGATCTCTTGCAGCATTGGCAGGGCCTAATTCAACCTGAACACATGATTAAAGCTGGCATTTATGACCATAACTGTCAAAGAAAACTAATTGTAAACTGAGAGTTGTGGATAATTATGGTCTTTGCTATTAAACCATTTCTTTCCTATTTATCACAGAAGCAACTACAGACAATACTACTGTTTGCTTTTTCATTCTCTGATTACTTGGAGCCTATTTATGCAAATGAAAATTGATCTAGATTATCAAATTGATGGTTTTGTGTAAACTTAGTTTCAATCATGTTTTGAGGCTAGGAAAAAGGTGACACACCACAGTTTCCATGATACTGCATTTTGTTCTGTTTCACTCATAAATTCCTTCCCTTTTTAGCAGCTGTCTGGTTATTTTCTCTCACGTGGCTGTTATTGAACAAGTAACTGCCTTCTCACAGAAGATATTTTCTTCTTTCATTCTTCTCTTGTTTGCATAAATTTGTATCTCCCAGGGTCATATTCAGGGTAGTTTTAGAAACTGTTCTCCCATAGAGGAAAGAGATCTGTGAGACTTTGGGGTAGAAATCCTTTTAGTGATCATTTTTAAAACAATAGACTTTTTCTAAATCTTTTCTCTGATAAGAACTGGAGAAATAGAGGCTTAGGGTTTTGTGACTGTCTTTGTATCTTCATAGTACATTCCTTTCTTTTATGCTGGTGGAGAAAGACTACGAGATTACTGCATCCAGTGCTCTGATCGAGATAGGATTAGCCTGGGCTAAACCATTCCAGACAAATGTTTCTCTAACACCTGCACTTAAAAACTGGTGACACAGAATTCAAAATCTCTCTAGGTAATCTGTTCCGGCACTTACCCACCTACATAATTAGCAAGTTCTTCCTCATATCTAACCTAAATTTCCCTTGTTGCAATTTTAATCTATTAGTTCTTGCCTTTTCTCCTTTGGAACAGAGAACAACTGATCAACTCCCTCTATATAGTACCCCTTTTTATTTGAAGGGGTATAATAAATTCCTATTCAGGGTTGTCTTCTCTACACCAAATAATCCCCATTCTTTCATAGATTGATAGAAATTAGGGGCTGGAAGGGACCTCATGAGATCATCAGGTCCCTTCCCCCTGCTCTTAGGCAGGAAAGACTGGTGAGGTCAGATGACCGTAGCAAGGTGTGTGTCCAGATGTCTTTTGAAGATCTCTGGAGTAGGTGACTGTACCACCTCTGGGGGGAGTCTGTTCCAGACTTTGGACACGTGAACAGTAAAGAAGTTTTTCCTTACATCCAATCTGAAGTGATCTTCTACTAGTTTGTGTCCATTATTCCTAGTCTTCCCCTGGGGTGCCTTGTTGAAAAGATGCTCTCCTAGCTCCTGATGTTTGCCCCTTATATACTTAAAGGCTGCCACCAAGTCCCTGCTAAGTCTTCTCTTCTCCAGGCTGAATAGTCCCATGTTCTTCAGCCTCTCTTCATATGGCCTATTCGCGAGACCTCTAATCATTCACATGGACCTCCTTTGGACTCTTTCCAGCTTTTCCACATCACTCTTGAAGTGCAATGCTTAGAACTGGGCGCAGTACTCCAGCTGCAGCCTCACCAATGCTGGATAGAGTGGGAGGATGACATTCTTAGTCTTGCTTAAGGTGCATTGGTTGATGTATGCCAGTGTGTTGTTCACTTTTCCGGCTATAGCCTCGCACTGGTAGCTCATGTTCATTCTGTGGTTGATCATGATCCCTAGGTCTCTTTCAGCTGTGGCATTAGCTAATGTAGCACTGCTGAGCCTGTAAGTATCAGGCTCAGCAGTGCTACATTGTGGATTATTTTGCTCCAAATGGAGCACTTTACATTTCTCAGTATTGAACATCATGAGGTTTTGATCTGCCTACCTTATCAGCCTGTCCAGGTCAGCCTGTATCCTTAGCCTGTCCTCTAGTGTGACTGCATTTCCCCTATAATTTGGTGTTGTCCAGGAACTTTGCCAGTATGTTTTTCACACTCATGTTCAGATCATTGATGCATATGTTGAAAAGCACTGGCTTGTGTACTGAGGGACAGCACTGGTCACTTTCCACCGTGTTGACTCAGTTCCATCTATTCACACTCTCTGGGTCCGACCTCAGAGCCAGTTTCCTAGCCACTGGATCATTAAGTTGTTGAGGCCGCAATTTCTCAATGTTACTATGAGGACATTGTGGGAGACCAAGTCAAAGGCCTTTTTGAAATCCAAGTAAATGACATCAACCTCATCTCCCTTATCCAGGTGATGAGTTGCCTGGTCATAGAAGAAGATGAAGTTTGTCAGGCATGACCTGCCTGCAATGAAACCATGTTGGCTGTCTTTTAGAATACTGCCTTCTGTTAGCCTATCACTGATGGATTCTTTAATGAATTATTCCAGGATTTTTCCAGGGATTGAAGTCAGACTTATTGGCTTATAATTGCCTGGGTCCTCCATCCTTCCTTTCTTGAAGATAGGCATTGACCTTACTCCAGTGTTCTGGGACCTCCCCCGAGAGCCAAATTCTCGAATAGCTTTGCCATCAGTCATGCAATGATGTCAGCCAGTTCGTTCAGCATTCTCAGGTGTAGTTCATCCAGTCCTGCTAACTTATAGATATCCAGCCTCTCTAGATGTTCCCTCATAAGATCTTTGCTGATTATAGTTGTGTGACCAGTGATCACCCCCACCTTGTCCATCCTGCATCCCGTCAGGCAAGCTAACTTCCTTAGTCTGGTGGAATACAGTCTTCCTGTCAGGTTTCCTAGTCCTCTAAGCATTTTTGCTGCTCTCCTCTCAAATCCCCCCAATTTGTTTTGAAGAGTTGTGCCCAAAACTGGCTACAGGGCATGTCTACATGTGAATTTACATGAATTTAAACTTAATGTGCCTTAGCCTAAGGTGCATTAAGGTAATTTAGGTGTGCATCTACTTATGCATGCCTTAAGTTGCAGCTCACTGGGCAAATGCATTTGCAGCCTGCCCTAGGCAGTATCCTAGGCAGCCTTGAGCAGCCTCCCCTGGGCAGCACCCTGGGCAGCTGTCTGCAGCCTGTAGCAATGTAGCCGGGCAGTGCAGCCCCGTGCCAGCTGAGGTGGTGGGAGCCTTCAGTCCCCCCAGACATGACTGGCCTGGCCCCAGCTCTAACCCCTTCCCCATGTTCCTGCCTCCCCAGTGTTGGTGAAGTGTGGGCTGGACCTGAGCTCACAGGGCCCTGTGCTGCCACCAGGCTCCACCAAGACGAAGCTGTGGGTGCTGTTCTTCAAGGGTGCAGAAGCTGGAATTGGAGCAGTGGTTCCAGCAGTAGTGGTACTTGTCAGTATGCCGACCAATGACTGCATGCACAATGCCTGCCTCTGCTGGTCTGGTGTGGCATTGTTCCTCTGTTTGCTGTACAATGCAGGGAGTGCATGAAGCAGCTTTTCCTCCCTGGCCTGTCCATGCATGTGCTGGGGCTTGGGTTGTTTAATTGTTTTTGTGTCCCCGCACACAGTCAGTGGTCAGCACACCGATAGGTACTGCTGCTGCTGGAACCGCTGCTCTAGCTCCAGCGCGTGTGCTTTGGAGAACGGCTCTCAGCCGGTGCTGCTGCTTTTGGTGATACCTGGCGGCAGCATGAGGCCCTACAGATTCAGCTCTGGCCATGTTAGTTGACATACATAGTGTTAAGATGCCTTCGTATCTACACATCCCTTAAGGTGCCTTAACTATTTGCACCTAAATTTGATACCTGCTTTATGCAGGTATTATATTTAGGCACAATTACTCTAAAATTGCCACTTTTTAGGCACATTAAGGGTGCGCACGTGTAGACCTATGTCCTTAATGTGCCTTAAAAATGGCTAAAGTGCTTTAAATTGTACTCCTCAGTACTCCAATTTTGGCCTTGCAAGTGGTGAATAAAGTAGAAGAATTTATTTAGCTATAATAAATAGGAAGAGAGGATTAAATTGGTTTGCCATCAAAATACTATGGCCTGCACTTTCAAAGACATTTAGATTTTCAGCTCTCACTGAAAACAATATAAAATGATTTAAAACAATGGGAGTTAGGTATCTTAGTACCTTTGACAATCTGGGCCTTAATGTTATGTTTTTCCATGCATGGAGAGCAAGCTTCCGCTGTCAGAGAGAATGACTCTTTTTATGTTAAGACTACAACAAAACCTAGTAAGAACAAAAGAAAAAACTCCATGGGAGTACAAACAGTATATTCTCAGTAGCAGCAGATACTGAACAAAATATAAAATCGCTGCCAGCCTTCCCAGGAGGAAGACTTAAACTCGAATTTCAGCAGTAGATAAAATTTCTATCCATTGTTGTTTGAAATACAGATGTAATATTTCTAGCAAAAATCTTCTGTGTTTTTTTTTTGGTGAGCACTTAAAAGTTTCAATTTTTGGTTATTGAAATTCTATGATTTCTAAGTCAGAGTAGACATTTCAGTTTGTCATTCTTCTGTGATTTCTAATACTTATGTTTTTAACAAGTCAAGATGGTTTGTTCATTTTAGTTTTGTATAATCTCAGCACACTTTGGTATTTCTGTATCTCAACCAAATCCTGTAGACAAAATTAAAAACAACAGGCCTGAGCCTGAAGCTCTGGTGATCATCTGAGAATCTAACCAAAACTTTGCTCAACATGCAAAGTTTGTCAGACATCAAAGGTTCATAGAATCATAGAAAATTAGGGTTGGAAGGGACCTGAGGAGGCCATCTAGTTCAACCACTTGCTCAAGGCAGGACCATCCCCAACTATAGCATCCCAGTCAAAGTGTTATCTAGCTGGGTCTTAAAAACCTCCAAGGTTGGATCTTTCACCCCTCTCTGGATATCCCATTCCAGTATTTTACTACCCTTCTAGTAATAAAATTCTTCCTAATATCCAATCTAAATTTCTCTTGCTGCAACTTGAGACCATTGCTCCTTGTTCTGTCATCTGCTACCACTGAGAACAGTTTAGCTCCATCTTCTTTTGAACCCCACTTCAGGTAGTTGAAGGATGCTATTAAATAGTCACTCAGTCTCCTCTTCTCTAAACTAAATAAGCCAAGTTTCCTTAATCTTTCTTCATAAGTCCCCAGCCCCCTCACCATTTTTGTTGCTGTCTGCTGGACTCTCTCCAATTTGTCCACATCCTTCTCGTAGTGGGGGGCCCAAAACTGAACGCAGTACTCAAGATGTGGCCAGTGCTGAATAGAGGGGAATAATCACTTCCCTTGATCTGCTGGCAACACTTCTATCGATATATCCCAATATACCATTAGCCTTCTTTGCAACAAGGGCACACTGTTGGCTCATATTCACCTTATTGTCCACTGTAAACCTCAGGTCCTTTTCTGCAGAGCTTCTGCCCAGCCAGTCAGCCCCCAGCCTGTCCTGGTGCATGGGATCATTCTGTCCTAAGTGCATGACTTTGTACCTGTCCTTGTTGAACCTCATGAGATTTCTTTTGGCCCAATCCTCTAATTTGTC
Organism: Gavialis gangeticus; assembly: GCF_001723915.1. Classification (NCBI taxonomy): domain Eukaryota; kingdom Metazoa; phylum Chordata; order Crocodylia; family Gavialidae; genus Gavialis; species Gavialis gangeticus. The sequence continues at coordinate 71,514,311 of NW_017729024.1, read as the reverse complement.
TAGGTCACCCTGCCCTCCAGCATATCTGCTACTCCCCCCCGGCTTGGTGTCATCAACAAACTTGGTAAGTATGCACTCTATGCCATCTTCCAGGTTGTGGATGAAGACATTGAACATAACTAACCCCCTGACAGACCCCTGGGGCACTCCATGTTCAGTTCTATATTTGAACAAGGGCTTTTTTCCCCTTTAATTATGATTTTAACCAAATAATTGATTTGTCCTCTAGTTTATGCTCATAGGCATGTGTTTTTATGTGAGGCTCAATATGCTCTTTGCATTTAATTGAAGGCACAGTTTATTTAGCCCATAAAGCCTGTAATCTTTTGTGTTTGCTTGACATTATTTGTTTCTTGTGAACTGATGTGTACTATTCTTAATTAGTTGTGCTGACTATTGCACCCATTTTGGTGCCAAACTACTTGACTGTACCCGCAGATCAGGTAGTTGGGTATTTAAAAGGATAAGGTTTCAGACATGGTTAAATGTATGCACAATTTAACTCAGACACCAAATTGCACTCAGGATTTTAGAAGCTGATTTTTAACCTTCAGGCTATGAACTGAAGGCTGCTATGGTTTAGTGCATCTTTCATAGGAGAAGATAGCACCTCATTGGCACACAGTGTTGGTAAAATACATGGCATACATTGGAACTAATGAGAAAGATTGAAAAACAGAGGAGGAAGTTGGTAAATCTCACCTCAGTGATAGTTTAAGCTATCTGTAGACTCCTGAAGACAACACTGAATCTGTTTAAGCTTTTTTTGTATTTTACAGACATAATAGCTAGAACAGTGGTTCCCAAACTTTTTTTGCCGCAACCTGCTGCTGGGAGTAGAGTGCGGTGGCGGCAGCCTAGGGGCGGGTGCAGGGGAGCTCCCAGCACCTGGCATGGCTCAACTTTTGTGTACAGTGCCGCCGGCATTGCCTTGTGACCCTCATTTGGGTCACAACCCAAAGATGGGAACCACTGAGCTACAAGCATGCTTAAAAAATGTAAGTTTGTATTCTGTGGAATTTCTGTACACCAAGTGAGCTAGATATTTAACTTACTAGGCTGAATTTGGCCTATGGGCTCAGTGTTTGACATTGATGATCTAGGCTATTATACTTAGCCAATCATCATGGCATGTAACATCTATAACATCCCCTTTAAGTTGTCAGTGTATAAGTTGGACCTTCATACTGATCTATAAATTACATATCTATTTATATCACTTTTGACACAAGGATTTTAAATGTGTTCAGTTCATTTTCCAAAAGATGGTATCTGTACAAGCAGAATACATTTTAGAGGGGACATAAATTTATTGAATAAGACAATATTGGGAAGAAAAAATTAACTAAATTAATGTTCAGTGGACAGAGGTGGGTGTGAGAGGAAGAACAGATAAATCAGAAGATTTGTCTGTTGAACAAACAATTACTCTAATCTAAAATTTGTCACATCTTAAAAAAAGAAAAAGAAAGGTAAAGGCAGCCATAAAAATATGAGATACTTATGCAATGACAGCCACTTTAAAAAAGCACTGGGATGCAGATCCACAAAGAAATGTAGGCATTTAACTCCAACCTAGACTTCAAACTGCCATTTATTTCAATTTAAACCAGGTGTTTGCATGCCTTTGTAAATTTGGGTCTATGTGTTTAAGCAGACAGGTAAATTGGTCACCTTTTTATGAACCAAACCATTAACCCACATAAAGGAATTAAGAAATTGGCAGAGAAAATAAGTTTTCTCATGTAAAGTATATATAGAAGTGAAGTGTATGGTATGTACAGGTGTTACATTTAGATCAACCTAATTAAGTCACTCTAAATGCCCATCTGTGCAGGCTTTCAGGGGGATTTAAATTTCCCCCAAAATGGTAGTCCCAGTCCAAATTAGTTCACCTTGGGAGGTGAACTCACTTATATCAGGAATGTGTTAACCTGATCTATGCTTGTACATATTTGGCGTGCAGCCTCAAGGCTAGGGAAGTCCAGCCACTTACCCCAGCCCTGGGGCTGTGATCTTCCTACCCTCCCACCATAACTGGGCTACTTTTAGCCCACCAACTCCCCAACCCTAGTTGCACTATCCCCCACCCTGTGCCCCTTCCCTGCAGTCTTGCCAGCCCCCTACAATGCCACCGATCCCCTTGGACCTGCCAAACCCCTCTGAAGACCCACTGGACCTCCTCAGTCCCACCCACCCCTTCCCCCACCACGAGTTCCTCACACCAGTTTCCCCACATAGCAAATGCCTGTACATGCTGCTTCCAGTCTACATTCGCATAGCTTAAAGCAAACCATATGAACATAGACCAGGTGCAGTGAATGGCTGTAAACACCCATAGAGACTTACTAGAAAGTAAGAGTTGAGAGTTGAACATGTAACAAAGGTAAAAAAGAAGATGTCATGACATAGAAGTTCTTTAAACTATTTTAACTGCATTATGTGGGAAGGAAGACAGAAAACAGAACGTACTAGCAGAAGTAACAGATATGTGTGTAATACAGTGTTAAGCTTGTGTTTGCAATGAGGAGTGGAAAGGTAGGAAGAAAACAAAGGTCAGAAATGAAACAAACATTTTATATATACTGCATTGCCCAAGAGTAGGGCCCTACTGATTTCACAGCGGAAGTGGGCTACACTGTGGCTCCCTTAATCTTGCAGGTTCTCTTGCATGCCCACCCGCCACTGATTGGTGGAGGGGCCCTGCTTGCGGCTCACTCCTGATTGGCAGGGAGGCAAAAACTGCATTTTTAAATATGGCTTCATTTTTGCCTTGTTCTGTTGATTCGCCAAGGGGCCCCAGCAGCGAGGCAAAAGTGGTGCCATGTTTAAAACTGTGGTTTTTACTTCCCTGCTGATCAGAAGCAAGCTGCAAGTGGGGTCCCTCCATCAATTAGCAGTGTGAGGAGGGTGCACCCATAGGGGAACCTGAAAGATTAAAGGAGCTGCAGCACAACCCACTTCCACTATGAATTCAGTAGGGCCCTGCCCAAGGTGGAAAGAAATATTGGGAAATCAGGATCTCATCAGAAGTGGCAAGTAAAAATTAGAATGAAATCATTCTTGGGAAGTGAACCAATATCTATATTAGAATTCTAGGGAAAAATAGCACACAAAATAGCCTTAGAAAATAATAATAAAAACAGTTTTAAAGATATAGGAGGAACCCAAGAGAGGCTATACTCTCTGGAAGTGTGAGTAGTACTTGCAAGTCACTAGTCTTCTTTAAGGGCCACCATATGGCAGATCCAGGACACTGTAAATTTCTAAATTTAATTTACTAAATGGGGAATGAGGCAGAATATCGATGGGAAGGAGAATATTAAGGTTTAATCCCAAATCATACATATCAATGTAAAAGAAATGAATAATTCTTAAAGGGTGACAGTGGATATATTTGTTTGTTTGTTGTTTAAGAAGAGAATGAAATTGATCAGAGTTCAAGAAAAAGAAAAAACTATTTTGGACTTTAAAATATTTTTTACAATACCATAGGACAAATTTTAAGTCTACCATGTAGTGAATCAAAGTCTAAACCATACAAAGTGGGTAAAAGAACAGACAAGGGAAGTCAGAAAGGAAAAAAAAAGAAAAGAAAAAAGAAAAGAAAAGAAAATTTGCAATAGTTGTCAAGAAGGCAAGGCAAGAAAGTCATTAGTAGGATAGATTTCCTCACTTACTAGATCTGTGACCTGGATGGTGGGATATGGAGCACGGAGATAAACTTGAAAAAGATACAACATGAGAGGGGAGGGGCAGTTAATATTGGTGGGCAAAGTCATGAGTTTCCAGTGCTGACTACAACAACTTGAGAACTTAGATAATATAAACACGAGCTCTCTTCTCTTTGTAATCTGAAGTTATTTAAAACTCTGAGCATCTGTGCATTATTACTGGCAGGGTATCTGGAACAGTATTTAAATTATTGTAGAATCTATATCAGAATTTGAATTTTATGGCTCTCAAGCGTTGGTGGTTGGAGATGTTCCTTTAAGGACATCTTTTTCCCTGAATGATCTCCCAGAGGACAGAACTCTCAAGGGTGTACCCTAAGAAAGCAGCAAGGCCCATCTATTTTATATAGTATAGCAGAACATAGTTTTTTTCCCAGGACGTAAGACCAGAATGTGACAAGAAAATTCCATGCCTGCAGGACAAGTACAATTCTATGTCTGTTTAATCAAGTTCATTGTGTCTGGGTTCAGCTCAACATGTTTAGATGCATTGAGGTCACCTGAGTTTTGATTTTCACCTGCACCTGACTTAATTAAAAGGAGTAAGCAATACAGTTCAGAATGACTTGTGTGGAACAGGAACATGGGCTTTATCTAACTCGCTACTGACAGAATAGAGAAAAAAAGTTCAAATAGCGTTGTGCCTCAAAATATCCACCAGAAGACATTTTGAGAAAGAGCTAGTGAAAATAAAGTGCAAGATCTTTGACATAGGTCTTATAAGTGACTTAAAAAAAGTCATAAAGAAATTATTTTGGCATTGCATAAATAACTACAAAGGATACGTTTTGAATTCTGTGCACAGCTCTAGTGCCACCGTACAAAGAATAACATATAATAGAAATGGAGACCATATAAATGAGGGCAAATGGGGACTCAAAAATCTTAATTATGTAAAGGCTATTGGAAGAAGTATCTGACCTGGTAAAAGTAGAAGAGCTTAAAGCTAAGAATGGGCTGGGATTTAATAGTGAACAATTAATATAATATATTTCTCAACACAATCATAACTTGCTGAATAGGGCAGAAGCATCTAGTATAAGTGGATTTCAGTCGCAAGTCCAGACAGTAAATTCAAAATAAAAGTGTGCAGATTCATTCAAAGCCGATTAAGGATAGACTTTTTCATACAGTTCACGTTGAGGCTGTCGAACTCTGCCTCAGGAAAGTTATTGGGTTTAAGAACTCAGCAGAGGATTGGGTTTTCTTTCTTTCTTTCTTTTTTTCAGATAAGAAGAATATCTAGAGTCATTATAAGTGGAGATGAATATTTTAGTAGATATTCTAAACTCATAATGATTTAGGTCTTAAGCTGGTATTTAACTATTAAAGGCCCAAATGAGACCATGTATTGTGTGTGTGGCCATGTATTACAGTAGGGGGCAGATTATCCCAAGTTGGTCTATTGCAGAATTTATATGCTTTTCTCTGAACTAGCTGGTACTGGCTAGTGTCTGAGATAGGATACTGAATTTGATATACCTTAGATCTGAAGCACAGATATTTCCTATGTTCCAAATCCCATTGAAATCAATGGGTGGACTCCTACTAACTTCAACAGCCTTTGGATTTTGACCATAAAGTACAGCCACTAAACCAAATGATGAAACGGAACAAGATAGCATTCTTAATTCCTGGCACCCGTCTGTCCTAAGTATTCAGTGTTGTTAAATATTTCTAACAACCATGTAAGGTTTGACTTCCTGATAAGGTAAGACCATTCTTTGCCACAGAAAGCATAGCCAAGTAAATTATATCCAAAAAGCTTTCCAAGAAGGATTTCTACTTTAACACAGCAGAGTTAGTTTCAGTGATCCTTTTGTGGTGTAGTTTTTCTAATTTTGTATTTCCATGCTGGCTGGGAAGCCTATTCTTCAACTGCTTTGCCAGACACCATGATTTCTCCAGGAAATCAGACACTCTGACGGTTTCTTTTTGAGGTAACAGATTGCTGTAAAACTATTTCAGCTGGTTTAAAGGATTTAGTTTTTCCTTGGAATACAGAATTCTAATATTTAGTACTGCCATTTGGGTAACTGATCCTTGTTAAATGAACTTTTCTTGCCCTTTATGTATTCACCAGGAATATGCTTAATGAAAACAGAACTAGTAATACTAGTAATAAACCTTCTCTTTCAAATATACCCCTAAACCACTAAGTACCAGTTTCCAAACTCAGATAGAACCTATTAAGGGTGTGTCTGCAGAACATAATGAGACTTATATAAAATAAATAAATACACTTAAAAATAAAAGATGACTATTGAATGACAGAAGAAGCAAAATCACTTAGAACATGATGGAAATGTTTGCTTTGGGTTTATATTGGATCTGCATATGACAGACCTTTATCCACATTTTTAATAACCTGTATAGTTGTGTAGGGGCCAAATAATCATGAGATTTTTAGCTTGTCTGAACTTTTCAATTTCTTCTGTGAAATGGCCAGAAACCTTTGTCCCCCCCAAACATGGGAATGCATATATATAAAAAAGCCACAAAGAAATTTGGTTTCACTTAAATATTAAGATAACAGCTTTATCTCACATCCTGAAGCACAATCTGACTATTCAGAAAGACTTTGCACAGTAACGTGGAACATACTCCATGGAGAAAATGCCAAATATAGGGATGGCTCAACCACACCGATTATCTGAGTATGCTGTTTGGACAGCAGACTTTGTTGAGCATCAGCAGGTGTTTGTGATGGATGCTCAGTAGCTGTGTACTGCTTACTACTCTTGTGGTGGTTACCTTCCTGGGATTTATGAGCTAGTGTAGCTTTTATGTTGTCTGCAAAAGGCATCTCATTTTTCAGCTCATAAACCTTCTGTTAGGAGATCTGATAAGAACAAAAAACAAGTTTCAGATAGGATCAGTTTTATTTGGTTACCTTTAATTATAGCTCTACTTTAAAGCCATAATGATTAGAGCTTTCAGCAAAATACACAAAAACAGTTCTAGGCATCTAACAATTCATTAAAAAAAGAATTAAATCAGTATTTTTCTTTTTTTAAGTACAGTATATGAACTACAACAATGAACACATTAATGAGGATAAGAATTCACCAGTGCATTGAACTGACATCTACATAAAATCATCCCACCATTTAAAAGTTATTTATATTTTATGGCACTAAAATTGTCTCTCTGTATTTATTACTAATGAACACAGTGAATCAACCTATATACAAAAGGTGCATTATTGTATACAATAAACAATACAGCTAGATAGTATACAATCCTTTAATGGTCTATTGGAGCATGGGTAGCCCCACTAACAAAGAGTGTGGGAAGATATGATGATAATCATTTGAGATGAGGTAGCTACTTCTAGCTTGTATTTTGTAAGTGTGTGTGAGCCCTCTTTCCCTTTTTTCTGTAAAAATACAAGGGCGGTTGTCAAGATTTCAGGGCTAGTATTTTGCCAGCTTGGGCCAAGTTTTACCCAAGCTGGGACCCAATACAAGCATTAGCTATATAAGTTAGCATTAGCTGCTGTGCCTTGAGCACCCATGGGATTGGTTCTAGGTGGTGTTGACTCCTGTGGAACAGAGGCCCAGATAGTTATATGGACACTATTGTATTAGGACTCAGCTTGCTCCTGACAGCTTGCCTTGGAGCCTGGGCCTTCAAGCTGCCCATGCCTTGGCCTGTTGCAGTCTGTTCTGCCTCCTGATTTCAGACACTGATCCTAACCAGTGGACTAGTAGTTGGACATTGTAGAGGAAAGGTAAGCTTCTTTCCTGTTTAAATATTCCAACTTTTATTTAAAAAAAATATTGAACACACGCGCGCGCGCACACACACACACGCACACACACACACGGTTCAGGTAGAGCCACCCTATCACAAATGTTGTACTATGGCAGAAGAGAAGAGGAAATCACTAAGTAGGAACACCAGAAACCCATCATGGAGATAACAATACAGATAGTGAAGCACCAGCAGCGTAGTGCTATTACTAAGAAGCACTGCTCTGGTAGCAGGGTTCTGCATTCTGTGCCAGATAAAGTATTGAATTCAAAGTACCAAAGCAGAATACACATTTCAATATATTTTAATAATTTAATTTTGAGGTGACAAGGTTCCTTAAAAGGTTTGGAATCTCAGAAAATTGATGCTGTATTTATTTTATATGCAAAGGTCTAATAACTAACTAACTTCTAGAGCTACTTTATGAGACTCATTTTTCCTCAGTAGTTTTCATAAGGTCATGGCCATTAGTAGATATGAGTGCTCTCTTTCTTTGTAGAGCTTAAATCTGGAGGAAGAGATGCAAGAAGCTCCTTAGCAAGTCTCAATACCTGGCTTTCTTCAAGGCTCATTTCAAGTTTCCTACTAATAAAGGGTTTTTCTTGCTGCTCCAAGGGCTGGGAACTGAGGTAGGACCACTCAGCTCACAAATGCTTCTAAAAATAAATGGTTACTAGACTGTTCTGTAAGCCTTTCTGAGAACCTCAATGAAGTTTGTATGGGAGGTTCATTTATGAAACCAATTACTTTCAAAAAAGGTTCTATAAAGTTCTTGCAAAGTTGGGTTACCATGTAAATGTTTATGAAGTTTTGTTTAGAAAGGCTTATTAGCATGATGATCACATATATAGCCCCTTACCACTATACTAACTAGATAAATGGGCATTGTTATGTTAGCTAAAGTGGGTTAAGAAGGGGTTTCCTTTAGCTTTGCCAGGCCAAATATAGGAATCTGAGATTGGTATGTCAGATGTTCAGCTATCTTTCATAATACCTTTCATATCTTCTGTTTGATTTGTATGAGACACTATATTTGTGTTTGAATTTTTAGTTTTAGTTCCTGTAGTGTTTTGTTTTCCTGAGCAGCTTTGATTTGTCTGATAAAAAGAAATATGTACCAAAGAAGCTGAGCATATTGAACCATACGTCTCCTGAATGGTTGCAGTCATTTTTGATTACAGAAGGAAATTTATAGGAAAAAAAAATACCAAAAACAAAAATAAGTAATTTTGGAGTTAGTTTGTGGTGACGGAGAATATGTGTTCTCTTTGAAGGTGTCAAAATATTCTGGTACTGCTATCATTTTCAAGAATAAACTTTGCACAATACTTCTTGCTAGCAGGGAGGAAAGTAATAAAGTAGTGAGATGATGTAAACTCTAAACACCGTCAGGTTTTTCCTCCCACTTTTTCCCCATTCCTCCCTTGCATAGAATACATGCAAAGAAAAGTTTGGGGCTTTGAAATGAAACACATTCTACCACAGAAAAGTAATTCTGAAATCTGCTAGTGAACCAGTCAGAGCGCTGGAATTGTTCTTTCAATGAAGTTCATTTTTTACTTAGCTGTAGGTTTGGAAGCTCACTGCAGACTCCATCTGTATCAGGTTCTGGGAGGGGGAATCTGTTTTTTCCTATTGGTACTCCTTTTGCTGAATATTACTCCTTATGGCAATAAGAGCAGTAGGGAATATACGTCTTGACTGTCATTTGTGGAATTTAACCAGATTGTAGATATCCAATTAGCTGTTGGATTTGGTTGTGGTTAATATTTCTATTCTTGTTTGGCATGTAAGAAATCCTTGATCCTATTATATCTGTCCAAACAAAAATCTAGTTCTTCAGCAATAGAAGCCATCTTTGTAATCCAGGTCATTTTCGTAATCCAGAAAATACTTTGGCTCTTGGATTTTATGAGGGTTGGAGTGTTGTAGTCATGATGGTTCAGGAAATGTGTGAGAGACAAGGTTTTCTGTGTGCTATCTTTTATTGGACCATCTGTATTGTTGACAGAGATGCTGGGTTATCTTTCAGGCACAGATTGTCCTTGCTCATTGGCATTTTCTGGTGATCAGGTGAAAAAAGCAAACTAATCAATATGTATTTTTCTGATATTCCATTGGGAGACCCTGGTTATGGATATTCTCTCTTTCTCTCTCATATATATATCTCAACAGAGTAAGTATGGTGGGTAAACAGATACAGGTATTAATGAAAAATACATCAGTCATTTGGAGTTTAGACATAAATCGCATTTTCAATTGTTTGTTTCTTTTTTCTTTTTCTTTTTTTAAGGTAGCTGTTGAATTTCTTACAACTTGAAATTAACATGAAATAAATGGGACACTTGATTTTTAATATTGCTGTTTTTAAGGAACGTGTTTTTGCTAGAATATCTGAGATTGCTATATTCTGCCAACGTACCCAGTAAAGAACTGCTTCCTCTCTCACTAGTAAACAATAAACTCACTTGCATCCTTTATCGTGTAGTCTAAATTTGAGCTCCAGAAGATTGCTTGAACTTATTTCTGTCGCAAACTCTGGGAAAATGCCGATGCAAGTATGGTATAAAGATTCTGAAAATGGTTGAGCTACTGAGCGTTTTTCATGCGGAGACTGCTTCTGTTAGAGGACAAAACCCAACAAAATATGAGGAATTAAGATGAAAATGAAAACTAAATTATTAATATAACAAAGTACTCCTGCTTTCTCTGTGCACATTTCCAGATCTATTGGATTTTCTCTCATTGTTCTGCATAAATTGCTTCTGACTATACAATGGACTTCAGCAGGGCCGTAGCTTTCAGGTTCTTGATTTTTCATAATTCACTCAAATGCCAGCTCAATGACATTAAGTGGAAAAATAGAAAAAAATGCCTTCACTTTTCCGCAGAAACAATTTTGAAAATCCATTTACATGGAAAATAAAGAGACATTAAACCCAGTGCAAATCTGCAGCTGAATACAGAAACCTGAAAGCATAATATTTTATTTTTCCAGATAACACAATACAAACTGTTATTTACTGCCTGAAAGGGCTAAAGAGTTCTTAGTTCCATAGAAAGAGGTTGCTTTTCTAATTTACAGTGTGATAAAATCTGGCTAATAATACTTTTACATTTTTTAAAAGAAAATAATCCTTAAACATAGGCCTTCTCAGGAGAGTTTTAAGCAGTAGCAGGTATTAGTTAAGTAGCATTTCAATTTCATTCATTGGCGCTAATGCTTCCCAACCTGCTCAGCCCCTGAAATGACATCGTAACGTTCCCCTTCTTAGAAACTGTTTGCCACCTACCAGGCGGCAGTGCTTAGACAAGTTATTCTGGAAGATGTTTTGCTAAATAATATCATCAAAAACACAATTATAGGAGGAAAATAGGATTTTTTTTACTGAGGAAAAAACATCTCCGGTATGTCACTCGAATAAAAGGAAGTGGAAAAAACCTGTAATAAAAGTGTGCAATTACATGCTGTCTTATCACAGGATCTCAAAGCAATTGCTGAATATTAAGGGTCAGATCATCAGCTCATGTAAATTCTTGATTGCAATCAAAACACCTGTGTTTGATTTATATCCTGCAAATCTGGCGCATGTGAATTGGGGACACACGGTTCCTTGTTCATAAAGGTACCTATGGGACAAGGTTTCATCCTCCATTGGGCATAGATATCTAGCTACATTCCCTAAGTTCCATACAGGAGAACGGAGCGGTGGGGTCAGTGAAGAGTGGACAAACCAGTGGTTAAGTCTCCTTATAAAATTGGGGTGAGAACCCTGGTTCTCAGTGGCCACCTTGACACAAAATTGTTACTTTACATATAGGCAAGAAAGCTGAATCCATGCATCTAGAACAACCAGCAGGGATTGAAAATAACAATAATAATAGTAACTGCTGGTTTTTTATGAGGTCTGTGGACTAGAAATACCCAACCTTCTCTACTGTTTGGGGTTTTTTATTGTCTTTTCTATGAAAACTTCACCCCTTGCGTTTGAGAGGTGGTTAGCTGTGTTAGTCTGAAATCAGGTGCATATGACAAAGTAGGTTGTTTCCAGTAAAAGCTCAGACTTCTCTGAACCATTTAGTCTCTAAGTCACCCTGCCCTGCCTTCTGCCCCTGTATTTGGTGATTGCAAAATATGAGCAAGTTGCTTAAGCTTCCAAATATCCTTGTGAGGCTGGCAATGTGAGAGACATCACTGACTTCAAACTGACACAAAAAGTCAGAGGCAGAGCCAAGAATGAAATCCAAGACCCGACCCCCTCAGGCCTGTACTTTGACTACTGACTGTTCAAAAGATAAAGTTCTATAGAAAAAATAGTGCAGTGGGTACTGGAGCTGAAATATTGAGCAGTGTCTTTTAGGCCAGAGAATAACATGCACTGTACTTGCCAAAACATTAGGATGGAACTGGCATTAAAACAATTCTTCTCACACTAAATTTTGTGCCAGCAATTAATATTCATAGTATCAAAAGATTAAATTGTCTCATAACTGCAAATAAGGATCACTTATAACATTAACAAATAAGATGTAGTGCAAGTCATGCCAGATCATTGCCTCTACCAGCCGAGAAATGGTGGTATCCCAGCGTGATGCTGAAATCACTGAGATCTGTTGTTGTGATAATGAAGTGGTACTATGCTAATAATAGAAAACACTGTAAAAATAAAAATTGTATTAATAGCAGATTCAACTGGAAAATGAACTAATGTACACTGATAAGTAAAACTATGGTGTGGGTTATTGACTTCAGCTTATCATCCACAGCCTTTTGGAAAGCAGTGACCCCATTTTCTTTTCTACTTTCTCTTCTTATTCCCGTTTGCCACATTCTACTAAGTGATCCCATTCTCTTTCCAGCTCCCCCTTCTAGTTAGTCCCTTATGCCACATTTATTTTTCCTCCTATACTTCCCAAGCCTGGTAAGTTTATAGGTTCATATGAAAACCTCACCTTCATTTTAGCTCCCCACCCTGCAAATCCCAAAAAGGGATATAAAAGCTCATGAAATGGTTCTCTATCCTAGTTTATATAAATAGATAATGAAGGAATAGAAATTCTCACCCAGATTTCAAATTTCCCCAAAATATCACGGTTCAGGCTTTTTGTTAGTTTATTATCAGGAATGTGGCAGTTTTTCATAGGGATTCATATTTGCATTGCCTGAACATTTATAGGTGTTGGAATAAAGATTGTAGGTGTTGGAATAATGTCCTTTAAGTGGTGACAACAATATAATACAAGCGATTGTATATTATTAAGCAACCACTGTGTTGTGCAGGCAGTGAGTACAAACAAGTGTTCAAATGACCCAGCTTAGGTTAGGTGGCTTACTTTCAGCTGCCTAAACTTGACTTGGATTCTGTTGGGTGCAGTTGTTCATGTAGGTATTCAGGGATAAATAAGTTTTTTTAGGGGGGACTGAGGGATTTGGTTGGGGAGGGGAGCACAATTGACAGGTGAGCTGGCAGGTCTGTGAGGGGGCCATCCAATCTGGTGTGTGTCGGTTGGCGGGGATAAAAATAGCATAGTTAGGGTTATGGGGTATTAACACAACACAGCTTGGACTGTGGAGAGTGGCTGGGCTTTCTCAGCCCTGGGGCTGTGCTGGGGATGCATGAAGACATTCCTTAGGCTGAGTTAACCCATTTTATACCTGGGTAACCCATGCCCATCTAAATTTAGTCAGGAGCAGGCATACCATTTTTAGGGTGACTTAAACCCTGTGAATGCTTGCACACTCTGCTATAAGCTTGGTTAGGGCAATCTAAATGTAATTCTGATAGGTACCCAGTGACTGCATCATTGCTTATATTTCATAGACATTTGCAAATTTAGAGGTGTTTTCTTGTGGTGTACACACTTGGTTGAATGTTCAACAAAGCTTTAGCCTAGCTCTTTTAAGGACAGATATTTATTAGAGGAAAATTCCATTCATGCAGTGGTTTGCCATTCACATCCATGGGACACACAGATGATAGTGCCTGATTTTCAAAACTGGTTGTCTAGTGTTAGGAACCCAGATTAATAAATAGGTGCCTAAGTAAACTATTTGTGTTCAAAAGAAGTGAATATGCACAGCTACACCTGGCTTCATTGGAAACTGTGAGTATTCAGCACTGCTAAAAATCAAGTGGCCTAAAAGATGCATTTTGCCAGCATTTACAGTACTTTAGGAATCTGTGCAAAATAGTAAATAGAAAGCAGGGTAGATGGCAGCTGGTTGACTAGCTGTGTGTGTGTGAAGTTTTCATGGGCTGAAGCTCACTTCATCAGATGTTACAAAAGGACACGCACAAAGCTGGGTATAAAAAGGAGAAAGACATTTGAATACAAAAGCAGAAGGGAGGAGCAGAGAGGGGAAAAGAGGAGAGTGTGAGCAAGTGTTAGGCGTGACAAGCATGCAAGCAATAAAACCAGAGGAACAAAGGAGTCACCAAAGCTAATCCAGGTAATAGGATAAGAATCCATAGCCCCTGTTTAAGCCATACGTAACACAATCTAGTCTGAGGATGATTTCTTGTTCCTCAGTTTCCCATTCAAATATTTTTTTAAACGTTGCTGCCTGAGAAAATCTGCCCTCAGGTTAGTGATGGACTGCCAAGGGAGATTAAAGTGTCTTGCCATGGGCCTGCATTTCTTTCTGCATTTGATGTCAGATTGGTGTTCTTTCACCTTGTGATCAAAATGGCAAATGTCACAAATAAGGTAGTCTTTTGTATGAGTTCTACTTAATGAGCAGATCCTCGGATAGTTGAAGTTGATGTTACTAGGCTCTAGGATGAGTCACCATAATATTAAAGGGAGGGTACAATCAGGCTTTTCTTTTATTGAGCACAAAGTTGTTTTCACACTTATTCAAATACAATGGTTGTCCCAGAACAATATTCTGTGGAATGGAAGAAGCTATCCCTCCTCTTAAAAGTTTGGTTTGTGAAAGGAGAGTGAGGAGACATAGAAATAAATGTGGGTATAGTCACTTAATAGTATTGTGAATGGTTGGGGTGGAACTTGTGGGGAGGGGACTAAGGGTTGCAGTCACACCCCTCTTTCACTGCTGCTGTCCTCCACTGACCCATGTACAGGGGGAGCCTCAGAGCTGCTTCTGCCCTGCTGCATGGACCCACAGTGTAAGAAAGGCAAAAACGGATACCAGCAGGGAAGACAGGGGCTGGAGCCCAGCAGCCTGGTCTGGCACCATGGGCCTAGGCTAAAGTGATCATCAAAAGAAAAGGGGAGGAGGCCAAGCAGGCTGACGCTCCCACAAGGGCGTAAAGCCTGTAGTGGCTGGGTACTGAGGGGGCAAAGTGCCCCACTTGAATAACCACTGGTAACACCTGGGAGGCATGGGCATAGCTGTAGGGGAGGTTGGAGGCCACAGAATTAGTTCTTAAGTTGATTATTATGCTGGAGCACAGATGGGCCAGGGGGGCTCACCTAACACCTGAGGGGCAAGTTTGAAACCCATGGAGTCTGGGAGGCACTCACTGATTATGAACATGGATGAGGCTCACCTTGGGATCTTACAGTAGCTTCCCTTTCCATCAGTTTGACTAATTACAACAGGGCATGGCAGGCAAGAGGGAAGGAAGGAGACCCAGGGAGCTGGTTGTGTGCAGGGTCTGCATAGCTACCAGGGGGAGTCACAGTCACCCCTAGGGCCTGGTTCTGCCTCACTCCCTATGCAGAACAGACAAATCTAAGAAGTTTAGCATTAGTTGTTTCTGAGCAGATCTGTACTCAGCACGGTAAGGAATAGCCTCATAACATAGGTTGCCTTATAGGAAAGATGTGATATACAGGTGTCACTGACTTACTCTTGACCTGCTCTCTAACAGACGTGAGTAAAGAGATTAAATCTGAACCCTTCTGGAGAAAAAGTCATGTTCTTGTGAGGCTGAATGTATTTGGGTCTGATAAAGGAGGCAGGGGACTTGATGTGCCCATCATAGCTCATTGTTCAGAAAGGAGTCAATTAATTATGAAGTAGTGAATGTTTATAAAGATTTTCAAATGGACAGTTGCTGAGAGATTGCATCCAAGGGTAAAAGATTCCCAGCTACCCTGTGACTTGGCAAAAGACACACTCTGTGAGTAGAGTTAGAGAACTGTGGGCATGCAAGGACAGAAGAGAAACTGGCACAGCAGAAGTCTCTGCTCAATCAGACACAGCACAGGTGGCAGCTGCTCCAACAATTTCCATTTCTCGCTCTGGTTAGCATTTCCCAGCAGTGGCAGGAGCAACAGCAGCAGTACCGTGATTCAAGCTTTCAAAAGCATGAACCTCTGGAGGATCCTGGCACAAAATGCTGCCACTCCAATCCAGATACAGTCAAAGCAATTCATGCCTGCAATGGTGCATTGCTTGCATAATGAGCCACTCAGAGAAATCAGAAGCTATCTGAATATCTATAATAAAAACTTTATGCTGGTCAACTTTATTCTGCTAGTTGCATTGTTGATAGGCAACTGAGAAGATTCTATTCATGCTAAATATGCATGTACTTGTTGATGTTTAGCATGGCAGACGAGTGATTCAGCTTGCTGCTGCTGCTACAAAATACCAAGAATCTGACAGACATGAAAATAAACTTGCCAAGACTGAATTGCAAATATGCATATAATACTGAAAAAACTTTACTCCCGTCCAATGAATTAGAAGATTACCAAAGACCATTGCAATGCATATCAGCTATTAGCAGTGACTTCAATCATTGCCCCTTGAGATACTCAGTTAAACTTGTCTCATCCTATTATAATTTTAGGAGCTGGACTAACCTACGATCCCACATTGATACACTAATTTGTATAATTTTGCTTTTCTTACCAAAACTGAAGATTTTTGCCGAAAACCATTTTGAAACCATTTTCTTTTCAGCTGGCTGGTTTTATTTTATGTTTTTTCATTTCAGTGTTGTTGTATGTTTGAAGCAATTAATTAAAAATGTTTTCCATGGGATACGATTGGGATTTATTGATTAGTTTAATGATAGCACCCCTGACAATGGGGCACCAGTCCTGGTTGGGGTACTTGGGCATCACCACAACAATCACTGAAATAAATATTAGGTTTTTAGATTTAAAAAAAAATATTCTCACAAAATAAGATATGTGCACTGGTAGAACATGTCTATCAAAAGCAGTCATTTCTGCTAAACATTTAATGTAGGTAAGTGACCTTTGTCTAAACAATCCATTGGATTTTGCTGTACATTCTATGTGTGAGACCTTGGTTTGGCATTTTTTAACCAACCCTTCTACTCTTACTCTTTTAAACATTTGAATTCTCTCAGATATTCTTGTACTCATTTAACACATAAGATACTATGTAAATAAGTAAAGCAAGAAGAATCTAGGTTATAGATTTGATACAGCACAAATAATTAAGATCAGGTTAAGCCAATCAGAGAACTGAGGATGCTTTTCTCATGTGGAATTTTTTGCGTGCGAATGTATGCATGATTTTTGGGTCTTGACCAGCAGCAAGCAAAGATATTTTTCTATAATTTTCTTCTTTGCTTTCAGAGCACAGGCATTCCCTATTAGAAAAATATTTTATTAAAACTCATTTGAAAATGAAATGAGTTACATTTATGGAAAGGATGATTTCACCAATCCCAAATGTATTTTGTGATTTTTTTGTGCAAAATGTTTTAACCATGTTGTGTAGTTCACAAAGCCTCAAGTTCCTTGGGATTTAGGTAGCCCTACTTGAACCTACATAAAATACCGTAACTAAATGAAAATATAACCACATAGTAAATCAGTATCCTTGGATTTAGGCACACACTATTTTCAGGATTGATTCTTTTTCCAGTGACACTGGTAGAAATCAGAAGTAATTTCACTGGAATATATGGAGTTACACTTGTATACAGCCAAAGTAAATCAGACCAGAATCAGATCTTTCAGATCCAATCCATAGCCTGATACTCTGATATTTATTATATCCCTTGTGTACTATCATGTTTTCTCCACAATACTCATTAACATAGTAAAATAGACTAATAGTCTACAAAGTAGGAGCCAGGCTTAATTTCTCAAGATTTCATCAAAAGATTCTATTACGCTCCCTGCTGGTTTATGGCAAACCACATTTTTAGACGCACCACAACACAGTATGCAGCTCTCCCCATCATGGCCCCCCTTCATCATATGGCCCTTCCTGAACTGACAATGGCTAAAGGGGCCTCTTTTCTTCCTAGGGAGGCAGAGAGAGTAGTTATGGAGGAAACTCATGTATCTAGGGGAGGATGTTTCTTTGAACCACAGATGGGGGTTCCTATTCTTCCTTAGAGATCTGAGTTTTTCTCCAATGATAAGAACTAGAAAATGAGATTCTGTTATCATCATATGACTGCAGGGGTTGGGGACCTAGGTGCAGGACTATAGCATTCATGCCTTCATTACTAATTTCCTTTCTTTTTCTGCTTATGTTCTACATATGACTATTCTTCCTGTACCAAGTTCAGTTAAGTCAAGACTAAAAATCTCCCCCTACAAATGCAAGAAGCACTTACTTTATTGTATGCACAGAGCTATTTGTTTAATATTTCCATCTTAAGATGCTGTGGTCAAATAGGAAAGTTTCTTGATTAGCATCCTTTGAATTATTTTACTTATTCAGCTATATCAAGCATACAGGCTACAAAGAGTTCTAGCATAAATTCTAATTTAATCTAAAATTCCACAGAAGAAATTCTCAAGAGAAATGCACACAACAGCATTTCCAAGGCGCAGTTATTAAGTCTTAGCTGTTTAAACAGAGTTGAACTCTGACACCAGCAGAATGGAAGCCTTCACAGTTAGACTTCCTATGGCAGAATTGCCAACTTATGTCCTCTTTGTTAGGGAAGGACAGTTTGAATTTGTATGGTACCATCTGACCCCATGTCCTGTTCATGACAGATCTAAGGTTATAGCTAAAGGTTGCTGAGGGGGGAAGGGGCAGAAAGCCAAATACTACAAGAGGAGTATTCTTGGGAAACCAGCTTTGCAGACAGGAAGAACTTGCAGAAAGTTTCTTCTAAATCAAGAAAGACAGCTTTTGGACATAAGAAAAGCTGCTCTCTCTCTCAAGGTTATTAGTAACTCCAAAAATTGCTCTAATACCACGTCCAATCACAATAATGCCATGACGTCTGGAGAAAAATCTATCTTGCTGTGCTAATAAGATACTGGAAGTAGGAATAAAATTTAAATGATTTTGCACATCCTGGTGATGGGTGAGGAAATAATCCTAACCCAGTTCCTCGAATGTTGCTGAGTTTTTGTAAATTCTGCAGTTAAAAACTAATCAAGCTGTGATGCAATTCATTACTTAAGTATTTATCTTGGCATCCTTTATGGGAGCAAAAGGGAAGAGAGCAACATAGGCTAAGCATGCATATTTTTATTTAGTCTCCTGCATGCATTGGAAGCGATTGCCACAAAGATGTTATGTTCTTCATTTGTCTGGATGAAAAGGGACAGAGACTTGGCTTTGCTTTTCCCAGTGTGTCTGCTGGTGTCATTCTGTTGGTGTACTGGGGAATGTAAACTGCCACAGGCACAGATCAGTCACAGTTTACTCTGTTCCAGAAGCAATGGGAAGAGCAGAAGCTGTTCAGGACAGCATAATAAGAGTAACGTAGCAAGATGTTCTGGGCATACTCCTCCTGGCTGCCAAAGTATCCTTTAATTAGGGTTGTCAGGAAGGTGACACAGGTCAACTACATCAGTCCTGCATCCGCTGGGGACGCTCACACCATGCTAGAGGGGAAAGTGGCCAGTCTCCATTCCCCTTGTGCCACCTAAGAGATGGAAAAAGGGAACAGAGCAGAAAAGCAGTAGCTGGAGTTCTAAGAACATGTTCATAAAATCTGGGAACAGACAAAGTAGTGTCAGAAAAGGTTTTAATAATCTCCTGTGACTGATGATCTAGGGATATTGAATGCACTAAATATTTGCTGGGTTGATTATATTTTTCTTTTCCATTTTTTCCTTTTGTTTTCTGTGAGCTCTCCACAAACATAGCACACTCATTCCTTTAGAGATCAAATGTTTGCTTTATATGAAAACCTCAAACCATCATGCAGTTGCTTAAAACTATTCTGAGTAAGCAACCAAAACCTGTTTAAATCCCACTTGTCTCATACACTATCCTCTGGCTTCTCAGGCTTCTTTGCAGCTCTCCGCTACCCATCCGTTGTAGGGAGGCATGCTAGCCCTCGGCCCACATTTGGTTGCTCCAGCCAGCCACCCAGTGGGCCCTGGGTTAGCAGAGCCTCTCTCTATAGCTCTGCCTCCTGCCTCTGGCCATTTTCCAGCCACAAGCAGGTGGGGTGGAGTGGGGGGAGGGAGGCTTCTGTAACCCCATTCATGGATGGGGGCATAGAGTGTTACCAAGATCATGGGGTTTCTGCTAGAAACCCCTGGAAAGTTTGAGGTTGGGGAGTGGCCTGACCAGTGGAGTCATAGTCACTCTGCAGCAGGGGGACATACCCAGCTGCCAGAGAGGGACTGGGACCCACACCTACACACACATCCACCTCTCCTTCCATCCATCCATGCAGCCAGACCCTCACCTACCTGTGGATAATGAGACCCACACGGACCCTATCATGGACCATGGAAGACTCTGTCCTGTCCTCTGCCACTGCCCAGCTCCAGTCACACAACTGGGACTACAGGGAGATGAGGGATCTCATCATCACCTGGAGTGAGAAGGAGACCCAGAACCACCTCCAGAAAGGGCACCTGAACAGGGATATTGCCAAATGCATCACTCAGCAGATGCATGCATGGGGCCACAAAAGGGATTGGGAGCAGTGCCTCATCAAGACTAAATGGATGAAGATCCAACATAAGGGACTGCAGGATACCAACAAATGTGCCAGGGACTAGAGGCAGATCATACTCTTCTATGAGGAACTGTCGTGTTTCCTCACTAAGGATAGGAGTTTTGAGACCCTGCACACCTATGGCACCATTGGAGGGGTGGGAGGAGTTGTCAGCAGGGACTCCAGTGGAAGAAGAGGAGCAGGGACAACTCAGTCCCCAGGGCCATGGGGCAAGAGGTTAGCTGCTGGTGTTGGCCCATGAGGAGTCCGCCCCTTTGTTGCTGGTCCCTGTGTCATCACAGGATGTGTGAGCTGAGTTACACCTGCAGCTGGAGCTGAGCACCCCTGACATCTTTCTGAGTGCAGGAAAGATGACATGCAGGAGCCAGGGAAGAGCTCCAGTGTCATGGATGTCATGACCCAGGATGCTCCACTTCAGCAGAGGCCACAAACAGGCCCCAGGAACCACGTCCTATATTGCCGCCATGGGTGTATTGGACCAATTCCTTTTATACCTTGCTGTTACCCTTCCAGGTGCACAGAGTGCCCCCTAGGCCTCCAACTAACAATGCATCAGCTGCTGCTGCAGCACAACCCACAGGAACCGTACTCAGCTCCTCCTTGCTTTTGCTTTTTGCTGATAAGTTAGTGAGAATGCTGTGTAGCTCAGGAAAGTATGGTTTGCCTCTTCCACTCCCCACAGTCCCCTGCCCCCCATGGCCTGGGTCCCACTGCAGTGGAGCAACATAGCCTTGGCAGTGATAGGAAGCCCCTGGGCTTAATATGAGAAAGGGGAGACTGGGCCAGGGTTGAGGGGCTGAGGTGTCCCATGAGGGAGAGCCAAAGGTTCACTGTTCCTGCTGTGGCAATGTCTTCCACCCTGCAGCCTTCTTCTGCACCAGCCCACCAGTCAGCTCCTACCTCCCTCTCTTCCCTGCAGCTCTCTCAGATGGATAGTGGGTCTGGGATCACCCACCTGCCCAGGTCCTACATGGAGAAGTCCCTGGTCTCTGTTCCTAATCTAGTAATTAGTATGTGAGGGCAAAATCTCCCTACTCTGACTCTCCCCTCCAAGGTTTTGTGTTTGTTGAGTTCAGTCCCTGGGGCATTCCTGCTGACACTAAACCCCTAAAGGAATCAAGTTGAGACATGGCAATATTCAACAAGTTTTCTTTATTCAAAACAAGGATCAAAGATAACAAGAAGTCCTTTTTTAAATACATAGGGAGTAAAAAGAAAGCACCAGGTAATGTGGGGCCCCTGCAGGACATGCGTGGCAATCTGGTGGTTGCACCAGATGATAAAGCTGACCTCTTTAACAAATTCTTTGCCTCCATTTTTCTGAGCAGGGACCAGGACATCCCCCCCACCAGGATTGCAGACAGACTTAGAGGCACCACCAGGCCTAGGGTCAGTGAGGACCTAGTTAAGGAACTTTTGGTGGGGCTGGACATGTTCAAGTCAGCAGGTCCAGATGATCTCCATCCCAGGGTGCTGAGGGAATTGGCAGAGGTCATTGCGGGACCCCTGGCATGGCTTTACGAGCACTCATGGTGCTTTGGCCAGGTGCCAGAGGACTGAAAAAGGGCCAGTGTGGTCCCCATTTTCCAAAAGGGGAGGAAGGAGGACCTGGGTAACTGTAGGTCCATTAGTCTTACCTTGGTCTTGGGGAAACTCTTTGAGAAAATTATCGAGGAACACATCTGCGAGGGACCAGCAGGGGAGATTATGCCAAGCGGCAAACAGCATGGGTTCATTAGGGGCAGGTCCTGTCAGAACAACATGGTTGCCTTCTACGACCAGGTCATAAAATCCTTAGATGCAGGTGTCACAGTGGACGTAGTCTTCCTGGA
>NW_017729024.1:71486608-71487147 GCF_001723915.1 Gavialis gangeticus | reverse complement strand
CTACGACCAGGTCACAAAATTCTTAGATGCAGGTGTCACAGTGGACGTAGTCTTCCTGGACTTTAGGAAGGCCTTCAACATTGTCTCTCACCCCATTCTCATTAAAAAATTAGGCAACTGTGGTGTTGATCCCACCACAGTCATATGGGTCACAAATTGGCTGGAGGGCCACACCCAGAGAGTGGTGGTGGATGGGTCATTTTTGACCTGGAGGGACATGGGCAGTGGGGTTCCCCAGGGCTCGGTCCTTGGACCCACGCTGTTAAACATCTTTATCAACAACTTGGATGAGGGGGTGAAAAGCATCTTGTTCAAATTTGTGGATGATACTAAGATGTGGGGAGAGGTGGGAATGCTAGAAGGGAGGGATAGGCTACAACTAGATCTGGACAGGTTACAGGGGAGGGTGGATGAGAATAGGATGGGATTCAATACTGACAAGCGCAAGGTACTGCACCTAGGGAGAAAGAACCAGAAGCATACCTACAGGCTGGGGAACTCCCTTCTTGTCAGCACAGAGGCAGAAAAGGATCTTGGAG
>NW_017729024.1:71481110-71481608 GCF_001723915.1 Gavialis gangeticus | reverse complement strand
ACCTGGGGAGGAAGAACCAGCAACAGACCTACAGGCTGGGGAACTCCCTTTTCATCAGTGCAGAGGCAGAAAAGGATCTTGGAGTCATTACTGATTCCAAGATGAACATGAGCCGCTAATGTGAGGATGTGGTCAGTAAGGCTAACCGCACCTTGTCATGCATCCACAGATGCATCTCAAGCAAGTCCAAGGAGGTGATCCTTCTGCTCTATGCGACATTGGTCTGGCTGCAGTTGGAGTACTGCATCAAGTTCTGGGTGCTGTACTTCAGGAGGGATGTGGACAGCATTGAGAGGGTCCAGAGGAGGGCCACTCTCATGGTCAGGGGGCAGCAGGGCAGGCCTTATGAGGAGAGGCTAGAGGACCTGAACCTGTTTACCCTCCACAAAAGAAGGCTGAGAGGGGATCTGGTGGCAATCTATAAACTTACTGGGGGGACCAGTGGGGAATGGGAGAGCCCCTGTTCCCCTGAGCACTACCAGGAGTAACTAGGAATAA
>NW_017729024.1:71479359-71480927 GCF_001723915.1 Gavialis gangeticus | reverse complement strand
CCATGGCAGGGGGTTGGATTTGATGATCTGCTCAGGTCCTTCCCAACCCTACCAACTATGAAACTGAAAACAAGAAAAGTTTGACAGCTGAAACATTTTAAACTGAGGCATGTCTCTTTCTTGCACTGTTTTTCCCCACATTTTGGGGTATGCCCTCAGCGGGAGTTGGCGGGGGAGCAGAAGAGGGGAACAGTGTCCAGGCAGCTTAGGTGCAGGATTGCCTGGGAGCTTGGGGTGGGAGATCCATGGCTTCATGCTAGGGCATGGGCATTCAAATCCTTCTGGCCCTACTCATCTGGGAAGGGTTCCCATTCCTCAAGGGTGAGTAGGTAGTAGTCCAGCATTTCATGGATCCAAACTGCCTGGTGCTGTGTGGGTCAGTGCCCTCGATATCAGCAGGGGGCTTATTTCCTTCCTAATCCATGCACTCGGAGAACCTGAGAGTATTGCACCTGCTTTCTGTCAGCTCAGGGAGTAGGGAGATTTTGAAGACACAGACATTGTGGGCGCTTTCTGCCATGCCAGTGAAGATATGTGTAAAGTAGCCCTGGTGGCTGACAGTGCCCTGAAGGACAATGGAGAAGTAACCCTTGTACTTGATGAATGCCTGGGCTGGTCAGAGGATGGGGATGTGTGTACTGTCCATGGCCCTCACAGAGGTGGGGAAGCCTATGCAGCTTAAGCCAGTGACCATCTCCTGCAGGTTGATGAGGCAGATGAACTGGTTGGCCAGACGTATTCTTTGGATAGCCTTTCTGGCCGTGTTCTTGCCCACTCTGAACTGGTTGGCAATGAAGTGGTAACTGCTTCATTGTCATCCCTGTGTGGCCAGCTTCATATGGTGATGGCCACATGCAGATGTCCTGGCATGCAACATGGGGGACCAGCTGGGTGGCTGTCCACGAAGGTGGCTCAGTGTGTGCGGAAAGTGTAGCCCCACTGTTCATCCCAGGTGCCCATGACAATTGACTCTCACAAGTCAGTGCTGGTGGTGTGGGCCCAGAACTGGTGCTCAGTGGTCTGTAGGTGGTGCCGGAGCACCCTGGCATCCATGGGGTCCTGGGTGATCTTCTCCTTGTTGGCCACATGAAAGCTGATGGCCTGATCTAGGATGCTTGTTGGGCTGAAGGTGTGGTGGGTGGCCC
The DNA here is from genome assembly GCF_001723915.1 of Gavialis gangeticus. Classification (NCBI taxonomy): domain Eukaryota; kingdom Metazoa; phylum Chordata; order Crocodylia; family Gavialidae; genus Gavialis; species Gavialis gangeticus. Next base: position 71,479,782 of record NW_017729024.1, on the reverse strand, counting down.
CACACAGGATGTCTGGCTGGTGGCTTGGAGGCATGAAGCTGCATGCCATCGTCACCAGCTGCCAGGTTACGTCCAGGTGGGCACACATGATGTCATGCAGCCTCCAGTGAGAGTTGGACAGGGGAACAAGCAGGAAACACTTGACTCTCCTGCTTGGGTATGGGCGATGGGATAGCCTGACAGGGTGTGGGTAGGCTGGGACATGGAAGCATGTTCAATTCATGATGAAAGGCACTTGCTTTGGGGTTCTTCAGGAAGCCTAGGGCTGGGCATGGGGAAAGATCTGAGGTGATGTGGCAGGGGATTTGGGAGTGCTTACCTGTGTCTGGCAGCCAGTCAGGGATGTCCTGGGCACTCGGCTGTACTCGGCAGTCTACAGCAGCCTGGGGAGCCCATGGGGCTTGCTGGGAGGCATGCAGGAGA
>NW_017729024.1:71471305-71474359 GCF_001723915.1 Gavialis gangeticus | reverse complement strand
CTTCAGGAAGCCTAGGGCTGGGCATGGGGAAAGATCTGAGGTGATGTGGCAGGGGATTTGGGAGTGCTTACCTGTGTCTGGCAGCCAGTCAGGGATGTCCTGGGCACTCGGCTGTACTCGGCAGTCTACAGCAGCCTGGGGAGCCCATGGGGCTTGCTGGGAGGCATGCAGGAGAATCCCCAACCTGCTGGCCTCAGCCAGTGCAGCCAGCCTTCATGCTCCACCCCCCAAGGTCAAAGGTGTATACTGTTCACTACTGAGCTAAACCACAGAAAACTGTGTAAATTAGATTGATTCCTCCTTGGGCTTTTTGAATGTCTGTACTTAGTCTTAATGACATATAATGTAGGGTAATGTTATTGTGTCCATTTTCTCTTGGTCCATATTATTATACGTAGGGTTCATTGTTTCTTAACACAACAGGAGATGGAATTGATGTTTTGCTTTAAAAACACTGGGCAATGGACTTCTTAAACTCACTTTTAAATAAATGTTTTAAGCAGAAATCATTTACATCCCCTCAAATTGACAGCAACAACAAAATCAATGTTATGACCATTAAGGTTAATTTTCACTTCGACTATGGGCATGTGTCAATATGATTATGCTGCAGCTGCTTTTAAAATACTTCGGGCCCTATTGTGATCTCAAGTACTTATAAGTACATATCTTGTTTTTCCCACTGATCTTTTGTGAAGCTCAATGAGTATGTATACTGAATGACATTCAGTCTTTTGTTGGGAACATAGCAACAGGATCTGTGAAAGACGTAACAAAATACAGAAGTCCTTGAACTTCAAATATGGCACTCAAGATATTCTTTATTGTGCCCATATATGGGAACAATAAAACTCCTAATGGTAAGCTTTCCATGGAACACAACAGAAAGGTGGGAGCCTTCACCCTAATAGGCAGATGAAGTGGTTTCACTTAAAGGAAAAGCTAGTATATGTGCCTCTAACTTCTATTTATTTTACCCCTGATGCTGCAATTTCTGAGGATCCCAAAATGGCTGTCATCAAATCCTTTACTCCCACTGCTGTACACTAAGGCCACAGAGTAAGCACCTAAAAGATTCTTCCTCACTTGTAGTCTGGGGCTGATTCTCAGGTCCAGTAGTGTTCAGTTCAGTGCAGGCCCAGGTTAGTGCAGTATTTTACTGCATACTCCTCTAGGTCACTGCAGCACAGTACATAGTTACAGTTTTATTTCCTGGTTCTAGAGAACCCTGCACAAGATCTTGGATCTCAAAACTGGATGGATAAAATTTGTTCCTAAATTCTTGTTCAGTTGCCTAAGTAACCTCTTAAAGGCATATGTAAAGGACAGATGGTCTCTGCGCTTCTGTAAGTTCTTCGCTTTTAAGAAAATCAGGCTGAAGTATGCTCTTCCTGGCTAAGGATCTGCACTTTCTGAGGATCCTCAACTCCCATGAACATAATGCTTAGAAACTCATAGAATGAGGCATTGACCTGAATGTTCTTAACACACTATCTGAGATATGCCAACAAAGAACATATATGAAGTTAACAGGAGTTGCATATAATACATACTGCACCAAATAAGATTTGTGCTGAGCATCCACGCATAATTATTCCCTATGAAATATATCTTTCTGTGCTTTAGCTGGTCAGATTTAAATGGCAAAGATAACTAGGGGAATCAATTGGCAACAAGTTGAGCAAAACAGTAAAAGATACGGCTTTGAATGTCAACTCTTAATTATCTAGTATGCATTCAAGTACTTTCAGAATTCTCATATTCACCATAACAAATAGCACTAATGTATGAGAGTAAAACTGATGCAATATTGTTTTCATTGTAAAAAACATAATGTAGCTATTGTACCTGGAATTGTAACATCCACTTCACAATTAAAGACTTACCATACTTCACTTGTGATTAATAATTCATCATTTTCAAAAACTATTAAAATGTCCATCTTATGGACATGAGAGGTATATTTGTATCTTTGTGCATTTCAAGCAGACACCTTAGAGTGTAGGTTAAAGACAATCTCAACTGGTCTCTTTGGCAGAGTCCTCTGAATGATTTTAATCAAATCTGTATTGAAGGTGCTTTCATACTCTGTCTGCAATTTACTACCATTATAGAATTATTACATGAAAACACAGTCCAAAAGGTAATTTAAGGGAAGATTAAAAGAAAAAAAAGTCTTCTCATTGTGCACCCAAACAGCTTCTCATTTAGAAAGACCCCTCTCCATTTCTCTGCCCTGTAAAGAGGCCTGTGATGATATGGTATGAGAAGAAATGCTGTACAGATTTCAGAGTTGCTTATTTGCTGTTCAGTGACCTGCATATATCCATGCTATTCAGGTCATTATCTGAGTTTTAATCAAAATAGGATAGCATATTCTCCTTAAAATAGCTCCCTGCAGCAATATGAACATGTAGCAGCATTTAAAAAATGGACCCACCTGAAAGAATGAGAAGGGCTGCCCAGCAGAGAGACAGCAGAGCAAGCGGGGCCAAGTGGGGACACTGTAGGCTCTGAGGGCAAGTGAAGCTGTTTTGGAGGCGGCCCTGTTGGAAGTGGGAGGGGTGATGTAACCCCAGCAAAGTTCTGAAATAGAGCCAGTAGCAAAAACCTGGGAAGGGCTCTGGGCTGGGATTGGCTGAGAGCCTTGGATAAAAGGGGGGAGCAGTTTTCCCACGGGGAGGGAACAAGAGAGAAAGAGTGGGGCTGAGGGACAGGCTGGAGTCCGGAGACAGAGTCTCAACACAGTGGTGTCTCGGAGAGCCCCTAGGAGTGCCCTGTGAAGCAGCAGAAATGGGATGAGATACAGTATCTAGTTCCTCTCTCCAGCCTGGGATCCTGCCCAGGCAGGTTCAGAGAGGGGCTGATTGTGGGGAGACTCCAAGCAAGGAAAGTCCCACCTGCAGCCTGGTGACTGGCTAGGTGAGCACAGCAGAGCTGGGGGTTTGGGGGGGTCAGAGTCTGCCCTGTTTTCCCTGATGGGTGAGGAGTTCCAGGAGCAGGCAAAGCCTAGGGAGAGGTTGTGTTTTGCCGGGCTGTGAGGCTGTGTGGGAC
>NW_017729024.1:71468068-71470819 GCF_001723915.1 Gavialis gangeticus | reverse complement strand
ACCCCAGGATCCCACTATTCAGGTGAGGGCACGTGTAGTGTTCCACCCAGGGTTACAAACATAAATGGTGTGTTTATCAGGTGTCAATTTCGGCCAAAAACACAGTGGGCCTGATTCTGATGTCATCTTGACTGGCAAAAGTCCACTTTCTGATAGCAGCATAAGTAGGTGTAGGTGACCAGGAGACCAGTCGCACAGCAACTGCTCATTACCCCTTTGCTTCCTTTCACTATGCTTAGACTGGGATCAAATTCTGGATGTTTGTTTACACATCGCATCCACTGACGTTGTTTTGTCCTGTCTTTAGTGCATCAGAAGTGATCAATTTTTAGATGTGAAAAAGTAACCTGCACATTCTTGTAGCAACTCAGAATGCCTTGCAGAAGGCAGTCTGATTATCCATCCCCAGACCAATGCTGAGAGTTGCCTGAGAGCACCTGCTTGTTGTGGATGCCTCCATAAGACTACTGTAGCCTCTGTTAGCACCTCTTTCTTCCTCCTTTTCTTATCCTCATTCTACTTCAACTCCACATCTCTTTCATTTGCTCTCAGATGGAGGCTGAAAGACATTGCTACATATGGAGGATAAAGCATGCAAGTATATCTTGTTGATCTTTTTTGGGACTGTGTTCTAGTGCCCTGTTGGATTGATAGAAATGCTTCTATCACAGCTTTAGGATACTAAATGCTTTCTCTGCTACTTATTACTTTTGTAGGACCAATTGTATTCTTTCCTTGGCCTATTAACTTTTTTGCACTATAGGGGTGAAAAGGCTTGGTTTGGTTAACTTTTACCACCTGTGCAGTGGGGAAAAAGAGTCAGGATAAAGATATAAGGCCACACTGTGTGGAGGATCATTGGATAAGAAGGTTTGGGCAATGCCTCTCTGGATGGGAAATAAGTGTGGCCTACCCACCTGATACACTCTCTTCCCACAATTGTCTCTTTCTTTCTCAGGCTGGATATCTGTGACTATCTCTATATTTTTCCAAATCCATCATGATCTTTTTATAGAGATACCATGCAGCTCCTCTACCTATAGAGAACCTGCATCCAGCCTACCTGGACTGGGGATTTACAGATGTTAGGCATTAGACTTGCTGTGGACATACCTGCAGGTTGAGCTCCGCAGAAGACATATGCAGGTGCTTGCCCCATTTTGGGATCTCAGTAAGGCTAAGCTGTGAACTAAGCACCCTGGTGCTCAGCACTGGTAAGCACTGGGTGTTTCTTGGAATATGCCACAACAGGAAATGAAGTGCCTGGAAAACTATAAAATAAAAGTAAATCAAGTTATTTAAATCCTTTATTGTTTCTGAGCCTAAACATTTGGTGCCAATTCAAAAGTGGGGGGAGTGTCTAAGGCTGATTTTTGCAAAACCTAAACTAGCAGGCATGAGAGAGAAGAATTCTACAGCTTTGTCTAGAGAGTTAGGCCCTGCCCTCATAAACATTTCAATTATTTATGTGCTTCAAGAGGAGAGAGTGAGAGAGCTAATTACCTTATTGCCCCATGGTAATAACTTCTGAAAGATGGGGATCACTGTGCAAGTCCCTGTTCTGAATTACTCAGAGAAGGGTTTTGAATACTATCATTCAGGTAAAAGGAGAAGTGCTGGCAGCTATTTTGGGGGTTTTTATTTTGTGTGGGGTCAGCATGTTTGGAGTGTATCTATGGGATGAAGCCCAGTAGGAGAGGGGATGCCTGTTTTGTGAATCTCTCTGGGCTTTAGGCTTGAGATGATGCGAAACAGCATAAGACTGTCACAGGCTTATTTATGCATGTGTAGGTAGGGGCAGAAATTTAGGCACATATGGGATTAAGGTTCCTACATTCAAAGGTTTCATGGGGATTTTAGAATATAAATTTTAAAACTGGGCATCTCAAGTGACAGTCAGGCACTCAGGTTCCTTGTCTGTGTATTGTTAGGTTATATTTTTAGACCGATCCATCTGATGTTGTAAGAACTCAGTGGAGAGCTAACTTTTCAGATGCTGAGTTCCAGTATCAAAGCATACAATGTTCTTTTATAATATTTGTATTTCAGGTTCTTTTCTGTTGTAACGTTCTGTTGAATCTTTAAGGAAGTTCCAAATTTCCAGTGAATTCTGATGCAGAAGTAGCCTGGAAACATTGCAACATCAGGGGCTTATGGAAGGTTTTAAAAAGACCACACTGAAGAAAAGTCTTGGCTGGAATACTAAAAATTATTTTAGGAAAAAGAAAAACAGAATGCTTGGGAAGTGAGGGAAACTTCCAATGGAGAAGGTGGTTTGGATCAGTTTTTCATATTTTAGCAAAATATACAATTCTACCCTTGTCTTGCACACATGTAGCCAAGTTGTATCGAATCCAACTGGAGTGTCCTTGATTAGGTCTGACTGATAACTGAATAAGGAACACAGGGTCAGTGTGTTCTGAAAGAAACTCGGCATGTGACTGTCGCTGAAGGGATATAATATGGAACATGCTGAGAAATTTAACTTCTCAAAAAAAACTAATCCTCCAGGCTCCTTTAATTAGGCAACTTGCCTCTTCTTCCTCCTTAACTTTCCATCTGGAGGTTGTAGTAAATGATAGCAGTATTGAGAAGATTTAATGATCTGTGTGATTTAATGCTTCAAAATCTTCTGCTGGTTGTGTTCACAAACACCTACTGCCAAATCCATGTGTGTGATGATTCATTTCTAGCACATAGCTATTCTTTTTGTTTGTTTTTCAGCTGCCCAGGAAAGGAATTCCATTATTT